>NC_057863.1:187036512-187344012 GCF_019393635.1 Dromiciops gliroides
CTTCCATGACTGTAAAATGCTTAAGCCTGCTCATACTCACCATGTAACTTTCAATCCTGTTTTGGATTGTCCTCATTATCAATTCCTGTGGGTATTCAACAGCACAGAGATGGTACTGGCATTAAAATAATGCCTTTTTCTTTTAGGGAGAAGTTAGGGTCATAACAAGACCTTTATAGATTCCCAAAACAATCCAACCTACTCCTCTTTCATTTAACTCTGGGCTCCATTTATCATCTTTCAAATACACACACACACACACACACACACACACACACACACACACACACACACACACACACACACACACACACAAGGGGCATCAGGGTAGAGAGTTGGCCTGAAAATCAGAAAGACTTGGTTTTAAGTCCTGCTTTCTCACAAGTACTGGATGTCTTATCCTAGATAAGCCAATTATTCTACTAGTTCCTTAAGCAACTCAGACTCTAAATTGAAAGGAAGTACCTTATCTCTATTGGTATAAGTTCCTTTTATGGAAACTTCTCTATAATGTTCTATAAAATGTTTTCTATACAGATGAAATCATGGATCCATGAAAATATATGCATAGATACACACATGCTTTATAGCTCACAGATCATATATAACTCATGTGCAACTCTATAAACACACACACAAACATACAAGACATCCTTACAGAACAAGGCAAAGATGTATCATATAAGAGACTATATGTATATAATTCCCTTGTTTGAGAATTTTCTCTACCAAGGTATGTCACAGTCTATATATATAATTTATTGTCATAAAGAGTTTCATAATGCTTAATCAAATAAATTAATATATCTCTTATCAGTGTCCTTTCCACTCAGTCACTACCCTAGCTCTGAACCCTATAATCCATCACTAGAAATAGTTTCCTAATTGATCAGTCAACATGCCTATGGTTTTCCTAACCCCCTGGAGATAAAAAATAATAATAATAATTTCAGGTTGGTAATCCTCTGATCTGGCAAAACCCTTACCTCACATGACCTACTATTATCAGAGCCTGGAATGAACCTCATTGTGTGAAAGTGAGAGAGGCAAAAGGAACCCATTCTCTGACAACTGCTATTGGTTCCAATTCTGTATTATGTATCCTTCATTCCTATATCCTTTCTCACAGTAAAGGTAAAATTAGTATTCTTTTAGCCTGAGAGTTTTTGTTCTGAACACAATTTGGACTTAAGGACTCTCAGGGCTCATATAAGTGATAAACACAACAAAATTGGACATCTTCTATAGAAAAGGACAGGAGAAAGCATCAGACCATGTTGTAGTCAGGGGGCAAGGGTGGGGTGCATCTAGGTGACAAAGTAGATAGAGTATCAGGCCTGGAGCGGAAGACTCATCTTGTTGAGTTCAAATCTGGTCTCACATACTTAATAATGGTGTGACTCTGGGCAAGTCACCGAACCCTGTTTGTTTGTTTCCTCATCTGTAAAATGAGCTGGAGAAGAATATGGCAAAGCACTGCAGTATCTTTGCCAAGAAAAATCCAAATGTAGTCATGAACAGTTGGACATGACTGAAACAACTGAACAACAATTAATGTTTTAGTGGATTCATTCAATAATATTGCAAAGATTATGACATTTAATCCAATCATTAGTAAAATCAAGACTTTATGAATTATTCTTTTTATTTTGTCCAATGACATGAAATTGATTGTAGCAGAGCATGTTGAATCTTACATTTATGATATTAGATCTATGAAAAATCTTCATAAATTAGAAAAATGAACTTGAAATCTGTTTAAAATCTAAAATAGAAGAATTATATCTGGCAGTTCAATTATGCTTACAATTATGGATATTTCAAGATAGAAGCTATCTTGAAATGTGCATAATATATATATATATAATCTAGGTGTTATCACCTAATTATTTGAAACTTTATAGCTTTATAGCTTTAGCATGGAAAAGCTATTTTATTCACTGTGGCACTCTGACTTTCCAGGCTATAAACTCCAGGATTCTCAGTTATCTCTTTCATATGAAAAGGATCTCTTCATTCATCACTCAAAGAAAATATGTGGAATGTGTGTCTCAACAGATCATAGAATGAAATGCTCAGGAATTATTTTAATTAAATTATCTGTATAAAGAGAAAATGATATGACAACTTCCACAGTATGGTGCTTAGACAAATCAAGTAATATATCTAACAAATTCTGCATTTTTCTAACTTGAGAAATTCTGTTATTTGCTTCTTGCAATAGGCACTTTAAAATATGATGCAAATTACATTTCCTCCCCCTTAACAAATAAAAGAACATCTATAGTACTGGATGCAAGAATTCCATACCAAGGGGTCCCCAGAGAGAGTCACAAAGCACATAAAAATATGTGTAGTGGCTGAAGACTTCTAGTTGGGACCCAGACATTACCAAATGCTTTGGTATGGTTATGGCCATGGTGACAGAAGGAAAATGCAATTGTCATTTCTATTCAAGTGAACTCATATACCCAAGTTTTCTTAGGACACTTTCTAGTGGATTGTAGAGAATTTGAAAGTAAAGAAAGGATTATAAGATTACTGAAATCACTGATTAATAAAAAAAAACCCTATAATATATAACTGCTGCAAAGGAAATTTAAGAGGAATGAAGATATCTCTAGATTAATCTAGCCTAAAGAAACAAATTTATTTCATGAGATGTAATTGTCTTCTTACCAACTTTAAATATGTCAGACAGTCAAATATTCTCCAAATGTTTATTTTAAAACTTAACCATAACTATTCTTCTGAGAAAATAATAGACAGTTGCACAAGATGTGTTTTGGTCAAATCTGTTCTCTTCATAATTTTTTTTTTCTTCCTTAAATTTTTTGTAAGTGAAGATTGTGAATCAAGATATGATATTTTGAGAAAAACTAATGACAGAAGTAAGTTAGGTCTAGATTAGTGGTCATCTAAATTTATTTTCTATCATTAAAAGTATAGAATAATTTTAGTTAAAAATACCAACTCAAATGTGATGCTTAAAATTCACGTAGTACTTTAGATTTTTGTCAATTCTCAATTATATACATTAATATAATTTATAATATACATTATATACATTAATGATGAGGGGGGAAAGCACAGATATTTTGAAAAGACAAATAATTCCTAAATCATTTATTTTAGTTTAATAAGAAGTTTCTTTACTGTCTGAATTATTTCAAAACAATGATCAAAACACAATTGTAAAATGTTGAATAGACAAGCATCTGATCTATCTTTTCTTGTTCTATACTTCTCTTCTACTCTGATGCCTCTACCGTGCTCGGACCGAACCACACTTGGCAGAACGTTAATATAGAGTAGAACAGGCTTCTTTTTAAACTTTTTTTAGCAATGCCTTCCCTGGGAAAAGAAGTAATTTATTTTCTGGTTCATGTTTTTTCTAGACCAACATGGCCATTGTTTTGCCTTAAAATAATTTATTCCTGGTTAATGAAATATTTAACCCAGCAAAGTACAAAACAGTTACAATTTTTAAAAAGCACCATGCATTATTGATTAACTAAGCAAAAATTGGCACCAACCTAGAGCTCATGTTGGAGTCTACCTTTGTAGCTATCAAATAGTATCTTCTTATTCCTCTTTTTTCTCTTTAATTTTACCTTAGATACTAGAGTATCAAAGGTTGAATTCCTTGGTGAAGGTCAAGTTCCACATGAGTAAAGAATTAAGGATGGAACAAGGGGAGGTTCCCCATGTCTCTCCACCATTCCACACTCTCTCTTGCTTGTGCTTTAGAAACATTATGTCTACGTAGATCTTCTGAGAATATTATCTCCAACTGCTTTTTCAGTCCATTTATTTCTGTTTGAAAACACCATGTAGAGACATATAAGAAAAAATTCAGGGTGGGTGAGAAAAGCTAGTGAATCATTTTCAGATTTCAAGAGGTCTAATTTACCTGGAGTTTTGAGAGAAGGTTCATCTTTATCATTATCCAAAAACTGTTTATGCTGCTCCCACATGTGATGTACAAAGTTATTTCTAAAATGGAAGCTATTTGAAACATCTTAGTTATTTGTATACTGCCTTGAGCTTTTCAGAGGAAGGGCATTGTAAAAAAGTGAATAAACAGGAATTGATGCCAAAAAATATAGAGAAAAGATAGAAACTTTATAGATATCATATAAAATTAAATTAAGTTTTTAAACTCTATATAATTTAATCTGAATCACCATGTTTTTCATCTGGAATATTTCAAGCAGCTACTGGCTAGTACATAAGCAAGGACAAGTCTTAGAACAGTTTGTAAGTAGAGAAATTATCAAAATTGGGACATAAGCTAAAGTGGAATCATAGATGTTAGCACTGGAAAGGACTTAGAAATTATTTGATTTAACCTTAAGTCTATGATCCTTTACAAATACTATTATAGACTCTTTTTTTTCTTCTGATAAATTTATCATTCATTGTATTTTCAAATCACTTGGTTGGAGTGGGGCAGGGGAGGGGGGAAGTGTGAAGGGTGAGAATTACATTGTTATACCTATCTCCACAAAACTTTTTAACCTTAGATTTCTTTTCTATTTCCTTGAGTGCATGGGCTTTGTTAATTCTCATTATCTTCTTTCTTTAAACAATGCAGCATTTCCTCCACCATTAAATCCCAGGCCTTTCTTTAATGGTCTTTTTAATTTTTTTTTCCTTCCCATCCTTCACACCCCCCCCCGCCCCCCCCCACCTAATCCTATATATTTCTTTTCAATAACTCCCTGGATTCTCTCCCGCCTTATGTAGCTCTATATTTTTCAATACCATGTCACACTGTCCTTTATTTAGATTCTAAAACAATATCATTGCCATTAGGCCATTAACTTTATGACATTTTGAATCTTAAACAGCTACACTGGGAGAAGCTAGGCATGAGACTCACTTGCATAGGGAAACTTGCCCATGGCCATAAACAGTGAGTGCCAGAGTCATTATTAGAACTCAGAACCTTTTGTACTCTAACCACTGTGTTCTTTCCACTCTACCACACTGCATCCACTGACTGATGAACTGATATCTTTTACTTTTAAATAAGTTTTTCTATTTCCTTGAGTGAATATAGATATACTTTGTTTCACACAAGTGTAAGTTGTGTGTGTGTGTGTGTGTGTGTGTATATATATATATATATATATATATATATAGTGTTTGTGGGTATATGTGGTGTGAATAAGTAGACAGTTTAGGATCATCAATTCTGAGCTGGAAAAAGACTTTAGATATCATTTAGTCCAACACCTTCAATTTAGATATAAGGGAATTGAGGCCCAGAGAAATCAAATGTCTAGGTGCAGTTAGGTGGTACAGTGGAGAGAGATAACTGGACCTGGAATCAGGAAGGCCTGCTTTCAAATCAAACTTCAGACATTTATTATTATGTAATACTGGGCAAGTCACTTAACCTCTATTTGCCTCGGTTTTCTTTTTATAAAATGAAGACAATAATACCTAATTCCCAAGATTGTGTGAGATATCTGAACAGTGCCTGGTATGTTGTAGGTGCTTAATAAATTATTTTGGCTTTCCTTCCTTATATCAGGTCACAGTAATAAGTAGCAGAGGTGGAGTTAGAGTCTGGGTTTTCTGATTTCAGAGGCATTGTAGAGTCATCTGTTTGTGCTTCTTCTCTTGATCTGTGTGTAGCAATGGAAAGAAAACTTCCTCCTCAGTCTGAGAACCTGGATTCTAATTCTCCCTATGCCACCTACTTACCTGTCAGACTTTATATAAGGTATAAGTGCCCTAAGCCTTAGCTTCCTCATCTCTAAAATGAATTAGTTAACCTAAATGCCTTTTAAAATCCCTTCTAGCTCTAGTACTAGATCCTCATCAACTAGAGTTCCATTCATATCCATTTATTAGAACTAGTTGTGTTTATTTTGTATTAGTGAAAACTTTTTTATGGTTGTTGAGTCATTTAAGTCATGTCCAACTCTTTGTGATTCTATTTGGGAATCACAAATGGGATTCCATTTGGGAATCACAAATCTTCTTGGCAAAGGTAGGGTAGTGGTGTGCCATTTTCTTCCCCAGCTCATTTTACATATGAGGAAACTGAGGTAAATAGGAATAAGTGACTTGCCCAGGGTCATACAACTAGCAAGTGTTGGAGGCCAGGTTTAAAGCCAGGAAGATGAGTCATCTTGATTCAGGTCTGGAACTCTATCCATGGTGACACCAAAAAGTTGTTATAATCCTAATAATTTAGTGTTATGTTAAAGTAAAAATTGATCAAAATATTACACATACATACATACATATCTATATGTATCTCTATCATCCAGCTATCATCTGTCTGTCTATCTATCAATCCACCCACATACACTATAAGCTTCAAGTCTTTTTACCAAAACCAGATCAATATATAAAACAAAAGTAATCCCTAAGGTGAAGTGCTTCTATATTTTACTTGAGTGTATATTAAAGTATTCTGCTAAAATATAAATAGATCTTGTTTCATAGTCTATTAAATGGAAGGAAAATTATGTTATCTAGGTAAGATTTTTCTCCCCATTCAATTTTCAAAAGCATTTGTCTCTGAATGACAATGGCAATTGTTCAAAAAAAATATCATCTTTATATAAAGATGTGGGCCCATTGAATCAATCAATCAAATTACCCCACCTTGCTTAAAGTAAGTGTCAAGATGCTACAATCAGATAGATTCCTTACCCAGATGAGAACATTTTTCCTTTGATTCATCAATCTGAGGTTTTAGAGTAGATTGATCAATTTAAATGTTTTGAAAGCCTCTGAATAAAGGAGAATGATGTTCTCTATTCAGATTGGTTGAAGAAATCTGGTCATGCCTTATGGGTGCAAAGCAGAACAGAACCCAAAGATTCTTGAGTCTGCTAGCATACTAGAAGCATCCAGCCAAGACTCTGAGAAGGGATCACTTGGAAGGGAAGAGTTGGCCTTAGTTAGGGTCTCCTCTCCCCACCTTCCTTCTTACCACCACCTTGGCCAAAGGAGTACTCACCCTCCTAGTGCAAGGGACAATTCAGAGAGTAGATCCAGAGCTATACCATATTCAAATTCATTTTAAAAGCATATCCATTCCCCTATTAATAGAAAATAATAGGCAGTTGAGAAGAAACCAAAGCCATCAGAGAATAAAAATTTTAGGTCTAAGACATATTTCTTAGTTTTGTTTCTATTTTTAACTGTCTGTTGACTTAGTTGGGCCTGGCGTACTTTGGCTTCACTTTTACTAATGGATATGGTGTTTGTAACCTGGTCTGAGGTCAGGCTTTCCCAGCATAGCAACCTAAACTCTGCACAGCCTTTCTTTGGGTCTTTTGTGCAAATAAGGAGGGAAGCAGAGGAATCAGCACTTATATAGCACCTACTATGTGCCAGGGCCAATGCTAAGGACTTTACAAATATTATCTCATTGGATGCACCAAACCACCCTGGGAGGTAGATACTGATCCCTCTTTTTACACTTGAGAAAACTGAGGTAGGCAGATACTAAACAACTTCCCCAGGGCCACACAGCTCTTATGTCTGAGACCCAGTCTGAATCCCAATTTCCCAGGCCAAGCGCTGCATAAACTAGGTGAACTAGCTGCCTCTGAGCTGAATTTGTTTTGGTTTTCTTAAATGTGGAACATATCACCTTCATCACTCAGCTTAGAGTAAATAGTAGGCATTGTGTGGCCAGCTCTTGCTCTGTTGAGTTTTCCTTTTCAGCATAGATAGGGCCTCTTCAAAAGCCAAGTCTCGCTTCCTGAATTATTAATCTGCAAGTAGTCTAAAATCTATTTTTTTTCTATATCCTCCTCCTTCTTAAAATAAACAGCTTCTGTTTTGTCAAATCTCTCTCTACTTGACTATATGAAGCTATGGCTGAATTTTTATTAATTCAAATGAGATTTGAAAGATTTCCCACATAAGTTCCTACTCATTGGAATAGGATTTGCCACTCAAGTTCCTATTCTATCTGGCTAACCCAGGTAAGGTTTTGTTTTGATTTTGTCCTGCTAGAAAAAAACATGAGTATAGATTAAAAAAAATTATATATATATATATATATATATATATATATATATATATATATATATAGAAACACACACACACACACATGTACACATATACAGACTATATCTATATAATATGTAGATGTATATGTTCATGTGTGTGCATATGCATATAAACATATATGCACATAGACACTTATGCATGCTTGCATACACACATAGTTTTTTGTCATTCATATTTGAAGAGGATCAACGACATCACAGGATGATGTCTTCACTCACGTGTGAACTGGATTTAAGTGAGGCAGAGTTGCACAAAGTCATCAGCCTCACTCTCTCTTCCAGGGTCATTGAAGTCCAGTGGTAAGACAAAATTCAGGGTGTCTGGTGATGGCTCAGGATGTAGTGGATGATCTTGCCATCTTTGATGTTTGACCAAGTTCTTAGCACTCCACAGTGACTTCTTCAGCTGCTTTCATGACCACTGAAATAAATTGATCTCATCTTCCCATTCCACCTGGGGAAATCTACACATGTATGGGATTGATAACTCCCTAACTCAGTGGAAGGTTTGAGGTCCACTGGCTACCCTCAATCTGGTTTAGCCCTTCTGTGGAGATGATTTAACAGGGCTGTGGCATCTGTATGATCTCCAGCTTCTTGGAGCCACATGTGAGAGTTGAATGCCAGGTGGACACAAAAGATGGATAAGCAGCCATAAAAGGGCACCAGAGGTACCAGACCTCCTTGAATACCCCAATATACTGCAATCTCTCTCTTTCTTTCTTTCTTTCTTTCTTTCTTTCTTTCTTTCTTTCTTTCTTTCTTTCTTTCTTTCTTTCTTTCTTTCTTCTTTCTCTCTGTCTCTGTCTCTCTCTGTCTCTCTCAATATAATAGCCAACTACATTGCAAAGAATTGTGCACAAATTCATGTTTTTTATGTAGCACCTGAAATCTTACCTTCCCTATGGAGTCATCCTAAATAAATTGGAAAAGAGATTTGGAACACTCCTTGACTATGCATAAAGTTGCTTGAAGTCCCTCTCATACAATGATTCAAAGAAAAATCTGCTCAATACATTTTTAAAAATCTAATTTTTTCCAAACGTAAGTTTGGTGGATAATAATTCATTTTATAGGAGTATTATTTCATGCACAAAATGAACTCTCTTTTAAATGTTTTCTAGGACATTTACATGATTAAATCACACAATCATCTACCCAATAGTATTTCTTAGGGAAGGAATAGGAAGAGGAAGAGAAATTAACAGCTAAGGTGTGAGATTTCCTTTCTACTTTAAGTTGAATCTGTGTAAGATTTAATGAAAAGAATAAAATTAATTTACAAAAATTAATTCGTATAACTTTATAATATAAAATGCAAAATTATGACATATCATCCCTGTTTAAGGTTCCCATTTTCTAGGTGACAGAACAGAATAAGGTTTCTACACTGTGATATCCTTCTCACTCTTTATATAAAACATTCCGCATTTACAGCACTTGATGGATGTGTTACTTCCTTCATATGGTCACAATCCCCAGCAGTACAAATTCACACCTCAGAAGTCAGAGGGCCTAGGTTCAAATCCCATCTCCTATGTTGTTCTACATTACTTCAGATACTTTAGCCTCTCTAGGCCCTCGAATTCCTTTTCTATTAAATGAGGAGGCTGAACTAGATGGCCTCCAAGGTCTTTTCTAGATGTGAATCTATGAATCTATTATTTTTCTCATTCTGAGATTCTTGTCCATGTCCTTTTGTAAATTCTCCAGGGGCAACTATCCATTGTGCCAAGGGTCTTCTTATAGATCCCATGATATGGCATAGATACCAAGGGGTGCCCATTGATTATCCCCTACTATTACTTTATGACCAACCTAATTCTTTTTCAGGGCATGCTTCTTGATGATGCCACTTATTCTGTGTAGTTTGTCATTGCTGACATATTATATTACAAACTACACATGCCTAAAACACAACTCTCTTTTGCCCTCATGAGTAAACTGAAAACTTTCCTCTTTAAAGACTGATATTTCTTGACTTGCAGAAAAATAAGGTGATTGAGAAACACTAGTTTTGCTTTTCAACTTCACTACTGGAAGAAATCTGTAGCAATATTATTTGGAAGAAAACAAAAATTTTGTTTGTAAAAATTTAAGATACTAAATATCAAACCTCCTGTCCCCCAAATGCTACTATTGATAATTTATCTCCTGACAATTCTATACATTGAAATTCTGTAGAAAAAATAAAGGCTGAACTATTTAATACTTATTCAATTGTAAATATGTTCTTCCTGTCAAGTCAGTCTAGAGTAAGCTTCCAGAAGTCATATATGGTATCTATTAAACTTAGAGTCTAGCATAGCACTTTGTTCAACTGGTTGTTCACATATCATACAAGAGAAAAGTTAGTGCAGTGAAAAAAGATGAAGTGTGAATTTTAACTCTCCCTATCTAGAGGAAGCTATAGGTAGATGGACAGTAGAAAAGAGTGCTTGGCTTGGAGTCAGGAAGAACTGCATTGAAGTCTAACCTCAGATACTTGCTGGTGTGTGACTTTGAGCAAGTCCCTTAATCTCAGCCTGTCTCAATTTTCTCAATTCTAAAATAGAATAATTAAGAGCACTTACCTCCCAGGATTGTTGTAAGAATTAAATAAAATAATTTTTCTAAAGCTCTCGGCACAGTTCCTGGCTAACAGTAGGTGCTTAATAAATCCTTGTTTCTTTCTTCCTATCTAGACATTTGACCATAGACAATGTCTCTGAGGCTTCATTTTTCATTTCCAAAAAGAGTAATAATAATGTTGGTCCTACCAATCTTAGAAATATGCTCCTTGTCTATACAAACTTTCCATTTTCTATTTTCTTTCTCTCTCTCTCTCTCTCTCTCTCTCTCTCTCTCTCTCTCTCCCCCTCCCTCCCCCCTCCCTCCCTCTCTCTCCATAAATAATTGCAAAAGTGTTACTAAATGATCACTAGTCTCAGTACTGGTTATGATACTAGTTATATGAAACTAGGAAAGTAATTGAATCTCTCTGGGCCTTAGTTTACTCAAAAATAAAATGGGTAGGATAATACTTGTGTTTCTTTCCTCAAAGAGGTATTGTAATAAAAAGTATCTGGTAAAGCATAAAGTGCTACATAAATGTGGGTTATAATCATTGTGTTTCACATTTTCATTGACTTGATTAGCCTCTAAAAGTCATTAATATATTTTAAGAAAATTCCAACCACTTTCATCTAACTCTGGAAATTCCTCATCACAAAACTAAACAGAAAGATATATGTAATCACAGGATCTTAAATTAAGACATAGAAAGACCTCCTAGGTCACCTTGTTCATCCCTCTTACTTTACAGTTGAGAAAACGGATGACTACAGAAGTTAAATGACTTGTCAAAGGTCTAATCATGACAGAGCCAAGAACAGAAAGTAGAACTTCAGGCTTCAAAATTCTCCATTCTTATCTTCCACCATTCCACTTCTCTTACATTGATCACCCCAGACTTCTCTATATTTCTACTTCATTTATGTATGGTATTATACCAAAGTACTACATATTTGATTACTCATTGTTTTTGCTAATATTCAATATCACTTTCACATCTGCCTTCAATTCATATCTTATTACTTTCCTGTTTTGATATTGATACATTATTAGAATTATTCAAGTATATCAGTTGTGATTAAAGTTATGGTGAGAGAGAGAGAGAGAGAGAGAGAGAGAGAGAGAGAGAGAGAGAGAGAGAGAGAGAGAGAGAGAGAAGATTTTCCTGATATAATTACATAAGGATTTGTAAGTATAAAGAGTATTTATGAGTGACAATGAGATGGCTTGAGATGGAAGGAACTTAACTGTGAGTGGTAAAAGAAGAAAAGAAGGAAGCATCATTTGTGTACCATTCTCCTCAGGGGGAAGAAAGGAGGTGGTAGAGAAGAGATATTTTTCAGACAGATTCCTAGGCTGGTCACCAGATAGAACCACTGGCACAAGGTGGTTTAATTGATGTTTGGTCTGTGGTGGGAAGAAAGTCTAAGGTTAGTCAGCATGCATAATGCTTAATGTCTTCACAAATTATATTTTATATTTCATGGAGTGATGTATATATGTATACATGAACCAGTTTTAAGAGATATATACATGAAGTGATTCAACAGGAAATTAATATATTAATTCTGTTTAAGAGCTGACTACATTGTTCCAGCCTTTAAAAATGAAGTTCATTTTAAAATATCATTTCATCTAATTAAAACAAAGTCCAGAATGGAGGTAACTTTTTAGAAATTGAGTTAAAATAGTGTGTTATTAGTGGGTAGCTACATGGAGTAGTGGATAGAGTACAGGCCCTGAAATCAGGAGGACAAGAGTTTAAATCTGTCCTCAGATACTTATTAGCTTTGTGACCCTGAGGAAGGCACCTAACCTCATTGGCCTCAGTTTCCTCATCTGTAAAATGAACAGGAGAAGGAAATGGAAAACTACTCCAGTATCTTTGCAAAGAAAACCACCAAATGGGGTCACAATTATGCAGATATGACTAAACAACAAGTATCCTATCAATTATATAATATTTGTTTTATATAAAAGTACTTTAGTGTCATGTATTTATTATGTTAAATATATTTTATTGATACCTTTTTAAAATATCACTTTATTTTCCCTTAGTATTCCTTCCTCTCTCCCTTCCAGGCAGCCATCCCATATAACAAATTGTATCTTTTAAAGACAAAGAGAGTAAAAAGTAAAATATTTGATCTAATATATCAAAAAGTCTGAAAATATTGCAAAAGTAGGATAGAAAATTCTTTTCACATCTCTTCTTTCAATCCCTCCTAGTTCTTTATAATTATGAAATATTCACTTCTGATTTGTGAGTATTGAAGGGGGGTTCTTTTCATTTACGTTGTCATAGTTTTTGAGTATGTTCTTTTCTTGGATCAGTTAACTTTATTCTACATCTGTTCATGTAAATCTTTCATGCTTCTCAGTGTTTATAATACATCATCTTTAAAAGCACAGCAATATTAATTTATATTCATATACCTCAATTTGTGTACCCACTCATTCCCCAGCTGATGGTTATCTCTTCTGTTTTCAATTTGTTGCTATCACAGAAAGTGCTGTTATAAATATTTTTGTATATGTCAAGATTTTATTCTTCTCAATTATCTCATTGGGTAGAAACCATGCAATGGAATCCCTGGATCAAAGAGTTAAAATAGTATGTTATTAGTGGGTAGCTACATTTTGGTTATTTTGTTTGCATAATTATAGTTGCTTTCCAAAATAATTATACTGAGGGCAGCTAGGTGGTGCAGTGGATAAAGCACTTGGATTCAGGAGGACCTGAGTTCAAATCCAGCCTCAGACACCTGACACTTAACTAGCTGTATGACCCTGGGCAAGTCACTTAACCCTCATTGCCCTGCCAAAACAAAACAAAACAAAATAATTATACTGATTCTCAAATCCAATAATAATGCACCACTGTTCCTATCTTCCCCTCAATTCCTTGACTATTTTCATTTTTGTCATCTTTGCCAATTTTCAGTTTAAACTTCAGGGTTGTTTTTATTTGAAATCTCCTCAATATTAGTGATTTAGGAAATTATTTCATGTTCTTGCTGGTAGTTTGCAACTGTTTAGAGAATTATTTGTTCATATCCTTTGACCACTTATCTATTGGGGAATGACTTTGTGTTTTTGTCTTTTAAATCCTGATGAAAATGACTTTTTGGTGATGGGCCAACCCATTTAACAACCTGACTCTGATTGTTACATAAATATTTGTTGGTTTAAAAGAAACTTTCCTGATATTCAAATATAAACAAAACAAATAGGACTATGTACACTCATTATATTTACTTACATAGCTGAATCATCAGACTAAAAGCAAAATGGATTTCCTCAAGAGTTAGTTAGTTCAGGGGAAGCTAGGTGGCACAGTGGATGAAGCACTGGCCTTGGATTCAGGAGGAACTGACTTCAAATCTGGCCTCAGACATTTGACATTTACTAGCTGTGTGACCTTGGGCAAGTCACTTAACCCTCATTGCCCCTACCAAAAAAAGAGTTAGCTAGTTCACTATCATTCTGGGGTTTCCAAATGAAGAGTGGGTAATCACTTGATCAGGGTTATAATGAAGAGAAATCATGTATTGGATGCTGGGTGAAATAAATCACCTCTGTGTTCCCTTAAGACTCAGCAATTATATTACTAGCCCACTATTTGGAGCATATTCATTAAGTTTTATGGACCAAAAGTAAATAAGAATGAAATTCTTACAGTATTATTTAATCAATTATTCAACAAATATTTAAGTGCCTACTGTGTGTCAGGCACTATCTAAGGCATTGGGGATATCAATACAAGGAATTAAATAAACCTTTCTCCAGAGAAGCTCATATTTTAGCAAGGGAGATAAGAATTACATGAATAAATATGTACAGCATAAATATAAAATGAATAAATATAAATACATGAAAAATAATTAAATATGTTTAACTTATGAGGTAGATCACTAGTAATTGGCATTAGGAGGGTGGAAGGAGGAAAGTAGGTGAGGCTTATGTAGAAGATGATGCTTGAGTTGCATCTTAAAGGAAGAAAAGAATTCTATGAGGTAGAAATAAGAAGGGGGTACATTCCACACATGTGCAATAGTCAATTAAAAAGCACAAAGATGGGAGGAGTGTTGGGCGTGAGGTACAGAGAGAAGACCAGTATATCTGGATTACAGAGTATCAAAGGGGATTAATGCCCAACAAGACTAGAAAGATAGGTTGGGGACACCTGGGGACCCTAAAATCTAAGCAGAAGATCTTATATTTTATACGAAGGGCAATTGGAATCCAATGGAATTGATTGAATTGGCAGGCTCCATGGTCATCTCTGTGCTAAAAGAAGGGGAAGAGAAGAGAAAATGCATTGGACAGTGCCTATTATACACCGGATACTATCCTAATAGTTTTATAAATATCATTTCATTTGATTCTCACCATAGTCCTGAAAGATAGGTTATCCCCCTTTTTAATGTTGAGGAAACTGAGGCAAAGAGGGGTTAAGTGACCAGAGTCACATAGCTAGTAAATGTCCTTAATACAAAGCTAAAGCACAAGTCTAAATAAAATATATACATAAATATATGAAGGAATAAAAGTCCAGAGTGTAAATAATGTCACACAGAAATTAATGTGTAATATCTTAGAGCTCTGACTTTCTGATTCCAAATACAGAGTTCTCTCTACTATATAATGTGTAAATATTACAGAATTACAGGGAAAAATGAGACAAGGGTAAGCATATCACAAAACACAAGGAATTATGTTTGGAGTCTTTTGATGGGCTTTCCATATGACTAAGCATGGAAACACAACTATAAAACACTATGTCCATGGATTCGAAAGGGAGAATAAATAGGACCCCAGTAGACTATAAGTTCCATGAAAGCAGAGACCATTTCTTCTATATGTTATTATATTCTCAGCCCCTAGAATAACTGATATGTATTAGGTGCTTAACAAATGCTTTTCGAATTATGTAGTTTTTAGAAAAACAGGTTCCTATACAGTTGTTTCTATTTTCTTCTTTTCCTCAATTTTATTTTTAAGAGCCAATGCCAGTGAAAATTTAAAAATAATTGGGGGCTTTTTTTGGTGTAGAGGAACTATATATAAATAAAAGTGTAAGGCGCTCCTGAGATATTTTTGAAGCTTCTTAAAATAGTCCCAAATCTGACAGCTAAAGTTTATATTGCCAAAATTTCTGGGAAAAGCATCAGCTGGGGAGAGTCTGCATCTGTTAATGTACAAATAATCAATGCTTTGAATTTCAAAATAAAATTATTTTAATAATTGATCACTTTCTCAGTTCTTCAAAAGACTCACACCTTCTAAGCAATAGTAGAAAAACAGCTAAGACTCAAAATTTGAACTGAATTTCAGTACTCACTTTCCCATTCACTCCAATGAATTTATACTATTCAAGAAAATTCCTATATTTGCAAATAGCTCCCAACATCTCCAAAAAGGGCGTTCTATTTATAGTCATTCATGCTTACTACCCAGTAGAATTCTAAAAGATATCATTGAAAGTTAAAGAGTTTATATGCATAGTTCTGAAACCCAGAGGAGGAATCTTCCCTGAGCAATTCTATTTGAGTGATAAAAGAGTTGATTATGGCCATTGGTGATACTCCAGTTAATTTATTTCAAGACACCCAACACTTGATTGAGCACTTGCAATGTATGAGGTAGTGTGCTAGGTACTAGGTATACAAAAACAAAAAAGAAATAATCCTTTTTGTCAGAAGTTCTAACCATGTTCTAACCATATATCAACAAACATTTATTAAATATTTATTATGCATCAGGCATTATGTGAGGCACCAGACGTATTAAGTCAAAAATAAAGTTGTTCCAGCTCTCATCTGGGAATGTACCATGTGCAAAGCTAAATAAGATCCTAAATCATTATGGAATATGTAGATAATAAGGAAAAGTAATTTAGATAAGCATAGTGTTAATGGAAGATAGGAAAATACCTGACATAGGACATATCATTAAAGGTGAACCTTTTTGCAAGTTAGGGTTTCCAAGACATGAAGGTGAAGCAGCATGGCATTCCAGGCAGAAAACCACCTGAACAAAAGTGCAGAGCTGGAAGATGGAATGCTATTTATGAGGAACAGCTAGCAGCCACTTTGACTAGTGTATCAAGTATGGAAAGAAGAATAATGTTAGGATTAGAAGGGTGAGGGGCAGCTAGATGGCACAGTGGATAGAGCACCGGCCCTGGAGTCAGGGGTACCTGAGTTCAAATCTGGCCTCAGACACTTAACACTTACTAGCTGTGTGACCCTGGCCAAGTCACTTAACCCCAATTGCCTCACTAAAAAAAAAAAAAAGATTAGAAGGGTGAGTGAAAATTATATTATGAACTTCTCCAAAGTTATTTAAGCATTCAGTGATCTCCATAGTTTTGTCTTTGGTTACTGGGAGAACCCATAAATTTATTAATTATAAGCTAGCTTAATAAATTGATAGACCAAGAATAAAGAATGAGAGTACTATATAGAGTATAGTGATGCCTTATATCTTAGATCATGAATGGACATTAGAAAAAGGATCAGAAGAGACTAGACAGAATAAGTTCTGTTTGCTTCTTCAAGAGAATCTATGAGCCATCCACAATATAGCTCCCACTTAATCTTTCTAATCTTATATCATTACTCCTCTTTCCATGCTGGCTACACAAATATTCCACCTGGTCTACTTGCCTTCATGCTTTCCTCTGTTGAATACATTCTTCCTATATCCCCAAAGTTGTCATCATTACTTTCATAGTAAAAATATTAATAAAGGATTAAGAATGTTAATTTATGCTTTCCCCAGTGAATTGCTTTTATAAATTTCATGATGGGTCATCATTCGATTGGTGTTATGGAAAGAATTCTGTATCTGGAGTCAAAAAAGTAGAGTCTGAATGTTGGTTCTTCCACTTCCATGGCCTTGGGCCACTTAATCAGTTTGGACTTTGTTTCCTCTACCTGAAAATAAGATGTTTGTACTAGATAACCTCCACACTGCCTTCTCATTCTAAATCCCTGTTCCTATCATTTAATGAGCAACAAATTAGAGTGACTTTTTATATAAGGCACTGACATTTATATACCAGTTTAGGGTTTGCAAAACACTTTAAATGATATGAACTATCTCCCCTAAACATATGACACAGAGCTATTGGGTGTACTCATATCATCTGAATTAAGTGCTTTGATCGCCAAGAAAAACCACAGAAGTCCACAATATTAATTTTATTCTAGAAGAAGGTTCATGCCACAATTTTCTTGTGTAATAAGCTGAATAATCAGAACACCAGTAAATATGCAAATTCTACATCTAATAGCATTAGTTAATAAATAAGTTGCATCTCTTTGGGGCACATGCTTATTAAATCCTACTATTATTCACTGAATTTTAAAAAATCATTTGTTTCCCTCTGTTAGAAAAAAAATGCTTCCTCAAATTTTCATGTTCTAAGTATGAAAATAGTTACATATTTTATATGTAGAAAACTGTATGCCCTCAAATCATAATTCTCCCTAAGAGCTGGGAAAATCATCTGGAACATTTGAATTGTAGCCAGAGATTTTTAGATAAGCTGAATCACACAAGGGTCAAGTTTTAACCTTTAATAATTATTTTTGCTTCCAAATTGTGTGTGTGTGGAAAATATACAGGGAAAATGCATCATTGTCTTGCATGACTTAGAAGTAAATTTGGTACCTTTATGTTTGATTGCTTTTAAAAACAACATTACAGAACTGCTTGTTTTGCAAATATGAACCAGGATACTTCATTCAGCTTGTCTTTCCTGAAACAGCAAGTATCAGGTAGTTTTCCATAGTATTTTCAGCACATCAGTGCTCCATATGCTATAAGAAAGTCACTGAAGTCTGGCAGTAATTTTAAAAGGCTTCTGACATGCTTGCCCAATGTTATTCCACAGTAGGAAGTGCCTGAGGTTGTGGCTGTAGGAAGGGGGAGAATCACAAAGCAACAAAGACAAAAAGTGGTATCCCAGAAGAGAGGAAGAAAGAGAGAAATGGAGGGAAAAGAGGAGAGAGAGAAAGAGAGAGAGAGAGAGAGAGAGAGATTAAAAGGTCTTTTTTTTTTTTGCGGGGCAATGGGGGTCAAGTGACTTGCCCAGGGTCACACAGCTGGTAGGTGTCAAGTGTCTGAGGCCAGATTTGAATTCAGGTACTCCCAAATCCAGGGCCGATGCTTTATCCACTGCACCACCTAGCTGCCCCCTTAAAAGGTCTTTTGATAGAATATAGAGCTCTCTTTAAAAAAAGTGTACAAATAAAAATGTCAAAATATCAATTCCCAGATAATATTCACTTATTTCAAATATTATTGATTTTTATCATCATCTTCCAAAAGTTCTTGAATTTTCTGTATTTTTCATAATAGCATAATCCAATCTTTGGTTTATTGAAATAAATGACTAATTCTAATTAATTATGGTAGTATCTTCCATATTTTAAGTATTTGATAACATGCCTATTAGAAATATATGTACTCTATTCATGTAATGATTTAGAGCACTCAAGCCTTTTTTTCTTATGGGAACTTGTATAGAGAATGCCTCAGTTTCCTAATTATCTTAGAACTTGCACCATGAGAATTTGACTGGCCTGCTTTATAGAGATTATTCAGTCAGACAGAAGGCAAATTATTATTTTACTACTGTACTTAAATTACTAGTATCTGGCACAATCCCTGGCACATGGTAGGCACCTCAGAAGTGCTTGTTGATTAATTAATTGTAGAATGTTTTTCATGACTAACCAATTTACTAATTTCCAATATCCCAATGCATCTGTGATTTTTTAGTGGCAGGGCACTCCTTTCATTAATTAACTAATCAAATCATTTTTCTACTGCTATTTTAAGAACGGGCTGCTCCTCTATTAAAAATATTTTCATCTCTACACTGCTTATTCTTGTATTATATCTCTATAACATTAGTTTCTTAAAATTTCTATACATACTTAAGATGGTACATTTTCCAGATTTGATTCTCAATATAAATTGTAGTATTCTTTTGGATTCCCTTTTTTTTATTGATATTTATCCATGTCAATGTCAATTGCTTATAGTAGAAAGTTCTTCAGGACTAACATCAATCATAATAACATATATTTTCAAATTTTATTGATATTTTTATATCAACTTCATTCATGAATATATATATATATTTCTCCCTTTCTTTACCCAGAAAGCCATCCCTTGTAATGAAAAATAAAAGAGAAGAAAAAAAAGCAGTTCAGCAAAATTAATCAAATCATTCACTTTATTTTTTATATTTAAAGTTCATTATATATTTTTGCCACTTATCAAGATGTTCTTTTTAAAATTATTAACATTTATTTTCTCTCCTTCCCACCTTACCTCCATACTGGAAAAAAAACAGAAAGAAAAGAAAAAAAAATATTGTAACAGCAAATTCTCATATTGGCCATGACCAAAAATGTGTGTTTTATTCTGTATATTTATTTCCTGACACTATGATTTGCTTGATCATTCCACATGGGATGAACATTTGTTTAGGGTTCTTTTACTAATTCCCATTTTTATACCACTTTAAGGTTACAAAACATTTTTCACATAACAACCTTATGAAGCAGGTAGTACAAGTATTATTATTCCCATTTCACAGGAAAGGAAGATGTTGCTCAGGGAGGTTAAGTGATCTGTCTAATCTCATATTGCTAGTGAACTGTGGTGCTCAGAACTTATGAGAACTCAGACTGACTCTACATTCAGAGACTTTTCTGCCATACCATGGGAACTGTTTATTTTCCCTTAGAGAATTCCCAGGAAAACACTCTAAGAAGATAAAAGGATACATCCTATTGTTATTTGATGAAGGTGGTTTGTTGATGCTGTGGTACAATTAAAGATGTTTGTGCATAAATGAAAGTCATTCTTTTTTTTTTTTAAATCTTAAGCAACTCTAAAACAAAGTATTCCCATTGTAATTTCTGATTTTTGTTTTACATTCTCTGGGTTCATGCAATATAGTTGAGATATACAGAAAAGAAGACCTGTTTGAGAGTTAATAAGAGGGAAGGGAAACAGAGAACTTATTTTCTGGGAGACTGTTTTAAAACTATGTGATTAATCTTAGCTAGCATCTGGCAAACTCTCTGATCGCCAAACACTTCCATTCCATCAGTTCATTTCCAGGAGTCTCTCAGCCTGAAAGGGACACACAGAGGAAAAAAAGAAAAGAAAAACAGGAAATTCACTTACAGGGAAAGGTTACTTGGGATGGGAGTGAGGGAGAAGAAGGGGCAGATTCAGAAAGCAAAATGCCCGAATTAAATAGATTAAGAAAGAGGGATAGGGACAGTAAGGATGTGTCAAAGTGATTGTACCAATTCAACTATGATTATTTCTATAAATATAATAGGAATTTGGTCTTAATTCTAGCACAAGATAAGGTAGAGACCTTCAATATAGGAAAATTACAGTCATTCTTGTCTAATGTCAATAGTAAAATAAAAGAATATTATTGAGAAAAATAAATGGATCATCAAACTGTTCTTGTGAAAGATGATTCCAATGTTCTTTAGTAAAAAAGTAGACAGAGAAATTTTATCATCTAAACCAACTTTTTCAAGTATGAGCATAACAGGACAGATAGACAGTAGGGCCTATAATTGAAGGCTGATGTTATTGAGTTTAGTGTTTCAGTGCTTAATTCAATAAATAATACAAAACCAAAAAGCAACATCACATTACTAAAAATTATAACTTAAGGAGGTATTTTCTTTACTAGTAAAGACCAATTATACAGATATATGAAAATTATATGTAGATGTAGATGCAGATGTGTGTATGTATATATATATATATATATATATATAAGTAATATTGAACCAATGAAAATGTAAGTATATGGAGAAAAATTATATTTAAGGTTATGGTTAGGCAGAACCAGAATTAAAAAACACAAACAAAAACAATGAAGTCCCTAGAATTGTGGTCAACCTTAAGCAGCAATTAAAACAAGTCTACAACACACTGCTTCACTTAAATCCTTTGGTTACCGGATGAAAGGAAAACATTTTATGAAAACTTTAGTCTTGTGGGGGATGGGTTATTTTTGGATGGAAAAGAATTTAGCACAAGGCTGAGCCATGAATCTGGGGGCATCCAGGAGGAAAAAATGGTACATTAATAAATAAGCAGTGTGCTCAATGTAGAGCAATTGAAATGTCTAGGGGAATTGAAAGGTCGATTTAGGGGAAAGATGAAAGGAACTTCTTAGTTAAATTTTGCCTGTGCAATGACTAAAGGAGTAAACACAAGAAGAAAGGAGAAATCATTTAACATGATGCTGGTGGAATAAAAAAGGATTAGTAAATTATATTAATTTGAGAAGCTTTTCATTGGATCTCAGGAAAATTTTTTTAGAAATAACTAGCTAAGGGAAAAATCTAGCAGCTGAGGAATTAATCAAAACCAAACTCTAGAGATTACTGAAAGGTTCAAATGATGTAGGATAATCTTATGGGTTTACTTTTTATACTTTTTTTTATATCTATTCAGCTGGAGTCTACCATGTTTTGACAGTGAAATGATATACTTCAATATCTCAAGAGGCAAAGTTCTTAGAGCAGGCAGTGTGACAGAGTGCTAGACTTGGATTAAGGTGGACTTGGTTTCAAATAATAATTCTAATACAATTTTTGTGGCCATGAACAAATCACTTAACCGCTAAATCTCAGTTTCTTCATTTGTAGGATGGGGATAACATTGACAACAACAGCAACAACAACAACAAACAATAATAGGGAGAGCAACAAAAAGATTTTAGGAAACATTTTGCAGATACTCTCAAACTTAATCCTTACAACAATCCTATAATTTGAGTACTATTATTATCCACCCAGGGCAGCACAGCTAATAACTGTCTGATTAAGAATTTGAACTCATGTCTTCCTGACTACAAGTCAGATACTTGTATCCATTGCATCACCTAGTTACTTTTGGACTATCAGTCTCCCAGGGTGATTATAAGCATCTAGTAATATGATGTGTGAAAGCACTTTGAAAATGTGAAAATACTCTCTTCATGTATGATATTATCATTTTAATAATAATTATAATTTTAAGTTTTACTTTATTATTAGATCCAGGTTTTATTATTAGAAGTAGGTATTGACAAAGAGGAATCTTGCAAAGAAGTCCAATCTGAAGGCAGGAAAGAAATCCAAATGTGATTCTTTTACTAGCTGCATCATTTTTGGTACCTAAATTAGCACCTCAGAACCTTAATTTAATTATTTGAATAGAAGCAAGAGAGACTCTGAATTTTTTATGGGTATAGAGAAATCTCATTTTTAAAAGCCCTTTACTAACATCCATGACTACTTAGAGAGCAACATAAAGTCTTTTTTTTTCTTTATATATTTAAGGCTTTCCCAGGGCCACACAATAAGTGCCTGAGGCCTCATTTGAACTCAGAGCCTACTGACTCTAGGGCCAGTGCTCTATGCACTATGCCACCTAGCTACCCCTACTTGGTGTTCAGTAAAATTCCATCATGACCCCATTTGAGGTTTTATTGTCAAATATACTGGAGTGGTTTGCCATTTCCTTCTCCAGCTCATTTTATGGATGAGGAAACTAAGGCAAACAGGGTTAAGGGACTTGCCCAGGGTAACACAGCTAGTAAGTGTCTGAGGCTTAATTTGAATTCAGGAAGTTAAGTGTTCCTGACTCCAAACTCAGTATTCTATCCGTTATGCCACCCAGCAGCCCAACAAACAGTGTGAGTTTCCTGGGGCACTGAAAAATGAATGACTTGACCAGCCAAGGTTAAACAGTCAGTATGGTCAGAAGTGGATATTGAACCTATGTCTTCCTGACTCCTGGATCTTGTTGTGGCACAATAGATAGCAACCTGGGCCTGAAGTCAAGAAGATTTGAGTTTAAATCTTGTCTCATTCCCTTAATAGTTGTTTTACCTTGGGCAAGTAGTTTAATCTCTGTCTTCCTCAGTTTCCTCAACTGTAAAATGGGGATAATAATAATAATAACTACCTCCTCAGGTTGTTTTGTGGATTGGATGAAATAATATTTGTAAAGTGTTTAAGGACAGTGCCTGGCATTAGAATCTAAATATATGTTTCTTCTCTCCTTCCCTATCTACTACTCCATGTTGCCTCTTGTCTGGGTGGCATTTGGAAAATTATTCAACAATTTCAATGATCCCAAGCTGTTCCCATCTTTTTAACAACATGGCTATACAGTATGGCTGTGAATCATGGAATACCACTATCTTAAAAAAATACAGATGACCTGAATTTAGTAATTCAGAAACATATAGTATTAGTAAGCCATATCATCAAAGATGTACATGACTGGTAAAAGGATCATAAAATGAAAGGATTAGAAATGCCAGGGATGGTAGTGGTCACATAGCCCAACCTCTTCATTTTATGAGAGAAATTAAGCACAGAGGAGATTAGGAGACTTACCCAAGACCACAGAACTAGCAAGGAGCAAGGGTCAAATTCCAAGTGAGGCTGGAGGAAAGGATAAGAGGAGATCAACAAAACTGTTATGCTGGTATTCATAGAATAGCGAAAGGCCAAGGAAAAGATCTCCAGTGAGTAACACAGACACTCTATACGGGATTTACAGAAGCAAATAGTCAAGAAACCCACAGGATGAGAAGAAATGAGCTATGAACAGGACTGAAGGAGGGGGTACTTTAAGCAATAAAATCCAAATCTATTGAATCATCCAAGTACTTTTGGCACCATCGACCTCAGGCTAACTGGAAGAAGGTCATTTGGAAACTTTAAAGTATCATATAAATATTTATAGTTTATAATAATACATTTTATTGTTGTCAAAAACAAGTAACAACAATTTTAGTTTCATCCCACCTAGTGTATTAAAAGTACAAGGGGGCAGCTAGGTGGCACAGTGGATAAAGCACTGACTCTGGATTCAGGAGGACCTGAGTTCAAATCCGGACTCAGACACTTGACACTAATTGTGTGACCCTGGGCAAGTCACTTAACCCCCATTGCCTGCAAAAAAACCAAAACAACAAAAGCAACAAAAAAAGTACAAAAAAATTAGAGCTTAGTTCATTTAGTTTTTCATTTTAGAATCATAGAAAAATGAGGGCTCTGGATTAGTGGATCCCTGTGGACTTCTCCAATAGAATAATTTTGAGATTTTGTGAGATCTAGAGGGATTAAATGATTTGCTTAATGTCACATAACCAACATAAAAAAGATTAGAACTCAAAATAAGAGACACATATATAATATTCGAGATGAATGAAAATGGAAGTTTTAGAAATAATAGAGATAGGAAATTATAATGATAATAATATCAACAGCAACAACAATAGGTAGTTTGATCCTTCAAATGGTTCTTTATTATATCACAGTTCTGCCCATTTACTTGCTTCCCCATTCTCTTTTAATTTCATTTTTTTCTAAGGCATGGGCTATAAGTAAGATAATTCTACTCAAAGGTTTCTTTGAGGGTGAAGATTCTATTGTTTTTGTATACATATTACTTAGCAGAATGTTTTACCCATGGTAGTCATATAATAAATATTTATTAAATTTAATTGTTACTTCAATATTTCAAATCATTATAGTTGATATTTTAACTTTTCTTAGACACCTCCACCTTTAATCTCTACATGTATGTGCTTCATTAATAGAATTCCTAAATTGAAGATTTAAGTACAGTTCCTCAAAAGATGTGACAAGTCGATTTTATATAACTATTTCATGACAAATTTATAAATACATATATAATATATGTTAAATTATGTGGATGTATACAGACACAGATACATACATATGTGTATGTCTATCTATGCTATAAAATATTTAGACGGAGATGAAGAGACAAAAATTGAGATAGATTTTGGGGGAGTTAAGGGAAACCTGTGCTTTAATCACCGTAGATAACTTCTAGTGTGAAAATTCCTTCCACCAACATAGATTAGTACCTTTTCTGCAATGTATAGTCTTTCTTGCATGGTATACTGAAAAATTAAATGACTTGTGCATAGTAATAAAAATGTGTGCCAGACATTGGGCTTGATTTTAATTCTTCCTACCTCCAAAGCTACCCTCTTTCCACTAAATCAAACTGCCATTCCAGCATTGATTTATTATTTATTTATTATTATTTATTTATTCAAAAGAATACTGACAAGTAAACCCTATCATATTAAATATATAGTGCTTGCAACATTTGAAAACAGATTTCATTAATGTAGTTTTTCAACCAGTTTAAAAAATAATGCTTGAATCTTTTATTTATTCTTGGTTGTACCAAAGGGTTTCTGGGAAATTGAATAAAAGAGAAAGAAATTCAAGAATTATATGGACATAAAATCTGGTAAATTTTTAAATTCATTGGAATCTGCTTCTATAATGAATTCACAAAGTGAAATCAATTTAATACAGTAAAACATGATTGTACACATAAAAAAGAATTGCTTAGACAAACCTTTGAATACACAAATATTATAAACAAGAAGGGTCCCATTTGGAAAAGTACTTGTTCTATATTTTTATAACAATAATTTCCAAGGATTATATCACTTGAAATGATTCATAGGCTAAAACTCAAGAAACCAGAGGGTGATCTCTGGTTACCCTATTGCCTTGATTAAGGATATCTGATAAGCCACATAAAACATAGGTAAACTTTTCTGATAATAGTAAAGGAACCACAAAACTCCCAGGCAAAAGATAACAAATTCTTTGGCCGAATTAAAAAAATTGAGGTATTCAATTATTTGGCTTTAAGAATGTTGTTATTGTTCATTGTTTTCAGTCTTCTCTCAATTTTTGAGTTTCCTTTTAAGATATTCTTAACAAAGATACTGGAGTGTTTTGCCATTTACTTCTCCAGCTCATTTTACAGATGAGGGAATGGAGGTAAAGAGGGTTGTGACTTGCCCAAAATCAAATAGCCAATAAATGTATGAGGCCAGATTTTAACTTAGGTCTTCCTGACTCTAGGTGTGTTTATGTACATATGTGTGTGTATTGTCCTTCATTCTTGAAGAGGACCATGACATCAGGGTGATGTCATGACTTGCAGTGAATTGGATTTAAGTGAGGGAGGGTTGTGCACCAACCTCACTTTTTCCTCCAGATCCATCTGGGTCCAGTGGCAAGATATACATCAGAACAACTGGAGAAGGCCCCAATGTTTAAGGCAATTTGTATTAAGTGACTTGCATGGGGTCACACAGCTAGTAAGTACCTCAGGTGAGATTTGAACTCAGGCCCTCCTAACTCCAGGGCCAATGTTTTATGCACTGTGCCACTTAGCTCGGCTTTAATAATATGTTGTGACTGATCTCTCTCTCTATAGATAGATAGATAGATAGATAGATAGATAGATAGATAGATAGATAGATAGATGATAGAGTCTAGAAATATTGTCAAGATCAGACTGTCAACTAGAAAGGGATCAGTGTAGGTGGAATATTGACTTTAAAACCACAGAATGTTGGATGCCATTTTTTTTTATTCATTAAATATCTCCCGTTTACATTGTGACCTCTTTCAGGAAATCCAGAATATTATGAGCCAGTGCCTTGTATATCTGACACCTCTGGTCTAGATGATAAATAAGTCTTTCCAAAAAAGAAGGTTATGAAATATAGGTCTGTGCTGCTATTCTAGAATCTACCACAGGAGTAAGTAGAGGACTACAATGATTCCTATCACCACATCTTCTTGTGCTGTCCATTCTCACAAGCACAAGTTTTCAGAGTGTCTATTAAATCTCAAAGGCTTTGGTTCTGGGCACAGAAACAGATCGTATATATCAGATACACATTCAACTCATGTTTGAATGGGCTCAGCAAAAAAATGGTGCTGGGGTAACATATTGTGAGGTCACTGATTATTTATTGCATCCAGGGCAACAAAATCTAAGGTCCTTAAATGCAGTGTGATATAATGGTAATTGTGATAGATTTTGAGTCACTCTTTAAATCTTGACTCTGCTACTTATTACTTGTGAGACTTGGCCTCAGTTTCTTCATTTGTGATTGTAAAGTGGTAAAGTAATAGAGACTAGATGCCTCTTAGGGGTCTCTTTCAAACTTAAATCCACAATCTTATTATTTTAAGTCATTTGTATAAAAAGAGGCTCTAAGAAAATAGTCTTCTTGTCAGGAAGCTGAATAAAATGGAAATAAAATCAATGAAATCAAGGCCACATGTATTCGAAGCTCCTATGAAACTTCCTAAATTACTTCAAAGAAACATGTCAAGGTTTAGCCAATGTTGTGATAACAATTCATAATACAAAATTGATACCTAAAGGTGTGTTTGATTTCAAATAGGCAGACTTTCTGAGAAGAGGTCAATTCTTTCTCTTATTTAAAAGTTATTGACCAAGATTACAAAATATTAGATTAGCTACAGAGATGTAGCCCCTAGTTTACTTATAAGTTTCATTATTTTTTCAAGAGTGTGAGGGGGTAATTCCTGGGGCACTGCAATGAAAAGAGAAGTCATATTCCCAAATTAAAAACTCTACTTAATCATTAAAATAGCAGAGCATCCCCCAAACACAGTATAGTATCAGAAATAAAAAGCAATTGGGCACATGTCAACAAGTCACCTAAAAATTGTGATCAATAAACAAAACCATAAGGA
Organism: Dromiciops gliroides; assembly: GCF_019393635.1. Taxonomy (NCBI): domain Eukaryota; kingdom Metazoa; phylum Chordata; class Mammalia; order Microbiotheria; family Microbiotheriidae; genus Dromiciops; species Dromiciops gliroides. The sequence continues at coordinate 187,064,750 of NC_057863.1, forward strand.
GTCATAAGATCACCCCTCAAGTCCATAAATGAAGAGAATCAATGCTTGGGAAAATTTCCCTGGAGGGGAATGGTGGAATTTGGAAACTGTAAAAGGAGCAATGAAAATAAGAGGAGCAGATGGTAGCTATTAAATCAGAATAACATTGCCTCTCACAAAAGACTGAAATCAAATGTCATGAACTTCTATCACTGACAACAGAGGCAAGCAGCAAGTTATCTTTGGACTTTAAAAATATATTATATAGAATATTACATTATAAATAGTTATAAATTCTGCTTTAGTAGAGTACCATGCACCTGGTGGGTGCTCAATAAGGCCTTATGATGATGACATCCTAATTTTAATGGAGTCATGTGCTGGGAAATTTTGAAGAAAGGGCAATGATTGCTAAAAGATTTTGTATACATTATGTGCTGTAAAATTGAGCAAATACTAAAAATAAGAGGACCTATTTTAAATGTAAATATTTAGATCAGTTCATTCTATTGTTATAACCCAAGCCATTGGAGACTACAAATTATCTGAGGGTGGTGGTATATGAATTTACTTCAATATAATCATTAATATTTTTAAGTTCTTTATTAGAAATAGCCAAAAAGCCCTAGCACATGTTCCCCACCTGTGTTCATTTCTTGACCCCTATATCTTGGAGAGATTGTTTTCACACATTAGGAATTCATGGATACATTCAGACATTAGCATAAGTTTGTTTCATATAGGCATTTACAGATCTGTAGGTCATCTTCCTAAGGTCTTGCTCCAACCATTTATTCTCTTGATCTCTCAATAACCAAGCTGTACATTCATATGGGAACAAAAATAAATGCCTGAGGATTTTCTTCCCTTTTCATTGATGGAGATTTTCCCCTCCTAATATACTTTATTTTCTCAATAATAATTATGTAGTTTTATGAATATTTTCTAATAATAATTAGTCACATCATTCCATTTTTATACTTTCAGAGGCATTGCATTTAGTTACCAATGAACCCCTCATCTCTTCATCTATTCTTTTTTGTACCCCATACCATAATTTCTTTTTTGTTTCCTTTTATTTTTACTACTTGGCAGTTAGAACTCAAATGCAGATTCTGGGGTTTTAAAGTCAGCAGCCCAAATTCAACACTCTTTCAATTACACTGCACTATCTTTAGATAGACTAACTTTGCCTGACTTTGTAACATCTACTCAACAGAGTTTTTAAAAAAGCAAGCAAGAAAGAAAGAGAAGGTGAAGGAGAAGGAGAAGGAGAAAGAGAAGTGAATAAATAGGAGGAGGAAGAAGAAGAAGAGAAGGAAGAGGAGGGGGAGGAGGAGGAGGAGGAGAAAGAGAAGACATGTATTTTTATCAATATTCAGGTGGGATAACTTTTGGATTGCCTGAGTTCAAAAGTTTCAACTCTATCCTTTGACAGCCTAGAAGGTGACTGAAAGAACACAACCACGTAAAGCACATTCTTAGGTTTTTCTTCTTGATCTAAGATAAACACACACAGGCACACACACACATTAAAAATGAATATTTAGGTTTATTATTTTTATTTCTATTACCCTGTACACCAATTTCTTTAAAGGTCTGAGCAAGAGAATCAATACTCGCTTTTATTGCTTAAATTGTAGTTGTTAGTTGGTTTAAATTTAAAACAATGGAGTCTATAAATTCCATCACTGGAATTAGTTTGTTACTAAAACACAAATAAAAGTCATGGGCATGAGATGATAAGAATAGTACTGTAGGATTCAGTGTTTTCATTCAACATCATAAAAACATACATTTTAATGTCAACCTACTGTCAAGCTCAATCTCAAGTAGATTTCCTAGCCTTCCTATTCTATCCCTATGGTGACAGCGTATGGGATTCAGCAAATTCCTAGAAGTATCTTCCTGGAAATATTGCCTAAGAATCTGTCATCATGGGAGTTGTCCTAGGATATTCAGTCAAGAAGGTCTGACTCCTCACAAATGAATTGATGATGGTGGGGTGATGGAATGCTCAAGGTTTTTCCAGTCTGGTATTCAAAGCTCTTCATGATCTGGCTGTAACATACTTTTTCAGTCTTATTTCCTACTACTTCCTTTCCCCTTGACCTATCCTATGCTCCAGTCAGACAATGTTCCTCACTTTTCCGAAACCAACACCAGAAATTTTACATTCCTGTGGCTTCTCTCATGCTATTCCCTGAACCTAGAAAGGTCTCATCCACACCTCTTCTAGGAATCCTATTCATTCTTCCAGGATAATGAAACCTTCAATTTTTGCCTCATTTGGAGTCAAAGGAATACACAATGGTCAGAGTTTAAATAAATTTCAGAGGCTAACTAGTTCAAATAGTAACTGAATAAAAATCCTTTCTACAACTTAACAAGTAATCATCCAGTCCTTTCCTTAATACCACTGAAAAAGGGAAGCAATGAGGGAAGAATAAAAGGACTGAATGAATTGACAGAATTTTTAAGCATTTGGAACTATAAATTATGGAAGAGAAGCTCATCCCCAGAATAAATCTGATTTTTTGGCAAATAACCATGAGATCATATGATCATAAATTTAAGTCCATCAAGGACCTGAGAGGTCATCTAATCCAACCCCTTCACTTCACTGATGAGGAAACTGAGGCCCAGGGATGCTAAGTAACTTGTCCAAGGTCACAGAAGTAATAGCAATCAGGGATAAAATTTTAAACCAGGTCCTCTGACTCTAGATTCATCCTAAATCAATTATTTTTTGTCACTAATAAAAAATTGACAGTTGGGGCAGTTAGGTGACACAATGGATAAAGCACTGGCCCTGGATTCAGGAGGACCTGAGTTCAAATCAGCTTTAGACACTTGACACTTAGTAGCTGTGTGAGGCAAGTCACTTAACCCTCATTGACCTGCCCCCCCTCAAAAAAATAATTATGACAAGCCTCCCAGTACAAGTGACACTGCTGTACAGAATATTCAATGTCAAAATCAATTCCAGCTAGCCACACAGATTCTAGACATCATGTTCATGTTAATTCTTCCTTGGATATGTTGCTTATATTTTGACCAGAGTAAAAGAAAAGTCAACCTTTGGAATTAAGTCAATAATAAATTCAATTCAATAATTGTTTATTAGGTATTTACTGTGGGATTATGTGCAAAGTAGCATTAGATGGAACACTGCCCTCAATGAGCTGAGTAGGGAAGCTGAGGCATGAATATAAATAGTCATAATAGAAGTTAAGATAATATGTGTTCTAAAATAACTATAGCAGCTCTCTTTGTGGTAATAAAGAACTAGAACTTGTGGGGATGCCTGTCAATTGGGGAATGACTGAACAAGTAATGATACATGATAATGATGGAATACTACTCTGCTTTAAGAAATGATGAGCTCAATGATCTTAGAAAAAATATGGATAGACTTGCACAAAAGAATGAAAAACAAAGTGAAGAGAAAGAAAAATACTGTATATAGTAATAACAATATTGTCTTAAGAACATTGAGCAACTAAGTAATTTTTTCTACTATAAATACCCAAATTACTTACAAAGGAACTATGAAGACATCTTCTGCATCCAGAGAAAGAACTGATAAATAGAAGTATGTGTAGAGTAATTTTACATACATATTTACATATATGTATATACACATATTTGTGTTTAATGGTAGCCATCTCTAGTCTAGGCTGGGGAGGGAAGGAAAAAAGAGGGGGAAAAAGAAAGTTACATGAAACTTTATTGTATATTTAAAAGGGATAGCAAGTTGTATATAATAGATTTTCAGTTTCATGGGCAATAATCTTTTTTTTTTCTATTCTACCATGTTGTGGAAATGCTTATTTTATTTCTTAAGTTCAGAATAAAAAAATTTTTAAAGATTTTTAAAAAGAATAAGAATTAGTTTTAGCAAAAGTTAAGCAAAATATCATGAAATATTCTTGCAAAAAATGAATCACTTCTAGACCAGGAAAGTTTTCATAAGCAGGAAAGCCTTGAAAGAATCAGAAGATTTCAGTACGCAGAAATGTACTGGGAGAGTCCTTTCAAGGTAAGCAAGATGGAATGTGAATAGTAGGAAAAGTGAGAAAAAAGGATACAATAAGTAAACAGCAAATAGTTTAGTTTTCCTAGAGTACAGAATACACACATACATAGGCTAAGGAGTTTACATATTTTATCATGAAGGCAGCAGGGAGTCACTAGATGTTTTTGTTTTGTTTTGTTTTGTTTTTGTTTTTGTTTAGTTTAGTTGAGTTTAGTTTAGTTTAGTTTAGTTTTGTTTTGTTTTGTTTTGTTTCGGGGCAATGAGGGTTAAGTGACTTGCCCAGGGCCACAAAGCTAGTAAGTTTCACTTGTCAGAGGCCTGGATTTGAACTCAGGTACTCCTGAATCCAGGGCCAGTGTTTTATACAGTGGGCCACCCAGCTGCCCCCACTAGATGTTTTTAAGTAGGTGGACAATGAGATTAGAGTGGGAATTAAAAAGATGACTTTGATAATTATGTAATGGATGCACTGGAATAAGATGGAAAGATAGGCAATATGATGAGTTAGAAAGGCATTACATGATCCAAGACGATCTCAAAAGACTAATGATGAAGCATACCATTCACCTCCAGAGAAAGAACTGATATTGATTGACTACAGACTGGAGCATGCTAATTTTCACTTTCATTTTTTTCTTTTATTCAAGTTTTCTTGTACTAAATGACTACTATGGTAATATTTTATGTAACTGCACATGTTTAATCTATATCTGATTGCTTACTCCCTCAGGAAGGGTGAATGAGAGGGAGAGAAGGAGGGGTAGAATTTGGAACTCAAAACATCAAATAAAAATGTTTATTGTCAAAAAGAGAAAGGCATTACAATATATATGCAGGAGGTACTAAGGTGGTAGTGGTGAGAGTGAAGAGGTGTCAGATATTAGGGATACTTCAAGGGTAGAACTGACAAGACTTTTAATTCATTGAATATAGGGCATGAGGGAGAGGAGAAAATAAAAGATAATTCCAAAACTTCGAGTGTCAGTGACTGGAAAATTACACTACAGTAATTTCTCCATTAGAAATACATACATATATAAGATACATATATATACATATATCATGCATAATATAATTTAATAATGTTTATGGATATAAGAGGAGGAGAAAGGGAAGGAGGAAAATGAGGAAAAAGATGAGGAGAAAAAGAAAGAAAGAAAGAAAGAAAGAAAGAAAGAAAGAAAGAAAGAAAGAAAGAAAGAAAGAAAGAAAGAAAGAAAGAAAGAAAGAAAGAAAGAAGGAAAGAAGGAAAGAAAGAAAGAAGGAAAGGAAGGAAGAAAGAAAGAAAGAAAGAAAGAAAGAAAGAAAGAAAGAAAGAAAGAAAGAAAGAAAGAAAGAAAGAAAGAAAGAAAGAAAAGAGGATGAGGAGAAGAAAAAGGAACTTCAAGAATTACAAATCCAAGAGAATTTTATGGCCAGTCCATTCCATCCCCTTTGTGGTTGTACATATATACAGTATAAAGTGAAGAAGTAAGAAGTTGCTAAATAGAGCAGGAACAGAAAAAGTAAAGCAATGTCTGATTCTTAGATGTTTTGTTGTATTCAAGTATTATGTAATAACCAATGTTGCTGTCTTAATGTTTTGAATTTCTCAGATGTTTTCTCTTTTAATCACACTCAAATTAAAAGGTTTATTAATCAGGACTCTTATAAATGAATTTTGCAGGTTTTTCCTCCTTAAGAAATGAATAATAAAGTAAGTCTATCATGACCAAAGCCCCAGTTGTAGTGGTCATCTGTAGTGGTGGATGACTCAGAGCATCAGCATTTGATAGTGTTCCACCAGGCTTGTAAACAGATGTGCCATAAGAAACAATGAACTGAAAATGCCAATACATACATTTTTCCATCATTAAAGGCACTGAGTTATCCTTAGGAAAGCAAAGTCTTAGGTAACCACAGATTATGAAGGTATAATTAAGAAGTAGTTGTAAAAACTCTTTTGGCACCACCTCCTTCCAGTTCAGAAACTTGATATTATTCTCATCTTACCAATTTATTTCCTTTAGCATTAATATCCAATCAGTTCCCATATCTTGATTTTTCTGCCTCCACTGAATCTCTCATATCCAATGCTTTCTTTCTATTCTTTCAGCCTACATCTTAGTTCAGGCCCTGAGATCATCATTTCTTACCTACATGATCGAAATAGCTTCATAAGTGAACTCTCTGCTTCTGATCTCTCCCCATTCCAATCTATCATACAGATTGTTACTTAAATGATTTTCTTAAAATATAGCTTTGATCACATGACTCTCCCACTCAATCATCTACAGTAGATTCCTATTGCCTCTAAATAAAATGTAATCTCCTCTGTTTAGTTTTCAAAACCCTTCAAAAAAAGTGGCTTCATCCTGTATTTCCATCCTTGATGTACATTATTTTCTCTTCCTGTATTCTTCAATCCATCCATTCCTGCATCCTCTCTGGTCCCCACAAACTCCATTTCCCAACTCTTGCCTTTCCATTGCCATTCCAGGCCTGAAATGTACTCCTCCCTTATCTATAGTTCAGATTCCTTATCCTTCTTTAAGACACAGCCAAGTCTGCAGGAAACTTCCTATACATCCCCCTCCCAATAGCTAATGACCTCCTTCCTCAACTACCTTCAATTTAACTACCTCTTAATTCTTCATGTCATGCTGTGTATATATATATATATATATATATATATATATATATATATATATATATGTCTGTGTGTGTGTGTGTGTGTGTGTGAATAAAACCACGCAGAGAAGTAGGGTGAACTGGCCACTATGACCACTAAACTAAGTTCTCTAATATCTGTAGTTCCTTTGAGGGGGATAAGAATGGAGAAGGAGGAAAAGAAGGGAGTGTTCATCTCTCATTCCACTAGCAGGAGTAGAGCAAGTGCTAAGGGAAAACCTGAGAAGAAGAAAGGTCTTACCCCTCCACTGCCTTACTTCTAAGTTTTGGTTTTGGCGTTTTTTTGTTTTTGTTTTTGTTCTTTTAAAATTTTTGTTATAAGACCATATTTACCAGATTTTTCATGTTAATTTTATAAACACCTGTTACTGATCATATTTTTAGTTGCCTGGTATCCTTTTTTTTGCCACAGGAAGGTATGGGAAAGATCAATAAGAACCATTCAGGAGAGAAAGGCATTTCTTATTACATGCCTAGACGGTAAAAGCCAGCCCATTGTTAGAAAGCTTTACTTTCTAACTGTGGACATAAGAAGGAGCCATTTCATAAATGCAGAATCATTAAAAATCCAGGCCCTATTCTACAAATCGAGCCAAGGTTACAAATATATTAATTGTCTCCCCCAGTAGAATCTAAGATCCTTGAGAATGGGATTTATCTCATTTTTAATGTTTATATCCACAATACTTAGCACAGTTCCTGATGCTATAATAAGAAGAATATAATTCCATATATTATGTCAAATATGCACATATAATAATAATTGCATATAATGTTTTATATATTATAAAACAAACATTTATATAGCACTTACTATGTACTATATATGATGACGTTAAGCATAATCATGCTAAGCAGTTTACAATTATTTCATTGTATTCTCACAACAACCCTGGGGAATAAATGATATCATTATCCCCATTTTATAGATGAGGAAACCAAGAAAAAAAAGAGATTTAGTATCTTGTCCAGAGTCACACAGTTAGTAAATTTCTGAGGCTGGATTTAACTCAGATACTTAATAAATGCTTGTTGACAGATTGATTTAAATAAAAGATAGACATCCTCCACTTGTTTTTTTAATACTAACCAATTGGTACCTCAGTGCAATTTGTCACTTTGTAGCAAAATACAACTTCTGAGATATAAAGTAATGCAATAATGGTAAACAATAGTGGTTTATGTACTAATACTGAGTCAAAAGTCAACAACAGTTTGATGTTCTGGAAAGTGTTTTCATTTTGCTTTGTCCAATATTACAGAATAGCTTTTCCAGTAAACAATCAAGCTGCAAATCAATAGAGCCTTTTGTAGAAGAGAAATGTGAGAGAAATTGAGAAGTTATAGGAAAACTTCAATCATTGAGTCGTAAATCATTTTTAAATGCCTACTTTGTGTCAGGCACTATTTTAGGAGAAGACAGAAATGAAACATCCCCTTCTCTGTAGAGGCTTACCTTCCATCAGAGGAAACAAAATTCACAAACATATAATATAATATATACAAAATATATGCAAAATAAATAATTCTTGCCTCATTTTGGAGTAGTCAGAGTCAATAATTATAGCTCTATTTTGTAAGTGGGAGAAGTGACAATGGAAGTTCAGTTCATTCAGTTACTTGTGCATCGAAACTGTAGGACAATCTGAAGTTCTAGGAGGTCATCCTCTGTTGTTAATGTATCACTCTGTCATCTGGGAAAAATCTCTTTAATATAATTTTGTATGATGTTGTCATATGTAGGAGATATACATTGTTGGAGGAAAACATATAAGGAGGTGTTTTGCTCTACTAGATGAAATGTTTTATAATCAGAACACTATAGACAGAGTAGGACAAACATAGGCACTATGGGATCTTATATTCCTCAGCCTACTTGTCAATTTTATGTTGACCTAGGATGCTCCCAATAAATGTCTAGATTGTTCTCATAAAACCTTTATAGAGATGGAAAAGTACTCCTATGGGTCAGCAGATATTTTCTAGATCCCGTTTTTTTGAGGGGGAAGGATCCCTACTTATTCTCATGATTCCCCATTGTCCTTAAAATTATATTACCTCCTTCACAGTTCTCATCTGAAATCCTTATTCTGATTCAATTACTGTTTCCATCTGGCTTTTCTTTAGTGGTACTTCTACTCCTTCACTCAGTATGTCCAGAGCTGAGATATTAACATCTTAATATGGTTACTCTTATGGTCACCAGTAAAAGGAAAACAAAGAAATCTTGAAGGATATTTTCCATTTTTTTTTTCTTGGTAGCACTTAAAAGTTGAGTTCTGCTTCTTGTAGTTGTCCTGTCACCAACATTAAAATGAGCAATCAATATTTCTGGAAACTGCACTGTGAAAATTTAGTAAGGCTTCTTCAAAAAGGAATTTCTTCTCATCATTGTAATAGAGTAGAACAAAACTCCTTAAGAAGGGCTTCTTTTGGATAGATTTTGAAAGTTATACTTTTTCAAGGTACTCCCTTTTTTCCTTCCCAGAATATGTAGTCTACATTATTAAATCTTTGAGCAGCATGTTAAAATATTCTGTAACCAGAGGATGCTTTGGTATGTCTGAACTTATGTTATGAAATGGGGGAGCCTGTTCTTATGACCTTATTTGAAAGAATTTTCTCAATAGTGAGTAAAGAAAAGATGGAGGGAAATTCACAAAGAGTAATTATACTTTGAGTGTGAATGGGATGTTTATAGCAGCTCTCATTGTGGTGGCAAAGAACTGGAAACTGCAGGGATCTCCATCAATTGGGAAATAGCTGAACAAGTTGTGGTGTGTGATTTTAATGGAATACTACTGTGCTATAAGAAATGATGAGCTCAATGAGCTTAGAAAGGCATGGAAAGACTTACAAGAAATGACGTAAAATCTCTCACTTTGTAAACTTTTCTCTCTCAAAACAAATAATAGATATCAATATAGATGAAGATATAGATAGATGTGTATATAATATATATTATACATAATATATGTAAATAGTGTGTGTTTCTCTCTATCCCTTTATTTGTATCTTAGTCTCTGTCTGTTTACCTGCTATTTCTGCCTCTCATTTCTCTTTCTCTCTATAAACATATAATTGATGTTATAATCTGCTACTTCTTTGTTAATTTCTGTGACATGTACCAACAAAGGATCTCTGTTTCAGGTATCTTGGTCCTCATACATGTCAAATTTGGTTTAGGTGCTATTGGAAGACTTCCTTGTTAACTGATAATTCCTCATACAAGGAAATTCTATAATATACCTTCTAAGAAAATAAAACTTCAAAATTTCAGTAATGAGAAAGATGGCATAGTCTCTATATTGAAGCAATGTCCTCATCATACTATTGATTCTGTTTATAAAATTGAAGTCTCTGAGCAGTGACTGATGGAGCAAGTATATGATACATGTACTTTCAATAATCCCACAAAATTTACTGAATGTGGAAGTCTCAGGTGAGGCAGGGATGGTTAAGGATAATAGTTCAATAGACTATTAGGAGCATGGTATGTTTAGGGCTCTAAAACTCATTTTTGATTGAAAGCTACATTCTCTACAGAAAAGTCTCAGAATAATGATTATTCAACTCCTCTATAGACCCTCAACATTTATTTTTAAAATAAGGTTGCTCAGATTCCATGGAGGCAGGTGTCAGTAGAAAAAACACTGGATTTTATGCTATCAGACATGGGTTTTAATCTCAAGCTCATAAATTTATACCACAAAGGAACTTTTGAGATCCAGTAGTCCAGACCCCAAATTTTACAAACAAACAAAAAAGTAATGGCAATGGAGGTGGATGAGTAAGTGATCAGGATGGAAGGGGGGAGATAGATTAACATACCTTTTGAATGAGCAAGAATAGAGTTGATTGAAGCATGGTTAGGCCTAGACATAGGAGGTAACTGAGGCAACCATCAATCATGAATATGGAAGTGCCAGGGGTGAGAGGGTTAAGTCCTCCAGGGCATAGCTCCTGGTCCAGGCAGCAGCCAGGGCAAGCTGACTCAGCTTGAAGAGATTACACTTTGCTCAACATAATAGATTGTGTTTGGGATCTCAAAAAAATCGGAAAGAGAGAAGTGGTCATTCCACATGACTGTTGTTTTGTTTGGGGGTTTTTTGGGGGGGAGGGGTTGTGACTGCAGAAATACTCACTGTCCCCTACAACTGTGAAAACTCAAAAAATACAAAGCACTAAGGAGACAAAGAAAAGAAAATCACTACATTACACCACAGTATTCTTTCCCCACTGTCCACTATCTTTTTATTGACATCTTTCAATTTAAATTACTTTTGATGCAACTTTTATTTGTCTGTCTATATTGCCTTTATCAACTCTTAGATACGAAATTTCTGATTAATGTATTCTGTGAATACAGAAGTTATCCTTCTGAGAGCTTTTATTTTTCCCCTTAGTCCTAAGACCATACTTGACATTTTCTTTCACTCATACTTTTAGCTGAATTCTAAAGCAAGAAAACATCCTTAGTCTGAGATTAAGACAATCATTAAAGGGGCGGCTAGGTGGCGCAGTGGATAAAGCACCGGCCCTGGATTCAGGAGTTCCTGAATTCAAATCCGGCCTCAGACACTTGACACTTACTGGCTGTGTGACCCTGGGCAAGTCACTTAACCCCATTACCCCGTTAAAAAAAAAAAAAAGACGATCATTAAAGTAACCAGATGAATCAGCTAATGCAATAGAAGAAAAATCAATAAAATTGTTAATAATCTGAAGAAAAAATGTCATTGACTGGGTTTTAATTTTTTAAAATCATTTATTTTGGCATCATGTATATGCAGCCTCAGTGACTTGCCTTGGTCCTCTCCTTTAAAATGAACTTACATCTGACACAGTGCTTAGATCAAATCTGCTTGATAAGTATATCCTATTTTGGTAATCCAATAGATATGAATATTCACAACTGTTACATGCTATACTATCACTGACTAATGTCCAGAGAAAGGCAGAATAATTAGTTAATTCATAAATATAAATTCAAGTCTTTCACAACCTGGTCCCAACTCTAGTACTTTAAGTCCTTTCCATCATGGTCTTCCCCCTACTTTGTGGTTCAGCCATCCTAGTCTCGTCTCTGTTCTTCATGTGAGGTGCAACAGATATTGGTCTCTGTGTTTGCACTAGTCATCTTCAGGGCCTGGAATACATTCCCTCCTCACTTCTTCATAAAATCCCTTTCTTTCTCCAAAACACAGCTTGAACACCACCTTCTACATCAAGAGTCACTAATTTTCCCCCTTTCCCATCATGGACCCCCTTTGGTTTTCTGGCCAACCCAATGCACTCCTCACAAGAATATTTTAAATTTATAAAATAAAATATATAGAATTATGAAAAATATAATTTTTAAATCAAGTTCATAGACCTCAAGTTAAGAATTCCTGCTATATATGAAGTCTTTTCTGATCCCCTTAATTTCTGATGTCTATTTCTATAGAAAAGGCTAATGTTATAAACTCAATTTTAAGCATATATTTGAGGCTGATTGATTAACCAGTCAACAACCATCTATTAAGTACAACCTAGGTTCCAGGCACTATCCTCAGAATGATGAAAGTTTCCACATGTGAAAAAAATTACCTGAGTGTAAGGACTTGAGATGATAGATACATAGATACATAGATACATAGAAATAGATATGTGTGTATGAAATATGTATCTATATATATGTGTTTGTATATATTTGTGTGTATATATATATGTATATATGTATTTATGTATAAAATGTGTGTTGTTTAGTCATTTCAGTTGTGTCTGATGCTTTGTGACCCAGTTTTTTGGGCAGAGATACTGGAGTGGTTTGTCATTTCCTTCTTCAGCTCATTTTATAGATGAGGAAACTGAGGTAAACAGGGTTAAGTAACTTGTTCAGGGTCATAAAACTATAAGTATCTAAGGCCAAATTTGAATTCATGTCTTTGTTCTCCAGGCCCAGTACTCTATCTACTGTGCCACCTAGCTATCCCATGTATTAATGTATATATGTATAATATTAAATATATATTATAAAGAAATATACAACAAACACATATGGGCATATATGTTGGTATATCTATATATGGATATAGATATAAGATTATATATAGGTGTATGTATATAAAATTTAACCCAAGAAATTAAAGCATAGTTGTACAAACTCTAACCTAGCTTTATGCCTTCATGACTGCTTACAGTCCTAATCAAGAGAAAATATAAATATAACACAACCCTAAGTCACATATTTTCTAATTATTCTTTTCTGTCTTATATATTGGCATTTTAAGTGTGACATATATATTAAGAGTTAATTTAAGAAAAATACATTTATATTATGTATTCCTTTTATGATATATGGTATACCACAGATAAGCTTACTATAGATATACTTAGGTGTCTGTTGCCAAATTCTTTCTTAAATAAAAGAACTCTTTTTGATTGAAATTAATTCAACCTCCACCAATTCAAATTTTGCAAAAATTTGGACCCCCTTCTCATTCCTTATAGTATAATCAATCTTTGTACGTGTGCTTTCAGCCTTACTATTGCACTTGGAGTCCCACTGAGCTAAAACTGAAGTCCATTCATCTGCTCACCACCTTTCTCCTAGTCAATATCAGACTTAGGATCTGTGAACTAGAGTTTATGTCACTCCTTATACTGATAAATTTTGGATGGGCGGTGTTACCATTTTGTCTTTGTTTCCTTAACCTTTATTCCAATTCCTTTATTTTTTAAATCCCTGAACCTTTGCTTTCAACCTTCCTGTATTCAGAGCCCTGCTGAGCTGCAATGGCAAATCAAGTCCATTGCACCAATTGCTAAACACCACCTCCTTCCAACCTCTGTTTTTCCCACTCACTTCACCCATCACAGCTGTTTTCTGTATGTACTACCTCAGGCTTTTGTTAGAAGAAGAAAATTATGAGGTAAAACTTTTTTGGAACTGACATCTTAGCATTTTCCTGTCCTTAACATTCATTCTCCTACTGTTTGGTGATTCTTTGCAATGTCACCAAATAGCTTCTGTCTCTCTGCATTTATAGGTTATGTCAAAATGTTTCATTCTGAACAGATTCCTGCTTTTCCTTATGTCTTCTTATTGCTTATTTCACTTTACTTAGTGGTAATTTGCTATTTCTTGTGATTCAATCACTATTTTACAATATGGTTGTTCCTGGAATTTCCTGAAGAAGTACTTGTGACATTCAGATTTTTCACTAAACAACTGACCTTCCCTGCAATCTGTCCAATTTTGTCAGGTCATACTGTACTTATGCATTTTCCCCATCCTCACACATGCTACGTAATTAGAAATTTCAAAACCACCTTGTGAAGAATGGAGGCTCTTTTTGAAACATAGCATACTATTTTCATGGTATTTTAGACTCTGAAGACTTTAAAGTCTAACCCCTACCCAATGCTGGAATACCTACTAAGACATCTCTAACAAGTAGACTTTCAGCTTCTGTCCCAGGAAATCAAATCATGGCATATATCACAAGGAAACAGCTTATTCTATTATTAGTCAGTTCAAATTATTAATATTTATTCCTTATAATATACTGGCACCTATTTTCTCTGTAAATTCCAATCATTAATCATACATCTTTCCTCTGGACTTATATAGCATAAACATAATCCTTATATTAGATAGCCCTTCAAATATTTGAAGTTACCATGTCCTAAACAATACTTTTTTCCTCTTGGATACACATGCCTAGTTTCCTTAAGTATTCTTTCTATGACATGGTTCTTATACTTAACTGATCTTCTCTCAATATGCAGTAGTTTGCTAAACAACCCTCTTAGAATGTAGTAAACTTTCATTTCCCCTAGACCTGAACATGTGGTCTGAATAGTACAGAGTGGTACATTAGGAGTCACAAACTGATCAGGTCAGTGGGGTTGCTTTGAATTCAGCAATGAAGTTAAAGGCACAACATAATTAAATATTAGCTAGTGGTGCTATACATCTATAAACACAACCCAAAGTATTCCCATAGAACATTACCTCCTCAAATCTGGGAATTAGAATTTTGTCTTTGAATGCACATCATCTAGTAAATGGAAATAAGTAATTAATCTTGGTTGAATTGGTCACATAAGCTTCTTTGAAAGCCAAATCAAAATGTTGGTTCATACAGAGCTTGTACTCAAAGAAAAATTCCATATCTTTTCCGTTGGAATTACTATATTTGTATAGCATTGGAATTACTATATTTGTATAGCTAAAAGTTCTTGTTATTTTTTTCCTCCTAATCTTCATCTTGGAAACATTATAGACCTTTAACAGATTAGACATCTTGATGTCTAGATTTCTAAAACACCCTCAGCCATTCTTACAGTTTGAGTAGAAAAAGGCAAGCTCAACTAACAGGAACAAAAATCAAATGATTAATTATTACTCACTTCCACTCCATAAGTAAGAAGGGGATTTTAATGGGAGAAAGCTTATCAACTCCCATTCTTTCTCTTTGAAGATTAGCTATCACAACACCATATCCAAGTTGTAGTATATGCCCTAGTAGCAGGACTAGCCAAAGGGAAATTTATGAATTAGGCAAAACTTATCTTCAGTCTTCCAGACTCCTCATTTCTATGTCTCTCTTTCTATGGATGCCCTTCCTAAGTATTCAGTGCTTTGTACTATTGCTTCTTATAATAGAACTGCTTGGGGACTAGGCATTCACACTAAAGTAAAAATGACCACTAGCTGAAATGTCAACTCTGCCAGAATGATTTACATCTGAATAGTAATGAGTCTTAGAGTAAAAGGATGAAGATCTAATTGTGGATTTTCAAGTATTAGAGGAAAGAAATGGGAAAACTTTGGATTCTTTCTGAAACCCATATGGTAGGCTTGATCTATTCAAAATGGGTCATCATCAGCACCTGTTTGAATGGGCAAGAATGCTCACGAGGAGCATCAGGGTAAAATCATAGATCCCTAGCTTCCTCCAAAAGATGGACATGTAATAATATCAAGAAACTCATCCTCATTGCCTAAGAAAACATTTGATTATCTGTAAAGCTGGGATTCCCAGCAAATTTCCAA
This sequence comes from Dromiciops gliroides, assembly GCF_019393635.1. Taxonomy (NCBI): domain Eukaryota; kingdom Metazoa; phylum Chordata; class Mammalia; order Microbiotheria; family Microbiotheriidae; genus Dromiciops; species Dromiciops gliroides. Next base: position 187,080,484 of record NC_057863.1, read on the forward strand.
ATCAGTTAAAGTGTGGCTGCTTATTTTCTCCTTGACTCTTAAATGTATAAGTACATTTTGGGGGTCCTTTTGAGAAAACCCAACTCTGGACAGTCATTTTTTTCATTCCCAACTATATTAGTGGACCTGTACATAAAGTAAGGTTAACATGCTCTGAAGATGATGCCTTAGAAAAGAGATTGGCACTTGTCCTATGCTTCTTCAGAGCAAGGACAATTGCAGTAGGGTAAGAACAAGGGAAATAGAAGAAGGATTTTTCATTCCTCACATTTACTTCTGTAACATCACTACATGCTTTGAATTTATCAAGGTAAAGACTATGAACCCATATTCCATTCTCAAATGATTCCTCTCAACAAACTCTGTTTAATTATTTATTTGTTTCAGGTTTCCTCAAATTGGTTTAAAGATGGAAGTGATATTAGAGTTTATCTAGTCTAGCCACTTCATTTTACATATGAGGAAATGAGGCCCAAAGAGGTTTTTTGTTGATTTTTCCAGAACCACATAGCTGATTAGGGGCATAACCAAGACAAAAACCCAGGTCTTCAGATTCCTGGTAGAGCATTTTTTTTTTTTTACTATTCCACCCAATGTCACATCCAAGTTCTGATATGTTAAAGGTGAGAAAATTCAAGCAATTTAAAGTGAGAAGAAGATCCCTTCCTTTTCCAATTTCCCCAACTCTGCAACTCCCAAACTTTCTAAAGCAATCTATTTGGGGCTAGGAACAGACATGATGCTCTCTCCTCTCCCCCCAAAAGGGTAATGTTTATAGAAAGTGCTAAAATCCTAAATAGGAGGACTCAGCATCAAATTACCATTTCTCCTTAAACATCATGCTGCTCCTCGTATTCCAAAGCAGGTGAATGTTTTTTACAGATGCAGGTTTAAAGCTATTATTCTCATCCACACTGTTACGGCATAGATTTCATTTGAAAAAAAAAAAGTTGCTGTGTTCTGTCATCCTTGGAAATCCAGAACATGCTTTGCATTCACTCAGTTAGCAGTTGAGTTTACATTTTAGCTGCATGTATTGCACTGAAGAGATAGGTCCTGGGCACATTCTTACACATATGAATAAATAATGTTAAAGCTAATAAGATCTCAGAGAGAAAATGATGATTGTCTTTAATCACTAACCTTAAGCAGCAGCGAACCATATTATCAAACACCTTCATTTCTTATAAAACTATCTATCACACACAATATAGACCTGATGAAAAAGAAGGTGGAAGTAATCAGGACAGAATGCCAATTACCTCATTACTTGTCATAGCGCATTGTAACTGGAAATTGCTTCTTTCAGGTTCTGTTTGCTCAGGCAATTACAATAAACTCTCTGCTTGACATGTTGTTTGCACAGATGTAGTGCATTAATAAACATGAGGGCTAATCTGAATTATTGAACCAGCCGCAATAATTCCAACAAAGGATTTATAATAAGTCCAAGAAAGCTGAGGTATCACTGGAATTCCCTGTAAGCAACACTGACATACTTTATCACATGTAAAATCCTCAAATTTAATGTACAGTACTGGAATATGTCCCATAGGTATTTTATATTTTCTAGTACTCTAAGCCCTAAGCAACTTCCATTATGAAGGAGAATCAAGGCTGCTAAGGTAAGTGGCAATATCACAGACTTAGAAATTACTTTATTTGCTGTATATTTTCCACATCTCAGACCCTTATTACCCTTATTCATTTTCCTCCTAATTTTACTAAAAAGAAAAACCTCCAGCAGCCCAGTTGGTGATATTACAACATTAAACTCTTTGAAATGTCAAAGTGAATGACTTTATATGTTCTAGGAAGAAGGATGGAGAATATTCACATTCCTCATTCTTACCTCCTACTCTCAAAGGAAAATATTCTTTTGGCTTTGACAGAGAGAGAAGTAGTACACAGACAGGAAACTTGCCTATAGAATAGAAGAGTGTTTTGGTCTCATGATCAGCAAAGCTACATACTAATTTAAGAGCAAAAGTCATGATGAAATGAGTTTTGTCATCCTAAGTTCTTTTCTACCTTAGTTAATTAGACATATTTTCTAAATCAAATAGCTTCATTTCACAAATATTATGCTTATATTACTTCATATAGAAAGATGGAATGTTTTTAAATGCCTTTTGGCCCCTTGAAAACAAAACATGATTTGAAATAAGATCAGCTTCATGAAGGCTTAGCCAAAACTTGGGAAGTTGGGTCCATAATGACTTCTTGAGGAAAACTAAGATGCTTTATCCATACATGACCTTTGAAGTTAATGTAAGGAGAAGCAGAGCTTGCCTCCCTTAATACATTCCCCAACCCATCTACACTGCCCCAACTAGGCATAGTTAATGAGTTAAGGGCTGGATGTATTGGTTACCCATAAGTTTGGCAAACTTCGTATGCCTTTCACATAATATAATGTAAATAACGATATTTCTTGTCCTATAACTCACCACTACCTCCATATTCTATCCTATAAAGTAAAAGTGAAATATTCTTGTCTCCCTATAGTAGTAGAAGATGATTAGCAAACTTATATTTGAGTCATTCTTTGATTTTCAAACTATTGATAAATGTAACATTTTGCCTTCATTTTCCTAATGTCATTATTTTTAAACTTTATGTTAACCTTACTAGTAACAACTTGTCCAATAATAATTAAAATTTTAAATAATTTCAGAAAATATTCATAAGTACCGTAAGTACTTTTATTTTTATTAATAAAGATTAATTTTTATCAAAAGGGAAATGAAGAGTGAAATGGAATCAATGAGTGTCTCTTCTCAAACACAACGTTTCAATATTTTATCAATACTTTGTCCAGGCATCCCAAGAGAAAACAACCACACATGAAATTAAGGTTTGAAGATAAGGCTTCTCTTTCAAGTCAAGCTGACTGGCAAGTTGAAAACATGCTAAATTATACCCCTTATTCTTTTGTTTTCATCCTTGCCACCCCAACATCCTTGTCTCTCTCTGTCTCAGTCTGTTGTCTTAGGGTTGACTTTTTCTCCATCTCTCTCTTTCTTTTCTGTCTCTGTCTGTCTGTCTGCCTGTCTCTCTCACACTTTGTCTAGCTGGTCTCCCCTACCCCATAATTTTCTACCTGATGTTTACATATGATAGAAATGGAATTTATTTTGAATTGAAAAATGCAAAACCAGATCTATCAAAGGAGTTGGGTATATACAGGAGAAATTCATATTTAAAAATCTCTTCAATATAAAGTATAAACAAGCAGCTTTGTGTTTTTTCAGGCCTAAAACCAGTCACATCTTAGCGACTCCACCACATATTAATTTTGGAGAAATATGTGTTCAAACGAAGACTTTTCTCAGAGTCAATAATAGGAAGAAAACTTTCCATCAAAATCACTCTTTTGTTCTTTAATAATCTTCCTTAAAACTGTTCTTAATGTCTACAACTTTTCTTTTCATAGTTAGGCTGAATCCATCTTCCATTTGATTCCAGTGACAGACCTACAATCTTAATTATACAGGACATACACTCTCTCTCTCTCTCTCTCTCTCTCTCTCTCTCTCTCTCTCTCTCTCTCTCACAGACAGACACATACACATATATATAAGGAAGGTCAAAAGGTCATGTATCATTCCATCTAAATGATTGAATATATCATGTCTTCATAAAGAACACAGTATGGTACACATAGGCCTTTAAAAGTACAAGGAGAAGAACTTATAAACTAAAAACTCCTTTTTAGTACATTTTATCAACATAAGAACAAACAGCACAAAGTGGTTTTAAATATAAAATAGTGGATTCTATCTACCCTATTGAATGCACAGATCCAAGTCATGTGGTCATGTACTAGCAGAGGTAGTTTTTATTCTTTTGTCCTTGTTTGAATGCTTTTCAAGGAAAATATTCAGAGCAAGTGAATATTCAAGAATCCAAGTGAACAATATAAAACCTAGACTTGTGCAAGTATTGAAACATTAATATCGCAAATTAAACCATATAAAAGTCAGATGTAAAAAATTAACGTCCTCATCACACTATTAACTTGCCCCACTGGCAAATATGTAGTGCTAGTGTCTGTTAGTAGGGTTTTAAATGGATACATTATTAAAGAGTATGTATGGTGCTTGTGAGCATACTATTAATAAAGTGGAGGTATAAATGAAGGCAAGTCAAGTATTTTATTGTTTTAAGTATTTGTCCTTGACATTAAAAAGTGGGAGAAATTGATGTAGATTCTGTCAATAAAAGTAGGAATGTGAACACCATCTATGGAAAATTACATACAAAATTGCATAAAGAAAAAACAGAAGACAAAATTGTAATAAATGTCGTTTTATTCTAAACCCAAGGATGATACTTCAGATTTTTCTAATGAGTTCATTTTGGACCAAATTAAATAGTAATTTGAATCATTTACTATGTGTTTCAACATTCTTCAAATATTAAGAAACTTGTTGAAGAAACATCAAAACCCAAAAAGTCACATCAACACCCACCCCCTCAATAAAAAACATAATACTGAGAATAAAGAGACTTACCCAAATAAAACAAGGCCCATTGTCTTTTATTATTTTATATAAACATTGGGAGGAATACAAAAAGAAAATATGCAATACTTTTTGTTTGAAGCACAGAACACTGGTACAAAATGTATTTTGTCAAAAATATCAAAGTGTTTTACTGTGAAAACTTTCAAAGCCTGAACATTTTTTCCAATATATTTTTAAAGTGATGAATAGTATGATATTAAGATGCAAGAAAGACCACAGTGGGCTAGCCCAAGGAATGGGGCTTATATGAGGGAAAGCTTAAAGAGCATCCTTCACTGCTTGAACAATGAGCCCCCACAGTACTGTACCACATTCTCAGGACAATTTCCATTTTCTCTCATTTGTACTTTTCCTCATTAAAGACTAGTTCTACAGCCATTTTCAATTTGAAATGAGTCCACTTTTGTGTTAACCTTCCTATCCAACATTACCCTCTCCCCCTCCACACACACACACTCTTGTCCCCTTTCAGTCTTTACCCTACTGGTCCACACATACAAACCCTGATCACACACACCTTTTTCCATTGAAGAGACACAGTTCTTACTTAATAGATCATGAACAAGGAAAAAAAGTATAAAACACTTATTTACCTCCCTAAAAATATGAGAAAGTTAATAATGGATCATTAGAATAAAATGAGAAATTGTGAAAATATCACCACTTAAAGTTTTACAAAATACTGTTATCTTTGTTTCCACATTTTAATTTTTATGGCTGAACAGAAGAAACTATGAATTTCAAGTTACAGAATAAAAGAGAATGAACATTTTCACCAAAGACAATGGGTAGAATGCTTCCTCCATTCCTATCCATTCCTTTATCCCAATAACAAGAAAAATAATTTAGATTTAAGTTAAGCAGTTATTAAAATTTTCATGTGGGAAGGAATACTTCTAAGTTCTTGTTCAAAGTCTTATGGTTAAAAATGCATTTATGCTGTGATATAATGTCAAGGAAGAAGAACTAGATACCATTGAATCACTTCTTCCTAGTGGAACATGACTTTTACTCATCTGTCTCCTATCCAAATTTAAGGATCAAGAATCTTCCAAACTTAGATTTAAAAGAGCTATGGCAACAGTGACTAAATGAACAAAACAAATTTTATTAATTTTGCAAATGGCTGTGGTCATAACAATAGCTCCATAATTACTACTACAATAACATGAAGTTTTTCATTCCTTTGAGTGTTATTCTGTTAGAGTTGCCATATTTAAAGTGTCTATTCCCATAATGGGGAATTATAAAATCATTAGGACTTCACATTTGCACATCACCATGCTCCTCCCTTTGCTAGAAAGGAATCAGAGAAGGAAATGAGGGTCTTTTGTCATCATTTGCCTCTATCATGAGCCCATCTCTATGGTTACTTTGAATGTTGAGGTCAGATTCTCATTCATCCAAGTTGGATCTGGAGACAGATTTACATTGGGATACCAGGTTTGAGGAACAGTTTACAAAATGATGCCCACTTTTATACTGTGTATTCTCATTGCAAAACTATATTACCAAGTTATCCTGTGCAAGTTGTACTATGTCTCTATAAATCATGTACCCATGCTCATTCTTGAAATTTGCTATGAAACACTTTTTATTTGTGATCTCTGTCACTGTGTAATTATCTAAATATAAAAGTCTGTGAAATTGCTGAACTATGCTAAGGTCTTTGAATTCAATATTTCCTAGATCTAGTAACTCCATTTATTTGTGGGAAGATAAGGAAAGGAAAGGAAAGGAAAGGAAAGGAAAGGAAAGGAAAGGAAAGGAAAGGAAAGGAAAGGAAAGGAAAGGAAAGGAAAGGAAAGGAAAGGAAAGGAAAGGAAAGGAAAGGAAAGGAAAGGAAAGGAAAGGAAAGGAAAGGAAAGGAAAGGAAAGGAAAGGAAAGGAAAGGAAAGGAAAGGAAAGGAAAGGAAAGGAAAGGAAAGGAAAGGAAAGGAAAGGAAAGGAAAGGAAAGGAAAGGAAAGGAAAGGAAAGGAAAGGAAAGGAAAGTCAATTAGATTTTGCATTTCCTATGGCAAGTAGTGAAAGATCACTGAATTCATTGCCTCTGTTGATAGATTCCTACTGAGAAAACCAAAACATCATTCTGAAATATGGACCAGCAGCTTTCACAAAGTGCCTCAGGAAAAGTAATCTGAAAAGGATTTCTGCCTTTACTTGCAAGGAAAACATCATATAATGACACGGTATTTGGAAGAGTAAAGCCAGACAACATTTATTTGGAAAAGAAGGGTTAAAATATTCATCATGCCACCAGATTCACCCAAGGAAAGAATTCCATCTGCATAGTAAAGGACACAATGTGTGAGCAGGATAGTTAGTGGGGGCACCCTTAGCATCAGGCACCCTCTTTGGCTCTCTTTGTCAATCTTTCTTTAAACTTATTCAAGTTTTCTTAAAGGATATCCATCTTGCAGGGACATGATGAGATGAGGTGCTCTAAAAATATTTCCAGTGATAAAGGCTGTTTTAAGCATGAGTAAATACAACTCAGAAGAGTTAGTAAATATTCATATACATTTGACAGCTCTCTCTTGTGCTCAGAATATGCTTGCATTTTTTTTCCTGAATTACGTAACAGAGTAGCATCTCCAAACATTACCCTACTACAAGATATGGGAAGTTACAATCAGAAGCTGAGAAAATCTTAGTGAAATCTTCAACACTTCTCTCAGTTAATTATTTCTTTCTGGGAACCAGCCAAGCAAGTTACCACCCCAACAATTAGATTGTCTTTTTTTAAAAAATTTAAGTGAAGCACCACTGTTTTCCTTTTTTTTAAATGGAGTAGCAAAAAGATTTTCTTTTTTCTCCTCCCTCCTACTATTCAGACATAAAGAGTAGCAACAAGAACAATTTCTATGACATGGTATAGCTGCAGAATCAAACCTCCTTCAGCTAAGACAACTTAAATCACCATAAGCAAAAAAAAAAAAAAATCACTCAGAATATTGCAAGGAGGAAAGCTTACCTTTTCCATGCTCTGTAGATCTTAATATTTCAAGTGCTAAAGATGTAATGTCCTGCAAAGCTTTCCCCCTTGGCAGAACTGCACGAACTGTAACAGATTCAGAAAAACAAATAGGAGCTTTACACAAAGAAAATGTGGAAAAATCCAAGAATTAAAGTACCGTTATTTCTATTTGATGAGAGTACAGTCTATTTCTTGGAATATGTGAGTCAGTGCATATTTCTTTGTCATTGTTTTGAGGTTCACTTAACCATAAAAAGGAAACATGACAACAAAAGTAGAAGGGAGTTCACTGAAGCATAGCTGTGTTGATAATAGGCTTTCTTCAGGTTAGCCAAATTTAACTGGCAAAAACGTCCCCCAACCCTTTTGTCTGCTACATTTGCACCATAATGTCGATCTCCCTTGAAATATTTTAAAGATCTGGCCTGATCATTTGTTGAGAAATATGGGGAAAAAGTTATTTTGGTGGTCCGCCCATAAAAGTTACATTATGAAGTATTATGCAATTCTAGTACAAAAGATTCAAAAGGGGAAAGTGCACTTCACACGGACACAATTAGGGCTTCGGTTTCCGCTCTCCTTCCCTTGTCAAAGCTTTGATTCAGTTTTCCCGGGTTTTGTCCAAGGGTCATTACAGATGTCTGCAGATGATTAGCATCCCTCCCCACCCCATCAAACTGAGGTGATTAGCAAATTAAAATCTTTGAATCCTTCTCTGCATAGTGAGAAGTATTGGGGAGGATTAGCAAGTACAGCTAATTGTATAGCTATGAGACGAGCATCAAGGTGTTTATTGGGGAATTTGGGCAGCTAAGAGTTAAGTAAAAGCAGACTGAACCCAGTTATGTCACTCAGTACAGTATTTTAATGAAGCATTCAGGTCTGAAATTTGGGAATAATGGTGTCCCTTATAGGGTCCTTCGGGGCTTCATGCATCCATGCCATATCCCCAAATGGTGCCAACTTGACCCATAATAAACTAGGTTAGGCACACAATGGTGAGCACAACTTTTCAGCCTTGATTGCCAAAATCAGAAGCAAAGCAGCATACGGGAACTCAGCCTGTTTTCCAGAAGCACTAACATTGTCAGGACATATCCTTATGGAGATATGCTGCCATCAGTGATGAATTCATATGATAATATGATAGAGACTTCAGTTTCAAGCCACAACTGAAGAAGCAGAGAAAGTTTCTTTCTTGGCTTGAGGTTTGTTTTAGTGGAGCAAATGCTTGATTATGGTGGCAGACGATGGGAAGAAAGCCTTGGCCAGAATTACCCCAAACCACATATAGTATGGAGAAACTACAGATAGACTATGCAAATGAGGTCCTAAATTCAGATTTCTATTTGAAATGTATATGCTGTAGGGATGATTTTAAAATGATATACCAGAATAGAACATATGAAAATGACTCTAAGATCTTCAGTGGTACCTGAAATGATAAAGTTTGAATTTGATATCTACTTTTAGTCCCTCTTCCTTGGGGGTAGAGCTACAATTAATGGGGAAAAATAAATAGAAAAAATATTCCCCACTCCTATCCCCTATATATAAGCCCAGCAGGGAAAAAGAAAAAATAGAGTGCTTGAATGTTCCATATCATGAAGATTTAATAAAAAAAAAAAAAGGAAAGAAAGTGAATGAAACAGAACAGAATAGAACAGAAGGCCCAAAGTAGGTACTTAATAAACCTGTTGAATTAAATAGAATTGAATGTTCTAAATACTGGGTAGTCAAATAACCCACTCATTATAAGCAACCCTTTCCCAATACTGAATCAGTAAGAAATCAAATATTTTAGTAGGAGCTAAAATATGTTACAGGTCCTATGGTACTTTAAAAAGTTTACTTGGAAAATGTTTCATCTTTCCAAAAGCAAGAGCTCCCCTTGATGAATTTGGAAAGTACCAATTAGTTGGCAGTTTTAAGTGTCAGAGGCAATCAGTGTTGTGGAAAAGACTTTTGTTATAGCATATCTCAGTATTGCTGCTGACCACCAGGGACAGGACATATAAAGATATGAACTTGAATAAGTAGTCTGTAGATAATTCCTTTACACTCTTATAAACAAGCAATTCAAAAATCAATACATTGACTTAAAGATAACTAATGCAGTTGCCTGCCAGGCAAAGTGATCTAAGCACAGTTCTTTAGCTCTGGAAAATACAGGGGTTGCAAAATATTGCACAAAATGAAGTTTATAATATCACTTGGCCAGCTATGAATGATGGTGCTGAGTTCTGAATTACAGTGGAACTATTGCCACATAGGTTTTCTGATTTCATTTTATACAAAATAGTACATTTTTCAATCTCTCCATGCAGTAGTTTAGAGGCATAAACACATTTTATTTTAGTAAAAAGGAAAGAAAGAATATTCCCTTCCCTTCCTTTCTTGGAGTATCTCATACAGGAAGAAGTTGTAATTACTAATTCCCTGAAACCTCGGGTGAGGCAGTTTTCCTAACCTTGGCATTGGGATTAAAGACAATTTAAAGCAAACCTCAACCTGGGTGAATCATTGTATACTTTTGATGAAGTTGTAGTGAGATTTTTTTTAATATGACATTGTCCTTTCTGCTCAATCTTGCTGTGATTTGGGGGGTTTTCCCCATTTTACACTTCTGTATCCTTTGTAACTTTTTAGTCTAAAAAGTTACTGCTCTAACCTAGACAAAAAAGACAAATTATGGAAATAATTTTAATTTTTTTAAAAAAGCAAAGCAAGAGGGGCAGCTAGGTGGTGCAGTGATAGAGCACTGGCCCTGGATTCAGGAGGACCTGAGTTCAAATCTGACTTCAGACTTTTGACCTTACTAGCTGTGTGACCCTGGGCAAGTCACTTAACCCCAACTGCCTCACCAAAAAAAAAAAAAAAAAGGAAAGCAAGAGATAGGCTTGATTTATCTCTATTAGTCTAGAAAACCAATCAAATCAGTCTGTCTACAGCAGATATGACCTCAATGTAAGTAAACTGATGGTTATAGAGGTAATGGTCAGGGAAGAACTCTTTTGACCTTCTCGGTGTACCTAAATGCTAAGTGTTCTAAGAGGCCTGATTTTTTTTTTGGGGGGGGGGTTTGTTTTGTTTTTTGGGGTTGAGGCAATTGGGGTTAAGCGACTTGCCCAGGGGTCACACAGCTAGTAAGTGTCAAGTGTCTGAGGACGGATTTGAACTCAGGTCCTCCTGTCTCCAGAGCCAGTGCTCTATCCACTGCGCCACTTAGCTGCACCAAGAGGCCCAATTTTGAATGCAAAAGGTCTTTTTCCTCTTTAGGATGGAAATTCTATCTGTAGTACAGAGCCATCCCTGGCTTTCTCAAGTCTCTGCTTTCCTTTTTAGACTTCCAAATATGGTTTAATGATATACCATGTTTTATTATGCCCTACTCATTTCATGGATGTGTCTAACTGCAACTCACTTTTCTCACAAGGTACCAAGCCCTTTGTTATATCTTGGTAACCCTCAAAGCACCTTAAATAGAATCATCATTACCATCATCAGCATCAGCATCAGCATCATGATAATCTTCATTATTATTATTTTATTATCAAGTTAGTATTAGTGATGTGTTGCAAAGAATGATTCTTATTTACTGGTAAAAACTAACATTTACATGAGTAGTTTACTCCATGTACACTGCCATTCAATCCTAAAATGTCTACATTCTTATAGAAAAAATTCCCAAATGAATTAAAGCTAAACCTCTTAGGAGGAAGAAAGTTAAAATTAAACCTAGACTTTGGCATGTCAGAACTTTTTTTTAACTAATCCTTCCTGCAATATTATGATTTCTGGGACTTGTACCAACATTTTAGTTTGGGGCAAGATGTTAAATCTATAAAGGACTGAAAATAAGACCTTCAGTCACATATCTAGCTGCTATTTTGCCACACTTGCCTGATCCCCCTCCCCTCTCAATAGCTGATACCTATAAACTGCTTTGGGCAGCATGCTGGCACAGTGGATAGAGTCCTGGGCCAAGAATCAGGAAGGCTCATATTTCTCAGATCAAATTTGACCTCAGACACTTACTAGCTGTGTGACTCTGGGCAAGTCACTTAACCCTGGTTGCCTCAGTTCCTCATCTGTAAAGTGATCTGGAGAAGGAAATGGCAAACCGCTCCAGTGATCTTTGCCAAATAGAACCCTGAATAGGGTCACAAAGAGTTGGACACAGATGAAATGACTGAACAACAAAAATATGTGTCTTAAGGAACACCAAGCACCTTAAACATATTAGTTTAAATTTGATCTCCATAACAGTACTGTGAGGTAGCTACTAGAGGTATAACTGAGGAAACTGAAACCCAGAAAGCTCAAATGACTTACCAATGGTTATCTAACTAATAAGCTTAATTTTGAACAGAATCTAAAATAATAGCAGCAACGTAGCCTAGAAAATAAAAGGCAACATAAAGAGATAAATGCAAAAGAGCATAAAAAGTTATTCTATAACTCTTTTTTATAGTAGCTAATAATTTTACACTGGGTTTACTTATAATGAGGGCTACCAGTATTGTGATGCCACTGCCTTCCTCATAAAGACTGATGTGCCTTTCCCCTTAATTAACTCTGATACTTTCTAGCAGAATATCAGAAACAGCAGAGGTGTAAAATATCAGTTACATGCCCACCCACTCCATTGACCTCAATGAAATGTTCATTTCAAAGCTCAGAAGGAACAATTGAAATGTCGACATTATTGAGCCATCTGAAATTCAGCTGGAGCTCATCCACTTTCTCAAATCAATGGTTTTTTATTCCTTTCCTTCTATTTAGTAGAAGGTTTGGAAATGTTTAAGAGCTCCACTTATTTTCCTAGTACCCTTTCATGTATATATTTTCCTACTACCCCTTCATGTATAATAATTTATTCTTTGTTCTTATTATAGATAAAGTGACTTTTATAAAGATTTTGGGCATCATATAATCCCCCTTTATGATTCCTTATGTTTTTTATTCATACCTTGTCAGTTTAGCCTGGGATATTAAACATCTCCACATCTACTATCTTCCTCTCACTTTGGTAGAAACTTAAGGTCTTAGGTGTGCAATGGGTCCCCCTGTAATTCTAGCTCATGGCTAAAGTATCAGAGTAAAATGATTTGACATTTCTCATCATCAAAACCTTTGTTAAATAACAAAAATGCAGGGTTGGATCTTAAAAAAGGACAATTAAATAAACATCATTCCCAACTTTCAGGAAGTTGCAGTTTAAACACAAAAGACTAAGAAAAATCTACATTTCATTTGTAGGTATGAATTCATGAGGAATCTAGAAACTTCAGCTTGCAAACCCCAGGAAGATAAAATATGAACCTAAATGAACCTGTGAACCAAGATGGCATTTGTCAAAAATAAACTAATTCAGCAACTCTATTTCAATCTCTAACATACCATAGGCTGAAATGAACATACACATCGTATGTATTACCTCCATCTATTCTGCCCATTGCCTTGCTTATTTCCCTCCCCCCCCCCGTTTCTCAATCCCAATACTCATTAATTTCCTGGTTGGCCTTCTCCCAACCTCTATTGTACTTCCTTTACCCTGCACCCCCTAATCAAGAGTCATTGTTTACCATTTGTCCTTGAATCTCGAGATTCCTTCCTATCTCTCCTCATTGAAATCAGAAGCATTTCATATAAGAATTCAGGAGTATTTCTGTTCTGCCTTAGAATAATATGTTTTCCCATTACATGGTTTTCTTTAGAGGTTTACTGATCTATAATTGAATTCCCCCCACCCTCAAAGCTGGCATGGAGTGAAACAAGATGCCATTAGAGTACTAACCTCCACAGATGTATCTGTCTCTAGTGTATTACAGAAATGGTCAAGAGGCCAACTCCCACTATCCATCTCTTCAGAAGGTGGGGAAGAAGGCCAACTCTATAATCCAGAGCAGGGCTGGCTGGCAAGGCCTTTTCCCCAGACCCCTGTCTTGGAGTATAGGGACAATCAGCTGCTTCTCACTTGTCTGGCCTATTAAATGTTGAAAGCACTCCAGAGTTTTATACCTAAAAGTACACAAAGGGATTGTGAAATCCTCATTCGCAGACAAGAAGAGATTTTTAAGCCAAATTTTAATTCCATTTTCAATATATCTGTTTAAAGGCTATTACTATGCATAATAACAAAACTGTAATGAAAGCTTTCAAGAAATGGCAACGATTAGAACAAATTCTAGTGGAACTATGTAAATATGACATTAAAAAAAACAAAAAAGAAATAGATTGGGTGGGATTTGATAGGTATTCTTCTATTCTATCCCTGAAGCCCACCATAAATTTTGGAAAAATAGAGAAAAATTATATCATTGTGTATGGGTGGGGGAGTAAAAATAACATGAGTATTGATATCTTTGTAAAACATTTACATGATGGTTATAACAATATCAATACATGAAGCACAGGTGATTTTACCGATGTATGTAGTCCCAATATTAAGCTTGGACTATGACTGCTATAGGGTTTAGTAGACATCTTTTAGAGTTCCATTTTATCGCTCTGCTGCTAAATTAGGAATGAGCCTCTCCTAACTTAATAAGACTGGATTACCTCCTAATATATATATATATATATGTATATGTATATTATATATGTATATATATATAGCAAAGCAATCTAAAATATCTTAAATTACTAATATTAGAGAAATACAAATTAAAACAACTCTGAGGTATTACCTCACACCTATCATATTGACTAACATGACAGAACAAGAAAATGACAAATTCTAGAAAGGATGTGGAAAAATAAAGATATTAATGCACTACTAATGGAACTGTGAACTAAAACATCTAACCATTCTGGAGAACAATTTGCAATTATACCCAAAGGGCTATAAAACTAGGAGTACCCTTTGATCTAGCAATACCACTACTAGGTCTATATCCCAAACAAAGATCAAAAAAAAAGGAAAATAACTCACCTGAACAAAAATATTTATAATACCTCTTTCTACGGTGGTAAAGAATTAGAAATTAAAGAAATACCTATCAACTAAAAAATGGCTGAACAAGTTCTGGCATATGATTGTGATGGAATACTATCATGCTATAAGAAATGACAAAGGGGATGACTTCAGAAAAACCTTGGAAGAATTATAAGAACTGTTACAAAGTGAAGTGAGCAGTAACCAGGAGAACATTGGACAGAATAACAGCAATCTTGTAACAATAATCACCTGAGAAAGACTGATCAATACAAGGGACTCATGAGAGAAAATGCTATCTCCATAGACAGAATTGATGATCTCTAAGTGCATATTGAACTATATTTTTCACTTTACTTTCTGTCTTTATTTATTTATTTGCAACATGTCTAATGTAGAAATATGTTTTGCATGAATTCACATGTAAAATAAGTATTATATTGCTTGCTTTTTTAATGGGTCTAAAAAGGATCTTGTGGGAGGGAGATATTTTGTAACATTTTTTTTTAATGTTTAAAAAATGTCACAAACTGTAACCTGTTCATGGAAAATCTAGTTTGTTTAAAGACATTTATTCAATGCTTACCAAAAAAGAAAGAAAAACATAAGTGAATCACAGGACCAATATTTAAAGTATCTCCATGTTAACTATATTTACAATTGACTATATTTACAATATTTTGACAATCCACAGTTACCTTTACACAGCATGATGAGGATGGGGTAATACCTCAATAATAAAGTGATAATTATCTATCTCATTATGATCTAAATATACTTAAAATCAGTATAGTTTATCAAAATTTCCAAAGCATTTTTGTATATAAATTTGATTTAAGATATTGAGTGGAATATTATATACTGGTGGTAACAGAGATGAACAAAGTTAACATTTATAAATACCTTGTTCTCCTTTAGGCTGTGAGATTTAAAATTGGATATCAGATCATAAATCTCCCCTCTTTAACCTTTCCCTTAATTTATCTCCCAGACTAGTAAATGAAAGAAGCTTCTGGTTTTCTAGTTAGAGCTTTTATTGTATGGTAGTCACAAGGTGATGTTGACTAGAAGGATAGGAAAGTAGAAATACAATACAAATCGTCTTAAATCTAAGCTTAGTCTATATTCTGTATAAAACTCACCAAAAGCCCAAGGCCACCTTTGGGGAGAGAGAGAGAGACCGTGTCAAGCGCGTGCTGCTGCTAACCGTGAGCTGGGCCCAGTCGAACTCTCATCAGCATCAGCCTGTGCAGTGCAGTCAGGAGACCAGCAGAGCAGGAAAAAGTTCCCACTTCCATTCTCTCCTTGCCTTTTAAACTCGCACCCCGGAAGTCGAGTGCGTAGCAGGCAGTCTGATGTGCGCAGCAGGCGAACTGGCGTGCGTAGCTCATGCTGTTGGTCTCCTCCCCGAAAGGGTGGTCCTTCAAAAACTGGCATCTTTCAGTTATCCTAACCAACTGTTAAAAAAACTTTCATTTTTTTTTTTACCACAAGGCAAGACAGAGTATAATGTTATCAAGAAGCAATGTACACGGGGGCAGCTAGGTGGCACAGTGGATAAAGCACTGGCCCTGGATTCAGGAGGACCTGAGTTCAAATCTGGCCTTAGACACTTGCCACTTACTAGCTGTGTGAACCCTGGGCAAGTCACTTAACCCCAATTGCCTCACCAAAAAATAAAATATAAAATAAAATAAAATAAAAAGAAGCAATGTACACACATACACAATACATAATGACTATGAATGTTTCGAAACTAGCATTCTTAAATAAAAGTTGAACAAGAAGACATTGAAGCAATACCATTCTATCAAAGCATCACCATGGTATAGTAGAAAAGGAGCCCGTTTCAAAATCAGGAAGGCTTCTGATACATATTGGCCATGTGACTCTAAACAAGTCCCTTAACTCATCAGTCTTTGAAACAACTGCCTAAGACTCTAAGTTGCAGAGAAGGTTTCAACTTGTATTAATTAAGGGAGTTGCCTCACCTGGGAGTTCCATATATCTATGATATCACAGGTCAAGTCCTGGTCCCTAATATCAGTCTTTACATACACTTTGGAACAACATAGCAAGAAAGAAACTTGGTCCGGGCCTTTTCTATCCAAACTCCATCAAATAAAATGAGAACGGCTTTCCAACTCCACTCCATCTGCAGCAGCAGCAACTGCCTCTGAAAACACTGTTGGTACAAAAGAGCTAGATTGCCATCTATGAACTCTTTTTCTCTAAGGAGAGAGTAATGGTAGCCAAGAGAGATCTCTACATGCCAAAGCAACATGAGCTGGCAGGCAAACATGTGCCCAATAAAGGCCGTGCAGTCTCAGAAATTTCACAGTTCTGTTAAGACATTTGCATAAAGATACTTCTTCTGGTATCTCACCAATGAGGTCATTGAGTGTTTCCAGACCACCTTTCCCTATCACTGGAAATTGTGCCTGAGATTGGCAGATCAAACTTAAATATATAAATACCACATATATTGTAACTATTAAAGACAATCAAGCAAAAGATGTGTTGTTTGACCTGCTATGAATCATGTTTATTGTTATATCATTTATGAGTATTCACCAACATAAGATAAAGATAGAAATATAAAAAAGGACATCAATATAGATAGATGCAAGAACTCCAATCATGGGTTACTAAATATACAGCCATGAGTATAACCTAGAAACTGTTTTTAGTAAATGAGTATGAAACACTCTGGGAGAGAGTTATGAGAGCATAGTAAGAAGCCTGAAAAATATTTTGTTATCTAATAAAAAAAGATTATGTAGCATAAATATATAGCATAAATAAAAATAATTACTCACTTAGCAAATATTGACAGGCTACTTACAGAGTGAATAGCTTTGTTACGTACTGTACTTATTGAAATAATAAGATAAATCTTGTGCAGATAAGAAAAAATAAAGAATGGATAAAATAGCGGCTCATTTAAAGGATAGATAGATAGATAGATAGATAGATAGATAGATAGATAGATAGATAGATAGATTGATTGATAGATTGATAGATTGATAGATAGATATTCTACAAAACAAATTCAAATGTCTCCTGTTCAAAAAAAAAAATTTCCTTCAATTCTGCTCTTTCAAATTATAGCCTTATCTCTTTCTTTAAGTCAAACTTCCTGAAAGAATAGTCTTCACCTTCATCCTCCTCTTCCTCTTCCCTCACTCTGACTCCTCAAGCCACTGACATGTCTTGACCTCCATCACTACTGAGAAGCCTGTCACCAATAACTTCCTAATGATAAAAACAATGGCCGTCTCTCCATCATCCTCCAATACAATTTCTTTTTGTTTTTCCTCCCCTGGCTTCACTATGTTACTGCACCATCTTGTTTCCTTTGCAGGATTTTCTTCCTTTTTTAACTCTTTGAATGTAGGTTTTACCCAGGTTCTAAAGTGGGTATTTTTCAACACGTCTGCTTAACATGATCCTGAATTGATGGAAAGAATGATTACACACTACATGTTTCCATGATGGGGTGGAGCTGGCACAATACTTTTAGAGAGGAGAAACATTCTTCATTCTTGCTTTCACTTAGAAAGGATACATATGGTCTCAGATTTTCTTTGGGAAGAGAATTAACAAAAGAGGAAAAAAGACTTTGGCAAGTGACAGACACGTAGGGCAAAGCTGGCTCCCCAACATCTAGCCAGACAGCTAGGTGATGCAGTGGATAAAGTGTTGGGCCAGGAGTCAGGAAAACCTGAGTTCAAATCTAGCTCTAGACACTATCTGTGTGACCTTGGGCAAGTCACTTAACCTTTGTCTGCCTCAGTTTCCCCATATGTAAAATGGAATAATAATAGCACCAACTTTCCAATATTGTTGTGAGGATCAAAGAGATAATATCTGTAAAGCATTTGGCACCATGATTGACACATAGTAGGACATATATATGTGTGTGTATACATATATTCATACATATATGTGTGTGCCTGTGTGTATATACATATTTACATACATATGTGTATAAAATTAGGTGGCATAGTGGAGAGAGAGCTGGGCTTAGAGTCAGGAAGACCTGAGTTCAAATCTGACTTTAGATATTTACTAGCTGGGTGACCCTAGGCAAATCACTTGTTGTAAGTATCAAATGATATAATATTTGTAAAAAAGCACTTAGCACAGGGCCTGGCACATAGTAGGTGCTATATAAATGTTTATTGCCTTTTCCTTCTCTACCTTATTTTCCCCTCTATATGCCCTAGATTTCACCAAAGTGGAATTCACCCAAGTCTCATGTTGCAAGCTAGAAATCAGGCACATGTAGGGAAGTCAGCTTTCCTCACATGTCTGACACTTTCCAAGTCTTTTTGCCTCTCTTTGTAGAGCTCTTCCCAATTCTCAAAGCCAGAATGAAAAATAATCTCTCTTCTCTAAAGTTTTCATGCCAACACCACCCCCCACACAGGCACTTCAATAGTAATTATTCTTCCCACCAATCAGCAGCATTTTAAATGCCCTATTTGAAACCTAGGTTACATAAGAGGTCCCCAAAGAGCTGTCCTGAGTCCTTCTTCTTTTCCCCTTCAGAGATAACTCATCTCTTTTTCCAGGTTCATCATCATCATCATCATCATTATGTTGATGACACACAAAACTATATTTGTAGACCTAATTCCTTTCCCAAGATTCAGTCCTGCATTTTTGAGAAATGCCTACTGGTAATCTGTATTTTTATGTCCTCCTGGCACCTTACATGCAACATGTCCACCGCTAAAATAATCACTGTCCTTTAGAACCTCCTCGCATTCTCCTTCTCATCCTTCTCTTCCTCTTCTTTATGATTTCAAGGCATTTAGCTATGTGCGTGGCACACAGTAAATACTTAATATTTACTGAATCATTGACTATGTCTGCCAGTGGTATCACTGTCTTTCCATGCATTCAGGCTGAAAATCAAGAAGTCTTGGGTGGCCCTAGTTCAAACCCTCAATAGCTCTTGTCTAAACTACTGCAATAGCCTTCTAATTTGTCTCCATCCTCTAATCCTAAACTTCTTAAACTGTGGTTCTCAACCCCATATTGGGTCATGTATCTGAATGTAGGGGTTGCAAAAAAAATGGCAATAGTAAAAAGTCATGTATACCTATTTTATATACCTGTATACCCGGGGTCGCATAAAAATGAATCTTTTGAAAAGGAGTCAAGTGGAAAAAGTTTAACAAGCTCTGTTCTAATCCACCCTACATAGCACTACCAGATTAATCTCCTAATGTACAACTCTGATTATATAAAACCAAGCAACCATATCATTTATTTTACTCCTTTCTGACATGATAGATATATTTCTGCTTTATTTTACAAGCACTTGTTACATGTATTATTGCCTCTATTTGAGCATATGTTGTAGGTAAGCAGGGAACATGCCTCATTCACCTTTGTATAGGCCATAGTCCTTAGCATAGTACCTTATACACCATGGTAGGTACCATATGTTTTGTGAAATTGAATAATATTGAATTGATTATATATTAGTCTAATATTTTATAGAACTGATTATTATTATTTTGAACCATCAATTAAGGTGACACTTCTAGACATTTACCATATTTACTCAGCAGATTTCATTCCTAAAAGTTGATTGCAGGTACATAACAAGGTACCTAAGTATATCTAAGCATTTGTACTTGCCAGATATCAGGAAAAGAAAATAATGTAATTCTCCTGATTTACTTATCACATATAAAAGGCAGCTTGATATAATGTTAGAGTCTGGGAGCCTTGGGTTCAAAAATCCAACCCCTAACATTTATGGATCTCTATGACCATCACCAAGTCACTTAACATCTGTGAGCTTTCATCTACTCAACTATAAAATAGAGATAATTAATACCTGCAGTACCTCCTTCACAGGTTTATTGTGAGATGAGCTAAAATCTATGTGAAGCACTCTGTAAACTTTAAAGTACTATATAAATGTCAGTTATTGTTATTATCTCCAAAATATTCATGTAAGTTGAAATTCTGTGTACTGAATCCCATAATCCCACTGGTTTTCAGTATAAAATCAGAGATGTGATCTGAGGAAAAACTTTTGGTCCTAACGAGAAATAATTTCACACTTAAGAATGTGGTAAACCTTTTTAAAAATCACATATTTAAAGGCAAGAATGATAATGTTCTGATATAATGCTCAAATTAATTCAGAATATAGATGCCAAATAACTAGCATTTTTAAAGCACAATATCTTAAATTTATAATAAAAAAACAAAGACAGCTTAACTGAACAGAACACATGGGACTGAAAAGTTGCCCAGCTCCTATCTAACTCCTTCTAATATTCTATAGTAGGATAACCTACAGTTTGCTTTGGTTCACTTGGAACTTCAGTCCTCACTCATTGGAATATGATAAGACCTGCTGGCATTTAGAAATGAACAGGTTAATCTGGGCAAGAAGAGGATGGAGAGATTGAGAAACAGCAGATGTAGCAATGGAAAAATTTAACAGTAAATGAATGAACACATTTATGGAGCACCCAAAACATTAAATAATGGCACACTTTAAAAAATAGTTCAGACATATGACTTTACTGATATTGGAAACTCTCAGACAGGAAATTCCCTTTACTAGTTAAGATTAGCAACTGCTCTGAAACTTATGGTCTAAGAGAGCTTTCTGGAACACCAAAAGGTTAAAGACTTCTTCAATGACACTTGAACCCAAGGCTCCATGATTGCAAAGCAAGATATTTATCCACAATCCAATGCTGCCTCTTCACATACATATGTATAAAAATCAATGTTTTATTGGAAGCACATTTACAGAATCAATGGTTGAATCAATCAGAAAATTCTGTAAAATGAAGCACTGGGTACCTTTTCTTGAAATCAATTTCTCAATTTATAAATCACATATCTGAATTCTAAATATTGAGTATGTGTACAAAGAGAAATTCCTACATTGAAATAGATATTTGACCTATAGTTCACACTATGGTAATACATTAATACCAAAACCATTTAGCTACAGCATCAATGATTCAATGTATTTCTTCTTTCTTCTCAAGCCATTTGTTGCTACCACCTTTTCTTCCCAGGGGGACAGGGCATTAACTATTGAAGATTAAGTGTCAAGTCATTGTCTTACGTACATGAATAGAAGAAATAGCTCTGAAGTTTGTCTTGAACCTGGCTTCTGTGAGCTATCACTTGGTCTCTGGCCCATTAACTGGATCATCAAACATGGCCCCATAGCATCCCTAACCGAAGACTAATGAGGATTGTTAAAGAAAACTCAGATCCCAAAAGTACCCCAAGAAGAGAGCCTCCAACACACCTTCACAGCCCTTCATTTGTGAGGGAAACATCAGATAAATCAGAGTAGTAGATTTATTGTAATTAATGTTAAAAGGAAGGACAATCATTGCATCAAATTGTATAAAGATGACTTTATAGAACACAGCATGATAAGTGCTTCTTTAAACACGCAATACCCCCATGCCAAATAGTTTAACATTTATTCTGGGGAAGCCAGGGTTAAAATCAGAAACTATTTTTTTTTGCTCAACTTCTCTATGAATTAGTTATTCAAAATTAAAGGAATGAAAAGGTTTTGTTTTCTGTTTGTTTAGGACCAGGCTTCATCAGAGTTATGAAATAACCCCAGCTACTGAAGACCCAGAAAGGGAGGCCCTTGAAACCAAAATCTTTAGCACTATCAAATGGTTTAAAGTCACAAACAGAATTCATTTTTTTAGCATTAATTATTTGTTTTGCCATTACACCATAAGGACCATGGGATCTTTCCATTTCCATTTCCATTTACAGGTGCATTGTCTCTCTGATGAGAATGCAAGCTTGAGAGCTCATTGTCTCTAATTTCCTATTTCTTATCCCTAGCATTCAGCACAGTATAAATGCTTAATAATTAACTCGTTGTTGATGGTCTACTCCACTATTCTATATGAGCTACACACAGATATAGTTATACCCTTAATGATGCCATAACCCATAAGTTTTCAAATTCTATGTTCCTGAACTCTGAAATACCTTTAGCTAATCATATTTTATATCATTCTATCTTTCCCTTTACCTTAAGACTACTAGCCCTATTCTTCATCTTTATTATATGACCTCCAAGACCTCCTCCTTTCAGTTCTTTCCCAGGCCATAACCCCTGCGTTGATTATACTCTTCTCCTTTTGCTGTCTCAACCACTTGGTGAATCAGTTCAACTTTTATACTTGAGGCTATTTTTCCCTTTACCATACCACGAACCATGTCTTTTCAACCCTTACCCTTAAATTCTCCCCATTATTTGTGCTAATGGGGTCCATTACAAATTTATGTTATAAAATCTCAGTTGGGCCCTCACTACAGCAAGGCAATTCATTTACTCCTCCCTAATCAAATCCCACTCACTAAAAATGACTTTATGAAATCTTTTCATCCCTCCTTAAACTTCCTGTGGCATCATCTTCATTTAACTTCTTAACTGTAAACTAATTCACACTTTATTAGAAAAATTAAGGACATTCATCAAGAGGTCAGTCTTATAAGGCATCTTGACCTCCACATGTCAAAACTGAACTTTGTTTTTCCCGTCTAACCTTCCCCTCTTTCTGATTTGTTACTGTTGAAGGCACCACCATTCTTCCAGTCATGAACTACGGGTAATCCATAACTGCTCACTTGCATTCTCCTCAGATATCTAAAACATAATTACATTCTATAAGATAAAACTTCACAATACCACTCATGGATACCCCTTTCTCTTCTCTGACACAGCTGACACCTTGGTATAGGCCCTCATCCTTTCAATCTTTAAGAATCTTATAAGATCTTATACCAAAGGAAAGAAGACACAAACAGGAGACAGATTTATCCTAGTCACAGTGCACAGGCTTGCTCAAGAGGCCACGGGCAGCTTGGGGAATAGGGAAAGGCACCTTCCTCAACACCCTTCCAGAGACCAGGTAGGCAGCAGGAAGGAAAGAGATAGATACTTGGCCTGCTGGTGTCTTTTGTACCTTCAGCTTTAGCTCGGGAGCTGATTGAAAGACTTTCTGGCATCATGAAGTAGCCTGATAGGAAACAGTCAGAATATCCATGCATGATCTAAAGTAGAGGACCATTCCATTCTTCTAGTAGGAGATTCCGCAAGTATCTGAGTTGGTTGTCCCTGTGCAAAGCAGACTGCTCACCCATGAAGGACACAACATGACTCCCTTATTATTTGTTTAGATGTTCTCTCTTTTAGTAAAATGTAAGCTCTTCAAAGGCTGAGGCTGGTTGTTGTGTTGGTGGTTGTTGTTTATCCTTGCTTTCAAAAGAACTAACACAGCTACTTACCTATTATAGGCTCTTAAAAATGCTTGTTTGAATGGAAATGAATTAAATTGAATAACAATCTTAACCTATGAATAGGAAAATTTTTACTTATCTTGATTTATCCTTTTTATCTCCCCTAATTCTTAAATATTAAAGTAACTGGGAGTATAGTGCAATGAAAAGATTACTAGACTTGTAGTCAAAGGACTCGAATTCAGGTCCTGGCTTTAAAGATATCTTGATCATGATCAAGGCAACTCATCTCTTTGACCTCCGATTCCTTACATGGAAAATGAAAGTAATAGCTCTGGATTTGTAAGGTTATTTTGAGGACCACATGAAATAACATATAAAGTACTCTGCACATACGTAAAGCACACATAATGCTCTATTGTCATTTAAAAAAATTTTCGTATAGTCATTTTCCCTTAAACCCAACCCCCCACTGAACATTTTTCTTTGGTGGGTGGAGAGTGAGAGTAATAACTTTAAATCAAAATAATTCTGTCTGACAGCATATTACATTACATATCAGTATTATTCACCTCTCTACTCTCAGATGGGTGATGAATTTTATCATTATTGGTCATAATAATTATCTGGCATTCCGTTGCTTTTTAGTTTTGTTTTATTTGCATTATTATATTCATTGTGTATATTTTTCCTAGTTCTCAGCATTTTACTTTGTATGAGTTTACAGAATTCTTTGTATATTTCTCTGAATTTCTTATAGTCTCTATATCTCATGGTACATTATATTCATTCATGTACCATAGTTTATTCAGCATTTGCTCATTCAATGGGATCCATTTAATTTGCAGTTCTTTACTATCACTCAAAGAGTGCTGTTATGACTATTTGGTATTTATTATACCTTTGTTTCTATCTTAGACATCCTTAGGGTATATAGCCAGAAGTGGTGTCAACTGGTTCAAACCGGTTCAACTGGTTCTTGCTTCTTTTATGTGAGATGATTTATCCCATTCTACCTCTCCCTTTCTCTTTCTCCCAGTACACTCCATAATCAGCCCTTAATATTATTTTTAGATATCATCCCTTCATATTCAACTCACATGAAATGTCCTATGTCTATATATACTCCCTCTCACTGCTTTAATACTGAGCAAATTCTTATAAGTTGAAAGTATCATCTTCCCATGTTGGAATAGAAATAGTTTAACCTTATTAAAGCCCTTATAATTTCCCCTTCCTGTTTACCTTCTTATGCTTCTCTTGAGTATTGTATTTGAAACTCAGATTTTCTATTCAGCTTTGATCTTTTCATTAAGAATGCTTGAAAGTCTTCTATTTCTTTGAATATCCATTTTCCCCCCTTAAGTACTATATTCAGTTTTGCTGGGTAGGTGATTTTTTTGTTGTAATCCCAATTCCATTGCTCTCTACAATAACATATTCCAAGGCCACCAACACTTTAATATAAAATCTGCTAAATATTATGTTATCCTGACTGTGGATTTGGTTATAATATTCCTGGGAGTTTTCATTTTTAGATCTCTTTTGGAGGTGATCGGTGGATTCTTTTAATATCTGTTTCTAGAATATCAGGAAGTTTTCCATGATAATTTTTTGAAAGATGATGTGGAATCTTTTTTTGATGATGGCTTTCAGTTATTCCAATAATTTTTAAATCATCTCTCCTGGATCTCTTTTCCAGGTCAGTTGTTTTTCCAATGAGATACTTCATACTATCTTCTATTTTATTTCATTCTTTTGGTTTTGTTTTGTTGTTTCTTGATTTCTCATGAATTCATTAGCTTCTATTTGCTCAATTCTAATTTTTTTAAAATAATAAACATTTCTATTTATAGTGTTGGGTTCCAACTTTTAACCCTCTTTCCCTCCCTGAGGTGGCAAACAATCAGATATGGGTTATACATGTACGATTATGTAAAACATTACCATATTTGTCATTTTGTACAAGAAAACTTGATTAAAATTTTAAAAATGAAAGAAAGTGAAAATGGGCATTCCTTTGATTTCCAATTCTTAGCCACCACAAAAAGAGTTGCTATAAATATTTTTGTAAAAATAGATCTTTTTCTCTTTTGGGGGATGTCTTTGGGATATAAACATAGCATTGGTATTGTTGAATCAGAGGTTATGCCAGTTCTATAGCCCTTTGGACAAAGTTCCAAATTGCTCTCCAGAATGGTTGGATCTTTTCACAACTCCAACAGTAGATTAGCTTCCCAGCTTTCCCACATCCCCATCAACATCCAATATTTTCTGTTTTTGTTATATTTGCAACTCTGTTAGGTGTGAGGTGATACCTCAGAATTGTTTTAATTTGCATTTCTCTGATCAATAGTGATCTAGAGCATTCTTTTCATATGATTATAAATAGCTTTGATTTCTTTGTCTGAAAACTGCCTGTTCATATGCTTCAATTCTAATTTTAAGGAATTATTTTCTTGAGTGAGCTTTTGTACCTCCTTTTCCATTAGACTAAGTCTGCTTTTCAAAGCATTCTCCTCATTGGCTGTTTTCTGTTTTTTAAGGTATTGTTTTCTATAGTATTTTTTGTCTTTGTCTCCTTTACTAAGCCTGTTATTCTTTTTTTTTTTCATGATTTTCTTACATCATTATTTTCCCAGTTTTTCCTCTACCTCTATTACTTAATTTTCAAAGACCTTTTTCAATGGCCTGAGACTAATTCATTTTTTTTTGGAGGCTTTGGATGTAGAATGTTTGACTCTATGACCTTCTTGAGAGTGTGTGCTTTGCCCTTTCTTGTAAAATAGTAACTTTCTATGCTCAGAATTTTTTCTGGTTTAGTCATTTCCCCAGCCTATTTCTTGACTTTTAATACCTTGTTAAAATAGGTCTCTGCTTCCAGGGTGGAGGGTACACTGTCACAACCTTCAGGAGTTTTATACAGTTCTTTTCAGAGATACTTCTAGGGACCTGTAAGTTCTAAATTTTTCCAAGGTAGTATGGAAAAGGAAAGGTGTGTATGCTACTCTCCAGGCCTGTGCTCTGGTCTGAGAACAATCTCTTTTCTGCCCTGGAACTGTGAGGTCCTGCTTCCACTATGGCCACAAGCTCTGGTGTGTTAGTGCTCCTCCTCACCCTGAGACTCCCTGACAAGACTGCAATCTGGAATGGAACAAGCAACAGAATCCTGCAAACAGACCCCTATGTCTCCTTCCGACCAGTTTTACAACCTCTTACCATCTGTGGCCTGAGAGCTCCAGAAGCAGCAGCTGCTTAGTTTCCAAGGCCTGCTACGAGTTTCCTGGGGCCTGGTCTGTGGTGGCCTGTGTTCTCCTCTCACCCAGGTGCAACAGACCTTTCCTGCTGACCTTGTTTGTGCTGGAACATTATTTCACCCTATCCTTTTTGTGGGGTCTGCTGCTTTAGGAATTCTTTTATGGAATATTTAAAGGTTTTTAGAGGGGTTTTGGGCAGAGCTCAGGTGTCACTGCCTTTTCTCTGCTATCTTGGCTCCACCCTATGTTAATGATGTTTTACTAAAATATTTTAAATTACTACAACACTTTAAAAAGTAAACATGGGAGGGGCAGCTAGATGGCGCAGTGGATAGAGCACCAGCCCTGGAGTCAGGAGTACCTGAGTTCAGATTCAGCCTCAGACACTTAATAACTTACTAGCTGTATGACCCTGGGCAAGTCACTTAACCCCAATTGCCTCACTAAAAAAAAAAAAAAAGTAAACATGGGGATTTATTGTATTCAGACAATCAGAAAAAATGTTTGTATGTTGCTTTCTTTTAGACTACAAACCTCTAGAGGACAGGACATGCTGTCTTTACAGTTTAATTCTTAAAGACATCTTAATTCATGGAAATTAAATTCTATACTGTGAGTGATACTTATGTTTTGAGACAAACTCTTAAAATTCTTTACTTTAACATTATTCAAATTAAAGAGTTTTAGGAACTTACATTAAGTGCCTATACTTTTTCCCCTGTTTTTTTAAACTCTAAGCTTTCCTTTCCAAATAACCTATGAAATTTTCTATAACTATAATGAATTCCTATAACTATAATGACTGATTGAAATGTTCTATCATTCACATCAATATGATAAGCAGGTTCAAATATTATGTATTTTCAACTAAATCATTGCTAAAAATAAGGTTCATTATGAGCACCTGATAGCACCTTTTAAAATTGCTGACTTGATAATATCTCCCCATACTGATAGTATTTCCTTTCTCTACTCATTTTTCTGTCTGTCCATCTCTTTTTTGTTTTTTGTTTTTTTTTAAATGGGGCAATGGGGTTAAGTGACTTGCCCAGGGTCACACAGCTAGTAAGTGTCAAATGTCTGAGGCTGGATTTGAACTCAGGAACTCCTGAATCCAGGGCCGGTGCTTTATCCACTGTGCCACCTAGTCGCCCCTGTCCATCTCTTTTAGCCTTAGATGGATCTACTGGTAAATTTATATTCTAGACACTACATATTAAAAAAAAAAAGAATGAAGGATTTTGTGCTATTCCTCTTTGTCAAGCTTAAAAGCAGGGACACCTGTAGGCTTTGGGACCAGTCTTCCATAGCAATGGCTATTGTTTCAAGAGTATAGCTCTAGTGAATCAAAGATAGTTAGTGCAGGGAAGTCTGTCATAGTAAAGTCTGTACTGCATCTGGTACCTCTTATTACTCATGGACTATATAAAAGCTGCCTCGGGTTCTGGGCATTCCATGGGTTAGCACTCTCTCAGAACTATGACTGCTGATTCCTCACTGAGGTGTTTCCCTTTAATAGCTAGCCAACTGGCATGTTCCAAATTAAAGACATTTAATAAAATAGAATAGCAAATACAATTATAATAAGAAAAGATTTCCCCAAATACTAGTAAAGGGCAGGCTGACAGCTCTTTAGCTAAGGTGAACATCTTATAAACCTAGGAAAGGGCAGACTAACAAAAGAGAGTAAGAATGCCTCCATCCTAAAATGAAGCCTATATATTAAACAGTATATGTCTGGTCCTGATTTATGTTTAAAATTTCTTGTCACTCCTGCTTGTGCCTTTTTTTAGATCTTTTGTCCCAAAACCCATTTCAAGGGGACCCACAGGCTATGTAACCAAAACCCCAAAGAGGATGGGCTATGAAGCCTACATTGCTCTTAAGATATCCCTTTGATCGTATAGCATACTTCTATTCTTTTTTTAGTAGTACAAAGGAAAACATTACATCTCAAAGTTAACATAGCTATCCCAATTTTTCCAGAGCTACCTTTTCACCTTTTTGTTTTTTAAATTTCTTTTCTTTATAGTTTTTAGTTCCAATCTTTATTCCTCCTTTCCCCCTCCCCTTTCCCATCCCCCCTCCCCAAGGCAGCAAACAGTCTCATATGGGTTATACATGTATGATCATGCTAAACATCACCATATTTGTCGCTTTTTACAAGCAAATTAAATCATTAAAAAATGTAAAAATGTGAAAAATAACTTAATTCAGTCTGTCTCATCAATATCAGTTCTTTCTTTGGAGATGTATAGTATGTTTCATCACTGGTCCTTTGGGATTGCCTTGGATCATTGTATTGCTGAGAATAGTGAAGACATTCACAGTTCTTCATCTGTGTACAGTGTTCTTTTAGTTTGGCTCACTTCCCAATACATACATGTCTTTCCAAGCTTTTCTAAAGTCATCCTGCTAGTTATTTTTCCATATAAATATTTTATTATTTTCCAGTTACATTTAGAGATAGTTTTCAACATTTGTTTTTATAAGATTTCTAGGTTCAAATTTTTCTCCCTCCCTCCCCTCCCTTCCCCCCTCCACAAGATAGCAAGTAATGTGATATAGGTTATATATGTACAATCACATTGAACATATTTCTGTATCAGTCATGTTATGAGAGAAGAATCAGAGAAAAAAGGAAAAATCTCAAAAAAGAAAAACAACAACAACAACAAACAATAGAAATAGTATGGTTCGATCTGTATCTAGATTCCACAGTTCTTTTATTTTCTGAATTTGGGGAGCATTTTCTATCATGAGTCCTTTAGATCTATCTTGGACCAATGTATTGCTGAGAATACTTTGATTCTTTTTAATAGTATTTTATTTTTTCAATTATATGTAAAGACAATTTTTAACATTCATTTTTTAAAATTTTAGAGTTCCAAATTTTTCTCCCTCCCTCTTTACCCCTCCTTAAAATGGTAAACATTTGTGCAATCATGGAAAACATGTTTCCATATTAGTTAATGTTGTAAAAGAAGAAATAGATAAAAAGAACAAAAAAGGTGTAAATAATATGCTTCAATATGCATTGACTCCATCAATTCCTTCTCTGGATGTGGATAGCATTTTCTCTCATGAATCTTTTGGCATTGTCTTGAATTATTATATTGCTGAGAAGAGCTAAATAATTCATAGCTGATCATTGCACAATGTTGCTGTTATTGTATACAATGGTCTTTACTCATTTCCCTTCGCCCCACTTCAAGTAAGTCTTTCCAGGACTTTTTTCTGAAATCAGCCTACTCATTAGTTCTTATAGCACAATAATATTCCATTACATTCATATACTACAACTTGTTCAGTCATTCCCCAATTGACAGCCATTTCCTCAAATTGCAATTTTTCACCAACACAAAAAGAGTTGCTATAAATACTATTGTACATGTAGGTTCTTTTCCCTTTTTATGATCTGTTTGGGATATAAACCTAGTAGTTGTACTGCTGCATCAAATAGTATTCAGTTTGTTCAGAGTTCTAAATTGTTCTCCAGAATGATTGGATCACTTCACAACATCACCAAAAGTGCATTAGTGTCCCAATTTTCCCAAATCCCCTCCAATATTTCATACTTCTAATCAATAAACTTCAGTGGCTGCCTATTACTTCCTATATGAACTGCAACATCTTCTTTTGACTTTTCAAGCCCTTCATAACCTGACCCACTTGCTATCTTTTCAGTTTCTTATACTTTACTCACTGCTTACCAAATCTGCTCTACAATCCAGTGACACTACCCTTTTTGCTATAATTCCACAAAATATTCCATCATCTCCCACCTCCATGTATTTTCACTGACATCTCTCAAACTGTACTTACTTGTGTTCTCCTTTTACATAGTTGTTTGCACATTGCTTCCCCTATTAGATTGTGAGCTCTTTGAGACCAGGGATTGTTTTCACCTTTTTTGTATCCCCAGTGCTTAACCCAGTGCATGTCACGTAGTAAGTGCTTAAAATATTTATTGATGTAACATGAAAAGAAAAAAAGAATAAAAGTTAAAAGAAGAGGGCAATCATTCCACACTCACCCTGACCATATTCTTGCTTTTACTGGCAGAGATATATCTATCTTCATCACTATATGTACATATGTTTATATCTGTATATGTATCTTATCTATATCTTTCTAGCTAGCTAGCCAGAAAGACTCCTGTGAATTGGATTTAATGGTACAGTTGCACAAAGTCATAAGCCTCACTGTCTCTTCCAGAGTCATCAAAGTCCAATAGCAAGACAAAACTCAAGATGACTAGCAATGACCCAGGATGCACTATATGACCTTGGCATCCTTGTTGTCTGACCAAGATGTAAGAGTTCCACATGTACTAGTCTCAGTTCAGCTGTCACTTGGGCCCAGTAGCCTTATGCCAATTTAGCAATGTCTCCTTTTTGGGCCTGAAGTAGCATCTAATATAGCAGGATGTCTTTCTTGAGGCCTACAGGCTTCAGCTAATCTAGCAAGGTGTCTATCTGGCCACCTGCCCTGATGCTGGGATGTGGGGTAACCTTACTTCAGGTATAATCTAATGTCTGTACATTACCATAAAACACTCTGGTGTATTACTTTATTACATATTGTCACAATACACTCTAATATCCTTCTTCTTCCATAATTGCTTTCTATATACACTTTGATCCACATGGAGATCATAGGACCACTGCTTCAATACATCATTTCTCTAGAGGATGAGTTACTGGTGTAGGGACCAATTTTAATTGGGGAGTGTTAGCCAGGCGGCTCGCTGCACTATTGGGACAAGGAAGGAGACTGACATCCTCCCTCAAGACAGAGCAGGATTTATTTAACAAGAATGAACTTTAAAAAACAAAAACAGGATCAGTAGGATTAAGGGAAAGGAAATAAAATGGGGAAAGGGAAATAATACAACCTGAATCACACCACCACCCAGGAATCAGCTGAGAACACACAGCAGCCTCCTGTCGCTTCCAGCTTCAAGCTAGAATGCCGAAAAAACTCCCTTCTTCCCAGCAGACCCCCCAGGCTGACCACACACAACCCCAAGCCAATTGGCTGGCCGCTCTGACAGTCACATGACTGCCCTCACTGGGCTTCCTGTCATTATAATTTTGCCAGGCCCATGTAGGCGTCAGCGATTGGTGATGATGTGAGTTGCCAGGGCTATGGCGACAGCTACAACCAGTGGATTGAGCACTGTGCCATGCGTTTGCAGAGGCACTGTGTCTGAGCCCCAGGCCAGTGCACACGCTGGATTCTTAAAAATTCTAGCCAAAAGATGGGGTCATAAAAACCTCAAATAACAATTAATTCTTTACACTGGAGTATTAGCCTAAAATACAAAACAAACATGGCTAAGAATAAAGTGTGTTTGGGGCAATAAAGAGTATGTCCTAACAAGATACATGCAAAGAGACAAAGAAGCGGGAAACACAAGCTGAGGTCAGATGATAATTAAAGGAAACCTGATGTTTCAACAATGTTGATCAAAGTTATTGTACAAGCTATTATAATCAATGAAGTAAACTTACCATTATCTTTAAGCTTAGGCATGTTATGATAGTGCCACCCTCTTATACTCCTTTCATGTTTCAGCTGTGTTTTTCTTTCCCCCATGAGGGAAGTTTTTTAACATTAAAAATTAAAAAAAATGTCCAAGCTTTGCAAGACAGAAAAAAGTAAACAAAAAGCAAATTTGTGACAAGCTTATTATGCCAATATGCAAGCCACTGACCAAACAAAATATCAAGAAAGGACACACAGAGAGGAAATATGGTGGGATGAAAAAAGTACTGACCTTGGAGTCAGAGGACCTGGATGTTTGCTCCCTATATGACACTGGACAAGTCACTTAATTTCCCCAAGTCTCAGTTTCCTGCTACAAAATGAGAGGGCTATACCAGATGATCCTTTGAGGGCTCTTGTGTCTAGCTTCAGAGCTAAGATCCCTTTATTTTATCTAACTGAGAGACTGTGCCTGTGTCTACAGAAGACATTTATAAATTTCCCTTGACTTCTACTCCCACCTACATAAATTAAGGAGAATGGACTAAGTGGCCTTTAAAGTTACTTCCAACTTGAAATCATATGATTCCCAGAGTACATTCCTCCTAATCTGTAATACCTTCTCAGGCTGCAATATAAAGTTAAATCGCTTTAAATAGTTTAAGCCAGAGAGGAAGCAACTTTTGGAAATATTTCAGCATCACTGGATGTTGTAATTACGTAATGAAGATGCTGCTCTGATTTTCCTTGAAAAAGATCTTGAAAACATGCTGAAATCAATTCCCTAAAAGCACCTGGTGAGTCTGAGCCATTAACAGTTCCTTACATCTTTTTATAGCCACAAGATGCATTAGTTCTCTGTATGAGGTTTTTACTCACTGCCTATGAAGACCTCTCATGATTATAAGTTGCTGCTTTCATTGAGAAGACCAGAATACACTAATTCACAACTGAACTTCTAACCAAACATATTTTCCCATAGATGGCATACTTTTATTCCTACCCCACTGTTAGATTTTATTTTTATGTGTTCCACTTCATTCCATTAACATGGAGATTTTTCACCACCCCATGCTGGTTAGAGGACTAAGTATACACATGACTAAAGGCTGGATAGTATAAAAGTCAGTACATAACATAACCCATAGAAATTGATCCAAAAGAAAGGGAAGGGCCAGGGATTAAGTAATAGAAGACATTATTTTATGCTTTAATTTTCTTTTCAAAATGTTTGTCCTACTTTCTATGTTATGCTCAGCCCAAACTAGACTAAAAAATTTGTTTGATTTGGGGGAGAAAGTAAACTATCAAAATGATGAAACAAATGTTAATTGCTGAAAATGACATTTAAATTTTGGGATATAGTGCAGTCTTATTCTCTTGTTGTGAAGTATACATGAGGCAGACTTAAAACTTAAATATCAGGGGAAACACTACCCCTGCCCCCAATGACTAGTAAATTTACAACCATCTCAAAGTCTCCAACACAAATTTATAAAGGCTGTTAGTCTTTCACATACCTACAAAATATTGAGAATTTCATAGAGAAATTTAGTTTTCAAATAAACTTTAAAGTTTTAAAAATAAAAAGTACTTGGCGGAGCCAAGATGGTGGAGAGGAATCAGCAAGCTGCCTCAAAAGAACATTACATCAAGCCTATGGACAGATTCTGAAACTACAGAACCTGCAAAGGGACTGAGAGACACAGTCTTCCAACCAGAGATCATTTAGAAGACTTCAGGAAAAGGTCGGTCTGACTCGGGCAAAAGGTAGGCACAGCGCAGGGCAGCAGCCCAGTGCTGAGGGGTTGGGGCACATCAGCAGGAAGCTGTGGGCCACAGCCAAACAACTGAGGCCCCTGGAACATGGCTCAAAATTCTGGTGGCCCAGTAGGACAGTGGAAAAACCTACTTGCACCAGCAGAGAGGGCAAGTTGCCAGCTGTAGGGCCACGAACAGGACAGTCGAGACCAGGCCCACTGACTTGGTGGGCTCAGACAGGAAGTGCAAGGGGGCGAACTGCACACACTATAAAGGCCTCAGAGTAAAAAGCCAGTCACACGGCACCTATACCCCTGCACAAGAAGCCCAAAACAGGGACCCTGGTGCCCCCAGAGAAGACCTCAGCTTAAAAAATAAATAAATAAGCTGCAATAATGAATAAGAATCAAAAGAGAGCCCTCTCCACTGAGAGGTTCTGTATCAATAGGGAAGAAGCCAACACAAACTCAGATGAGCACAATACCCTCAAATTGCCTCAAGAGGGAAGGTGAATTGGTCTCAAGAACAAAAAGCTTTCCTGGAAGAACTCAAAAAGGATTTTAAAATTCAATTGAGAGAGGTAGAGGTAGAAGAAAAAATGGGGAGAGAAATGAAAGCAAAACAAGGAAACTATGAAAAAAGAATCAGCAGCTTGGAAAAGGAAGCACAAAGATTGACTGCAGAAAACAATTGCTTAAAAAAATTCATCTGGTCAAATGGAAAAAAAGGTGCATAATCTCACTGAAGAAAACAATGCATTAAAAATTAGAATTGGACAGTTGGAAGACAAGGAATCCATGAGACACCAGGAATCAGACAAGAAGAAGCAAAAGAATGAAAAGACAGAAGAAAATGTGAAATACCTCATTGGAAAGACAACTGATCTGGAAAACAGATCCAGGAGAGACAATCTGAGAATCACTGGACTGCCTGAAGGCCATGACCAGAAAAAGAATCTAGACACCATATTCCAGGAAATTATTAAGGAGAACTGCCCTGATATCATAGAATCAGAGGACAAAATCATCATTGAAAGAATCCACTAATCACCTCCTGAAAGAGACCCCAAAAGGAGGAAAGGGGAGGTGGAATGGGGTGAATTATATCATATGAAGAGGTGAAAAAAAACCTATTACAATAGAGGGAAAGAAAGGAGGGGTGAACATTGTTTCAACCCCTACTCTCATTAGATTTGATTCAAAGAGGGAATAACATATACGTTCATTGGGATAAAGAAACTTAGCTCATTCTTTAGGGAAACAAAAGGGGAAGGGAAAGGGGGGGACTGATAGAAGGGAGGACAAAAGCAAGGGAGAAAAGGGTAAAGGAAAGAGAGGGGGAGTGATAAAAAGGGAGGGCAGATTGGGGGAGGCAGGGGTAAGAAGTAAAATATCTGTGTGGAGGAATAGGGTGAAAGAATGGGGGAAAAGTACAAAGGGGGTAAATAGAATGGAGGGGAATAGACAGTAATAATAACTGTGAATGTAAATGGGATGAACTCTGCTATAAAACGGAAGCAAATTGCAGAGTGGATTAAAAACCACAATCCTACAATATGCTGTTTACAAGAAACACATTTGAAGCAGAGAGAGACACAGAGAGTAAAGGTAAAAGGCTGGAGCAGAATATATTATGGCTCAGCTAAAGTAAAAAAAAAAGCAGGGGTAGCAATCCTTATCTCAGACAAAGTGCAGGCAAAAATAGATCTCATTAAAAGAGATAAGGAAGGGGGGCGGCTAGGTGGCGCAGTGGATAAAGCACCGGCCCTGGATTCAGGAGTTCCTGAGTTCAAATCTGGCCTCAGACACTTGACACTTACTAGCTGTGTGACCCTGGGCAAGTCACTTAACCCCATTGTCCCATTAAAAAAAATTAAAAAAAAAAGAGATAAGGAAGGAAATTACATCTTGCTAAAAGGCACTATAGATAATGAAGTAATATCAATATTAAATATGTATGTGCCAAGTGTTATAGCATCCAAATTCTTAGAGGAGAAGTTAAATAAGTTACAAGAGGAATTAGATAGTAATACTACACGAGTGGGGGATCTGAATCTCCCCCTCTCAGAATTAGACAAAACTTGCTGAAAAATAAATAAGAAAGAAGTGAAAGAGGTGAACAGATTACTAGAAAAGTTAGACATGATAGATGTCTGGAGAAAATTGAATGGGGATAGAAAGGAATATACCTTTTTCTCAGCAGTACATGGCACATTTTCAAAA
Source organism: Dromiciops gliroides (assembly GCF_019393635.1). Classification (NCBI taxonomy): domain Eukaryota; kingdom Metazoa; phylum Chordata; class Mammalia; order Microbiotheria; family Microbiotheriidae; genus Dromiciops; species Dromiciops gliroides. The sequence continues at coordinate 187,116,931 of NC_057863.1, forward strand.
ACTGACCATGTATTAGGGCACAAAAACATCATAGTCAAATGTAGAAAGGCAGAAATAGTAAATGCATCCTTCTCAGATCATGATGTATAAAAATTACTTGTAAGAAAGAGCCAGGGAAAAGTAGAATGAAAATCAATTGGAAACTAAAGAATGAATGGGCCAAACAACAAATCATAGAAACAATCAATAAATATATCCAAGAGAATGACAATAATGAGACAACATACCAAAATCTATGGGATGCAGCCAAAGCAGTGCTTAGGGGAAAATTTATAGCTCTAAATGCTTACATGAATAAAAAAGAGAAAGAGGAGATTAATGAATTGGGCATGCAACTTAAAAAGCTAGAAAAAGAACAAATTAGGAATCCCCAATTAGATACTAAACTAGAGATCCTGAAAATTAAAGGAGAAATTAATGAGATTGAAAGAAAAAAAAAACTATAGAATTAATCAATAAAACTAAGAGCTGGTTTTATGAAAAAACCAATAAAATAGATAAAATATTGTTTAATTTGATTAAAAAAAGAAAGAAGAAAACCAAATTACCAGTATCAAAAATGAAAAGGGTGATGTTACCACCAATGAAGTGGAAATTAAATCAATAATTACGAATTATTTTGCCCAACTGTATGCCAATAAATTTGACAATCTAAATGAAATGGATGAATATTTACAAAAATACAAACTACCCAGGTTAACTGAAGAGGAAAAAACATTCTTAAATAAACCCATATTAGAAAAAGAAATTGAACAAGCCATTAATGAACTCCCTAAGAAAAAATCCCCAGGGCCAGATGGGTTTACAGGTGAATTTTACCAAACATTTAAAGAACAATTAATTCCAATATTATACAAATTATTTGGAAAAATAGGTGAAGGAGTTCTACCAAATTCATTTTAGGATACAAATATGGTGGTGATACCAAAACCAGGCAAAGCAAAAACAGAGAAAGAAAATTATAGACCAATTTCCCTAATATTGATTGAATATTGATGCTAAAATCTTAAATAAGATATTAGCAAGGAGATTACAGCAAGTGATCACCAGGATAATACACTATGACCAGGTGGGATTTATACCAGGAATGCAGGGCTGGTTCAACATTAGGAAAACTATTAACATAATCAACCACACCAATAAGAAAACCAACCCAAATCATATGATTATCTCAATAGATGCAAAGAAAGCTTTTGACAAAATACAGCACCCATTCCTAATAAAAACACTAGAGAGTTTAGGGAATAGGTGAAGCTTTCCTTAAAATAATAAACAGTATCTACCTAAAATCATCAGCAAGTATTATATGCAATGGAGATAAACTAGAGGCCTTCCCAATAAGAGCAGGGGTGAAACAGGGATGTCCATTATCACCCCTATTATTTAATATTGTACTAGAAATGTTAGCTTTAGTAATCAGAGAAGAAAAGGGAATTAAAGGAATTAGAATAGGCAAGGAGGAAACAAAACTATCACTGTTTGCAGATGATATGATGGTATACTTAGAGAATCCTAGAGAAGGGAGGGGGAGGGAGGGAGAAAGATCTGAAATTGGAAAGCTTGTATAAATAAAAGTTGAGAACCATCTTTACATGTAATGGGAAAAAAATACTTTATTAATAAAAATTAAATTAAAAATAAATAAATAAAAGTACTTAAGCTTATTTCCCCCCAAAAGAAAAAGGTTTATTTCTAGATTGCTTGAGAGATATAATCAAATATGTTTAGGTTCATAAATTTAGAGATAGAAGAGATTTTAAAGATCATCTAATCCCTTATTTTATAGTAGAGGAAAACAAATAAGTTAAGTCACTTTTCCAAGGTCAAGGAAGTCATAAATGTAGTCATATTTTGTGCTTCTGTCCTACAATCCCAGAGTTCCACTGATTGTACTACATACATTACATTTCCTCCAGCAACACATTTAATAGAGTCTCTCATCTTCTCATCCTAGACTAGATTGAATATTGTAGACTAGATCTTTTTTTATTATCAACATACAGAACACGAACAAAGAACAGAAAAAGAGGATGGTATATGGAACTGAAAATACTACTATGTACAATGTTTTTAAACTGAATTTAAAAAGACAGTGCCAAAATTTCCCTACTCATTCACCCCTTTCTGAAATTCCTTTTTGTGATTTTTTTTTAAATATTTCACTAATGTGGGGGGTGGAGCCAAGATGGCGGAGGAAAGACATTATTAAATGCACAAAGCTCTTGATATAATTACCCCAAAAACAGCAATAAAAGAAGCCCTAGAGCAGAAAAACCCACAAAAATGTGGGCTAAGATTATTTTCCAGCCATAGACAGATTAAAGGGGGCTGTGTTGGGTTGCGAGTAATGTCTAACCCCATAATTGTGCCAACAGAGACCACAGCCACACCACACTAGAAGAACTTAGCCATCAAGCCTCTAAATCAGCTGCAGCATCAGCGTCTTCTGGAACTGAGCTTGTGGTCGGGTGAGAGGACTGAACAGCTGGCAGAGGGGAAAGTGCAGGGGTATCAATGGGACCTAGGGAGGAATTTGCTTGTCCCACCCCAGCAGGGAACCAGAAAGAAATCCTGAGCAGTGGGAGGCCCAAGTGGGGAAGGAGCACAGGCTCATTAAAGCTAAGAACCACGGCACAGAAAGCTGTGCTGTTAGCTTATTTAGTAAGTTGGCTTGAAGTTATCTTCAGACCAGAGAACTGGCCAGGTGAGAAAAAAACCTCCCCTCCTTCAAACCAAAACACTTGGGACCCTCTGATGCTGGGGACAGTAGTGTAGCCAAGAAGCAGGCCCCCCCCCAGTGGGGGGTTTAAAGTCAAGTAAAAGATGGCAAGATGAGCAAGCAAAGAAAGTTGAGAATTATAGAAAGTTTCTTCAGCAATGAGGAAGATCAAGGTGCACCCTCAGAAGAGAATAACAACTTCAGGGCCCCTTTATCCAAAGCATCCAAGAAAAATATGAACTGGTCTCAGGCCACAGAAGCTCTCAAAAGGAACTTTGAAGAGAAAGTAGGAGAGATAGAATGAAGATTTTGAGAGAGGGAGGAAAGAATCGAAAGAGAAATGAGAACTATGCAGGAGAGTCATGAGAAAAAAGTCAACAGCTTGAAAAGTCAAATGGAAAAGGAGATAAAAAAGTTGTCTGAAGAAAATAATTGCCTAATGTAACTATTGGAATGGTGCCACCTGCTGGAGACGTACTATAGGAAAGCTCCAACATGAGGAGAGGGCCTCTGAGGGCAGGACCATGCGGCTTTTTTTGGTGTCAAGAAGTGATGTTGGCTTGTGGGAGGAAGAAGGGGGAGACTGGTGCTCTGACTCCCTTTCTTTCCTGAGGACTCTGGTGAAGGGAGCTAGAAATGCATTCTCCCTTTAAAAAATAGATGAATCTAGGCTGTTCTCTCTCTCTTTACTAAATTCCTATTGTCCTTAATAAATGCTTAAAAGTCTAACTCTTGCTAAAGCTTATAATTTATTGGTGTCCACTCATTAGATATTTTAGACAGTATAGCTAGAATTTTAGCCCTAACACTAAGAATTAGGATTGAACAAATGGAAGCTAGTGACTTCATGAGAGACTAAGACATAGGAAAGCAAATCCAATTGAATGAAAAAATAGAGGGCAATGTGAAATATCTCCTTGGAAAAAAACAGCTGACCTAGAAAATAAATCCAGGAGAGATAATTTGAAAATCATTGGACTATTTGAAAACTATGACTAAAATAAGATCTTAGACATCATCCTTCAAGAAATTGTCTGGGGAAATTGCCCTGATATTCTAGAAGCAGAAGGTAAAATAGAAACTGAAAAAATCCACTGATCATCTCCTGAAAGAGATCCCAAAAGGAAAACTTCCAAGAATATTATAGCCAAATTCCACAGTTCCCAGGTCAAGGAGAAAATATCACAAGCAGCTAAAAAAATGAATTCAAATACTGTAGTACTCCAATAAGGATAAAACAAGATCTAGCAGCATCTACATTAAAGAACTGGAGGGCATGGAATATGATATTCCAAAGGGCGAAGGAACTGGGACTACAGCCAAGAATTACATATCAGCAAAACTTTGTATAATCTTTCCAAGGAAAAAAATGGGATTTCAATGAAAAAGAGAACTTTCAGGCATTTGTGATGAAAAGACCTGAACTGAATAGAAAATTTGACTTTTGAACACAAGACCTTAGAGAAGCATAAAAAAGTAAACAGGAAAAAGAAATCATGAGGGACATTAAAAGGTTAAACTGTTTACATTCTTATATGAGAAGATAATACTTCCAACTCATAAGAACTTTCTCAGTAAGGAATACACAGAGGACACAGGTCTGAACTGAATATGAGGGGATAAGATCTGTAAAGCATTCATTTTTTGTTTATCCTTGTTCTTTGTGGGGCAAATAGGGCAGGGTGTCTTATGTCTGGGGCCAGATTTGGACTTGGAGCCTCCTGGGTCCAAGGCTGGTGCTTTGTCCACTGTGCCACCTAGCTAACCCATGATGACATCTTTAAAATAGGGTTGAGGAGTAGGAGGGGTAGACTGGGGGAGGGGGAAGGGGAGAGGTGAACTGGGGAGAGGTAGCTCTCAGGAAGGAAATAAGAAAAAAGCTTATGGAGGAGAGGGGAAGAGGGGGAAGGAATAGCGCAGTGAGTGAACCTTACTATCATCAGAACTGGCTCAATGAGGGAATAATATAAATACTCAAGTGAGTATAGTAATATATTTTTGCCCTGTGGAAAAGTGGGTGGGGAAGGAGATAAGGGGGCGGGGGCTGGGAGAAGAAGGGAAGGAGGGAAGGGAAGTTTGGGGGAGGGAGCTGTAAAAAGCAAAACACTTTTGAGGAAGGTGAAGATGTTCTGCATAACAGCACATGTCAGACATATATTGAATTGCTTGATTTCATAGGAAGAGTTGAGGAGGAGGGAGGAAAAAAAAATTAGAAAACAGAATTAGCTCAAAGACCTTAACCTTATCAGAGTGGACTCAAGGGGGGAATAACATACACACACAATTGGGAGGAGTAATCTATTCAACCCTATAGGAAAGTAAGAGGGGAAGAGGATAAGGAGGGAAGGGTCAATGAAAGGAGGGTAGAGTGGGGGAGGGGGCAGTCAGTAGCAAAACACTTTTGAGGAGGAATAGGGCAAAATAAGTTGGAAAATAGAGTAAATATCATTGGAAGGCAATAGGATGGAGGGCAATAGTTGGATGATTGACTACAATGCCAAAACGTATGGTACCTACTCTGCTGGGCTAGTGTGAAGAAAATTCTTTATCAAGTTTAAGATACTATATAAAAGTTATGATGAACAGGATGCTATCAGAAAAACCTGGAAAGACCCACATGAACTGAGACAGAGAGAAATGTATTATATGCAATATAGCAGCAATAGTGTAAGACGATCTGCTGGGAAGCACATTTTCAGCAAGGCAATGATCCAATATAACTCTGAAAGACTTATGAAAATTGCAATACACCTACAGAGAAAGAACTGATAGTATGTGAAAATAGACTGAAACATAATTTTTTTGGACAGCTCCTTAATCTGAAGTCTTGTTTTTATCTGTTTTCTCTCACAACCTAGCTAATATAGAGATGTTTTCCATGAGTACTCATGTATAACTTACATTGAATTGTTTGCGTTCTTGGGGTGGGGGTGGGAAAGGAGAAAGAGAAGTTGAAACACGAAGTTTTTAAAAATTGATGTCAAAATGCACTTTTGCATGTAATTTGGAAAATAAAATTCTAAAGAGAAAAAAAATATTTCACTAATGCTCTTTTTTTCTTTACTTATTTTATTGTACATCATCTTAGGTGGTACCATGAATAGATTCCTGGACTTAGATTCAAAACGATCTGTGTTAAAATCCTGCCTCAAATACTTTCAAGTTGAGTGACCCTGGGCAAGTCACTTAATCTTTCTCATACTCAGTTTTTTCCTCCCTTCTAAAATGGAAATAATAGCAACTACCCTGTGAAGATCAAATAAGATAACATATGTAAAGTACTTTCAAAATATTAAAGTGCCATATAAATACTATTATTATTATCTCCATCACTAATTATGTACTCCAACTGAAACCCCCTCCCCAGGAAATGATCTCCCTTAAAACAGATGAATATAGTCTTTCAAAATATATTCTTATATTGGCTATGTCTGAAAATGAATGCTTTAATCTGCCCCTCCAGTCTATTGCCTCTCTATCAGGGGTGAGCATTAGGCATTAACATAACCAATATTCTGGCATCATGACTATTTGTACTAATCAGATTTCTGAAGTCTTTCAAAACTGGTTTTCTTTACATTATTGAAGTTATTGTGTATGTTAGTGCCCTGATCTCACTTCACTTTGCATTAGTTCATGCAAGTGTTCCCAAGTTTCTCTATCAATCCATTTCTTTATTTTTTGGAAAATAATACTATTTTATTACATTCATATACCATACTTTATTCAGCTATTTCCCCCAGCTGGTGGGCACCCACTTCATTTTCATTTATTTGCTACAGCAAAAAGTACTACTATGAATAGTTTGGTGCCTATGGGTTCTTTTACTGTGCCTTTGAACTCTTGGCCCATATGCCTAGTAGTCTATCACTTAGGTATATAATATACATAGTATAATGACTTTGGGTATATAATTCCAATCTGTTTTCAAGAATATTTGGACCACAGTTTTACCAACAGTGCATTAGCCCAGTCCCAAGGACCCACAGTTCTTCAAAAAACTCTTCCCCCACCCTTTTTTTTTTCAAATTTATCAATTTTATGGGTGTGTGGTACAATAATCTGCCTATTTATATCCTTTGAACATTTCTCAATTGGAGAATGTCTTCTGTCCTTATTTGTATATTTATATCAACTTCCAATATATCCTGGATATCAGTCTTTTTTAGATTCATTGTATGAAAAGAGGTTTTTTTCCCCTTCCAATTCAAATAGCACTATTTTAATTTCTTCAAAAACATCTCGTCTTTTTGGAACAAAATTATCCACTTTATCTTTTATCGTCTTCTCTGTCCCTCAGAGTAGTTATAGAGTCAGTGTCAACATGGAATAATGTTTTCAGAGGAGTGACCTGAGGAAGTCCTTTGCCTTGTCTTATTCAACATTTTCACCAATATCTTGGTTGAAGGCATAAAATGTATCTTGTCAACTGTGCAGATGATATAAAGGTAGAGAAAATAGCTAGCACATTGGATAATAGACACACGAAGCAAAAAAAAAAGTTGTTGACAGTAGAATTATTGGCTGAAACAAATATGACTAAATTTAATGAGAATATGTGTAAAATATATACCCTTGGGTTAAAAAAATTCAACTTAAGTATAGAATAGGGAATATATGAACAGTTCACATTAAAAATTACATGACTTTTCATGCCCTTTTTTGGGGGGGAGGTGCAATGTTTGATTTGATGGGAGGCATTGCTATAGAAGGAAAAGAACAGTGACTCTAGAATAAGAGAACCTGAGTTCAAATCTGCCCATGATATTTACTAATATGGGCAAGTGACTTGGCTGCCCTGGGATTCAGTTTCTTTCTCTAAAAAATAAGGAAGTTGTGCTAAATTGCCCCTGATGTTCCTCTATCTCTAGATAGATGTTCCTGTGCTCCTACATCTTCAGACCCAACTTAGGTTCCTCCATGAAGAAAGTTTCCAGTGATGCATTTACTGATGTGTGTTATTTTCTTCTTGTTTCAGTCATGTCCAACTCTTCATGAACCCATTTGAAGTTTTCTTGGCAAAGATATTGATGTGTTTTGTCATTTCCTTCTCCTGTGTGTCCCCATTTTACAGATGAAGAACTGAAGTAAACAGGGTTGAGTGACTTCCCCAGGGTCACACAGCTAGTAAGTGTCTAAGGCTGGACTGAACTCAGTTCTTCTTGACCCCAGGCCTAGCACTCTAGCCACTGCTCTACCCATCTGCTCACAGGTTATTTAATGGATTACAACCTTAATATAAATTAACATAAAACATAACACCGTAGCCCAAAAAAGTAAATTTATCTTAAAATGAAGGTGATTCAGGGTTGATATGAGGGAAAACCTGAGAATAATTACAAAAATGGAATTATTTTGCATATAAGACCATGAGTTTCCCTTCACTTGATATCTCCAAATGAAGAAATATTTGTTGGGGCTGCTATAAAAAGGATTCTTATTTAGGTACAGGTATAATAAATAGTTGCTGAGTTTCCTTTTGCTCTTGAATTATTTCACTTTATAAAGGAAATGTTTTAAGGTCAGTGATCACTTATGATGATCACAATCCAAGTGAATACTGTAACATCAGCAGTTTTTCTCATACCAACACATTTAATTAAGATGGTTCTGTCATATACTCACAGTATGACTTTGGAAAAGTCATCTAAGTTTTCCAAGCTTCAATTTCCTTAACTATAAAGTAAGGGAATTGGACTAGACTATGGCTAAGGTCCTTTCCAAATTAACAATCACTATCCTATGATTCTTATTCTATTATTCTTTTAACTCCTCCCTCTTCCTTTGTCTCTCTCTTTCTCATGTTTTAATTTCTCTTGTCTTCCTGTCCTTTGAATTCAGTTCAACACACAAAAACACGCATTATTATACAAGGAGACAACTGCAACTGTGTGAATCACTGTGATTTTTCCCCTATTATGGTTCTACATGTGAATTACCATCAACCATTGTGGGTCTACTACCAATTCCCCAGTATTAATACTCCACTATTAATTAAGCTCTGCTTTCTTAGAACATCACACAGTGAATAAATAAATATGATAAGACAAACCATATATTTATAAAAACAACAGGTACCATGTTATTTTACCGGATAAGGTGCTGGTACCACACACATAAAAAGAAAATCAGCACAATCCTTGAATATAGATTCAAAGAGTTTACAATCAAATAAAACAAGCTAGAATATTGATTAAGTCCACAGAGAAGCCAAATAGAAATAGATAAGGAATTGGGAAGGAAACAACACTTCTACCATAGAGAAGCTTCATGGAAAAAAGAACCTCCTGACCCTAGGTCACATAAAAAGAAAAAAAAAGATTTCAACAGGTGGACATTTCTGGCACAGATAACTGGGCTGAAAACAACAACAACAACAACAACACACACTGAAATAAATTGCTTTAGAGTTAGAGTTAGGAGGCTACTTCTTCCACTAGCCAGCTGTGCAACTTCAAAAACGTTACTTACCTTTTCTGACCTCAGCTCCCTAATCGACCAAAGAGATTAGATTAGATAGTAAAATCCTTCTCTGTAACAAAATCCTATAATTACAACATTGTTATAGGACTTTCTCCTTTCTTTGTTTTCAAGTCTTTTTGTTTTGTTTTGGTTTTGGGGTAGGGCAATGAGGGTTAAGTGACTTGCCCAGGGTTACACAGCTAGTAAGTATCTAGTGTCTGAGGCCAGATTTCAACTCATGTCTTCCTAAATCCAGGGCTGCTGCTTTATCCAGTGCCACCTAACTGTCCTTTCTTTGTTCTCTATCACCTCTCTCTCTCTCTCTCTCTCTCTCTCTCTCTCTCTCTCTCCCCCTCCATATTTTTCTTCTTTCTTCTCTTTTTCCATTTCTCTTTATTTCCCTTTCACTATCCTCATCTCATTGCCATTCTTGACTGATCCTTCTGTGCTTCTGTTGACTCATTGAGGTCTTTATCCTCTTTATCCATGCCTCTTTTCTCTTTTTTTTTGTGGGGCAATGGAGGTTAAGTGACTTGCCCAGGGTCACACAGCTAGTAAGTGTCAAGTGTCTGAGGCCGGATTTGAACTCAGGTCCTCCTGAATCCAGGGCCGGTGCTTTATCCACTGCGCCACCTAGCCGCCCCCCATGCCTCTTTTCTCTTGAAAATATTCTGTCCTTTTTGGCAGTCTTTTTTTAAAAATAAACTGTTGCTCAAATTTGATTTCTCCCTCATAGATCTATAGTTTTTCCTTGTCAGAAAAAAAAATAATTAGCTTGCTTTGTCTTAGGTTGAAAAGGGAAAATAATAGGAATATGCAGGATGTACACAGCCTAGGAAGAACAGAATATTAATCTGACAATTGTTTATTAGCAGTTTTAAAGACATAAACAGCTGTGAGTGACAACCATCTGTCATTAAGTTTGTCCCAGTTCATGGCAGAGAGCTACAAACTCTGACACCTAGTGACACGTATTATATTCCCATACAGTCAGGCACTTCCCTCACTGGATACTAGCAGAATTCACTTGGGATGCAGGCCCTCTGAGATATAACTCAAGGAGAGCTTGATCTGCAAGGCAGAATGTTACTCCATGTGTATGTGAACTATATTCAGTTCCATGTTCCTTCAAAGTAAGAAAAAGGAGGGTAGCTTTTGTTTGAAGACTGACAAACATGTCATTAGATGGAAGGCTCCATAGAATCGCAAGTCTGGGTCCTGAGATCTGAAACTCTTAGATTCTATAATCTTTTGACTTCTATGAAAGAGCAGAAAACAATTGAGTGAAGAGCTCACAATTGGCCATGAACACTATACAATATGTTGCCATTAACAGTGGGGAATTAGGAGCGGAGTCATCACAATTGCTATTAATTCATATATGGAGTCACATGAAGGAGAAACAATGGTGGCCAACACATTGGGAATTGCCTCCTTGCACCATTTAATAATATTTTGCCTGAAACCTTTCCTTGTAGATTACACTCACTTTAATAAAATATGACTTGAACATCTGATTCAGCGTAAATGTCACCAAAATTCACTGCAACAATAAGAAAGCCAAAACCCATTACCTCCTAATATTTTAAATATAAATGTGAAGCTTTCTTAGGAAAGGCCAAGATCCTGGGACATTTGCCATAGACACACAGCCACAGAAAACAAAGGAACTCTGGGAAACGGAGCCATTATTTCCATTTACAGCTGGGCTGTGTGTCTGCACAAGTAATTGGATATTTAAATGTCAAATAACACGAAACCAGGTCTGCATGCATGTATTCTCATATGCAAAACTCAAGACCTTTGTGTGACACATCATTGTACACACAGAAGGCTGGACAGCCAAATTCCCTATCTGTAGAGAAAACTAAATTGCTGGGTTTTTATTTTCCTGAATTCTAGGAAATGTTTCGGTCTCTCCTTTATAGTTTATTAAAACATCCTTGAGTAGAAGAAATGTTTGGATTACTCGCAGCACAGCATTCCCTGTCAATGTCATTTCAGTCCTTTAATGATTTTCCTCATTTTGCATTCTCTCTCAATGAATGACTTATTATGCTTAAAAAAGTAAGTCCTGGAAGCCAGGAAAATAGCTCTTAAACCTTCTGAGGTTTTTCTGTCATTAAAAGGAATTTCAGACATGGAGAAATAAGCTAACAAAAAAAGTATCTACATAAACCCTGTTTTTCAGGCAGCAAGAATAGCTTCATTCTGAAGCTTATTCTAGTTTCTGGTACCGTTAACCCTACCAGAAGCAAAGACTGATCCTTAGCCTATCAGACATTTCTTCTCCCATTGACGCCATCAGTCAAAGGATTTCAGCTGGTCTTTTATAGCCAGAGAATTCTCAGCAGACTTTACAAATCATTTCATTCTCCCTCCAGGAAGTACCTGTGTACTTTATTTTAGGCTTTTTCAGTCAGTTAGGAAGTGTTTCTTTTCAGAAATGAAAGTGTGCGAAGTCATTCTCATCATAATCTCTCTGTCTCTGTCTTTGTCTATCTCTCTCTCTCTCTCTCTCTCTCTCTCACACACACACACACACACACACACACACACACATTCTCCCTCCCTCCCTCTCTCCTCTTTCTCACATTCTCCCTCACTCCCTTTTTCTAACTTGTCCTTTCCTTCTATCCCTTTCTTTTACATGCATCTCCTCTTTCTTCCCTGTCCTTACTATTTTATTCTCTGTGTCTTTCTCTTGGTCTCTCTGCTTCTCTTTGTGTCTTTCTATCTCCTTCTGTTTCTGTCTCATTGCTTCATTGTCTCTCTTTACCTTATCTGTCTGTCTCTGTGTCTCTGTTTCTCTGTGTCTGTCTGTTTCTCTCCCTGACTCTCTCTCTATGTCTCTGTCTCTATCTCACTGTCTCTCCTCAACTTTTAGATGTCTCTCTGTTCTTCTCTTGCTTTCCACTCTCCCTCACTCCTTTCTCTACAGTGTATCTCCAGTATCTTTACATTCCATAATCAACTTCTACACAGCAGAAAAATAAAATAAAGCATTTCTTTTTAAAATGTTGTATATGCCTCTGAAATTTATAGTTAGAATCCATAAATTCTGGGTTGCTAGAGAAACTAAGCTCCTTCTCCATTATCAATATTTTTGCCACAATAATTGTTTGAAGCTACCTCCCCATCCTCACTATTGACATTCCCAAAAGGATTGATGATAGATTCACTTGTCTGGTATGCTCTCTACAAGGAAATTGAATTGACACAGTCCCTGCCCTGAGTCAAGTTGTAGTCTTAGAACTTTCCTAGACCTGCACTTGTCGTATAGGGCAGTTGTTTTCATGGGGTGCAACCAGCAGGGATGATGAGCAGTTCTTCCCTTAGAGTACCAAAAAAGAGCTGCTGAGCACAATAGTAATGATGAGAGTGCAGTTGTATACACACAAAGAGCATTGTAACAGCAGTCAGTATCTACAGCAATGTTCTTCACCTAACTTCTTTTTTTATGCCTCTGAGAGACTTTCTCAAGTAAGGGCTTGATTTCCCCTCCCACCCCATTTTCATAGTTATTCCAACAGAGAGATACAATTTATTTAATCCTACTGCTTATTTAAGTGGTTATTTTATTTTCCCTTTGAGATGGGTATCTACTTTTAATATTAGTCATTTTCTTTTCCTCTTGAAACAAATGTGGAATTCAGAACAATATTAGAGAGTATATTAAAATGCAAAGGAAGGTAAGACCTCACTGACAGAATCCTTCTGTCATAGAGGTGATTCTAGGTTCCTTTGATAAAAATTCAACATCAAAGCAGTGTCTGGCAGATACGCCAAGCTGGAAGTGATTTTAATATAGGTCCAGAGATGGCCTTTTTGTCCATTGTCCAAAAATTGTCTTAACTGAGTTTGCAGCAGCTCATCAGCAGATTGGCCACAGAATGAGGAAATTTCTAGCCAATTGTTAACAAACCAATAAAATTTCTTTTATATGCTAGGCACTGAGTTAAGTGCAGAGGGTACAAAATGCTTACATTCTAATAATGGAGATAACATGCACATATGCAGTTTCATATAAGATATGTACAAATCAAACAAAAAATTAAAAATAACAAAATAAAAAGATACATACAAATCATTTGCAAGACAACCCTAGAGACCAAGGTACTAGTAACTGCTGGGGGGTGGGGCACTGGGAAAAATTTCCTGCAGGAGGTGACACTTGAACTTTCCTGAAAGGAATCTAGGATTCCAAGAGTTGGTAGTCAGGAGGGAGAATGATCTAAGCATGGGGGACAGCCAATACAAGGGTAAAGGAGATAGGAAATGAAGATGCAAGTAAGTCAGGGTAGCTAGAACATAGACTGTTTATAAAAGGAGTCATGTGTAAAAAGACTAGAAATCTAGGCAGGGTCCAGGTTTTTGAAGAACTTTGAACACCAAACAGAGAAATGTTTATGTGGTCCAAGCTGCTAGGATTTATTAAGTTGCAAAGTACCATGGTCAGACCTGAACTTTAGAAAAATCACTTTGGCAATTGTGTGGGGGATGGATTAAATTGGGCAGAGATTTAAGTCAAAGAGACCAATTAGAAGCTGAACCAAGGTAGTGGCTACATGAATAGAGAGAAGGGAATACATATGAGCGATGTGGAGATAGAAATGAAAGGAAATTTCCAATCAGTATTAATCATAAGTTCCAACAGTAACTCATTTCCTCTTCTAAATCCTATGTGTAATGCCATGCAAATGCACCTGCAAAATGAATCACCGTTGCCCTCAGCTTCTGTTCTATACTGCTGAATTCTGGAGTGGGGAGGATCATAAAATCACATGTCATGAGCTGGAAGAGGCCCTGGAAGTCATTTTATCCAACTCTCTCATTTTCAAAATGACTAAAAGGAAACAGAGACCCAAAGAGATTTAACTCAGTCACTATGACACCAATATCACAATGGAACCAGAAATTAGATATCATAAACAGTTCCAAAAGGACATAATAATCTGTCTAAAGTTTCCATGCAGGGTAAGGAGACCCTCGTACATTATCTCTAGGCCAAACGTACCATAAAAAAGCACACACGCGCGCACACACACACACACACACACACACACACACACGCCTTTTCCCAAGCCTGGATATCTGGAGCATCATCCCCCCCACACACACACATTGTTAAAATTTTCAGCATAGAATCATGGATTTGGGAAAAATAGCAAGATTGTCTAGTCTTGAAATTTTCAGATTTCCGGGGCAGAACCAAGATGTTGGAGGAAAGGCAGTAAGCTCTCAGAACTTACAACACAAAAAACCCTCCAAATAATGCCATAGGACAATTACTGGAACAGCAGAACCCACAAAAGAACAAGCTGAGATTATTTTCCAGACAACATAAGAGTGACGCCCAACCCCAAGGTCACACTGACACAGATCTGGTCCCTGGCAGGCAAAGACAGAGAAAGAGACCCCCAGAGCCTCCGAATCAGCTGCAGTGCTGGTGTCATCTGGAACTAAGCTCACAGTCTGGTGAGAGGGCTGAGTGGTTGGCTGGAGGGAGATTACAGGGGTCCCTGTTAATGCTGAGCCAGAACTTGAGTGTTTCACCCCCTCCTGGGAACCAGGAAGTAGGCTTGAGTAGTGGTGGCCTGGGTGGGGGAGGAGAGCAGGCTCATCAAAGCTAAGAACTACAGCACACAAAGTTTGGCTGCCTGGTTAATTAGCAAGTTGGCCTGGGATTATCTAGAGACAAGAAAGCAGGCCAGGTGAGTGAAGAACCTGCCCCTCCTTAAATACCACCTTAGACCCCCGGAAGTTTGGGACAGTACAACCTGAAAGTAGTGTCCCATTTTTAAAAGGAGTTAAAAGTCAAGTAAAAGACTGTCAATATGAGGAGACATAGAAAGATGAGGAACATAGAAAGTTTCTTTAATGACAAGGAAGATTGAGGTATACCCTCAAAAGAGGAATAGCATCATCAGGGCTCCTATATCCAAAGCTCCCAAGAAAAATATGAATTGGTCTCAGGCCATAGAGGTAGAATAAAAGGACCTTGAAGATAAAGTAAGAAAGGGAGAGGAAAAAAATTGAAAGAGAAATGAGAGTGATGAAGGAGGGTCATGAAAAAATAGTCAACAGCTTGAAAAGCCAAATTGGCCAAATGGAAAGGAGGTACAAAAGCTCTCTGAAGAAAACCATTCATAAAAATTAGGATTGAGAAAATAGAAGCAAATGACATTAGGAGAAATCAAGACAGTAAATCAAATCCAAATGAATAAAAAAAAGAGGGCAATGTGAAATATCTCCTCGGAAAAACAGCTGACCTAGAAAACAGATCCAGGAGAGATAATTTGAAAATTATTAGACTACCTGAAAACCATGATCAAGGAAAGAGCTTAGATATCATCTTAAAGGAAATTGTCAAGGAAATTTGCACTGATATTCTAGAAGCAGAAGGTTAAATAGAATTTGAAAGAATCTACTGATCACCTTCTGAAAGAGATCCCAAAAGGAAAACTTCCAGGAATATTATAGCCAAATTCCAGAGTTTCCAGGTCAAGGAGAAAATATTGCAAGCATCCAGAAAGCAACAATTTAAGTACTGGGGAGCCACAGTCAGGATAGCACAAGACCTAGCAGCTTCTACATTAAAGGATCAGATGGCATGGAATATGATATTCCAGAGGGCAAAGGAATTGGGATTACAACAAAAAAATCACCTACCCAGAAAAACTGAATATAATCTTTCAGGGGAAAAATGAGACTTCAATGAAAAAGAGGACTTTCAGATATTCATGATGTAAAGACCTGAACTGAATGGAAAATATGACTTTCAAATACAAGACCCTGGAGAAGCATAAAAGGGTAAACAGGAAAAAGAAATTAAGAGGGATGTTAAAAGGTTAAACTCTGGGACAAGTAAAATCTAATGTGTGGTCTCTTTTTTCCTGTCCCTAGTGTGGGGGAAAACTAGCTAGGGTTTACTTATAAATTAGAAGCATTAGCACCAGTTTTTGGCATTAAGAATTTATTAAAGAATAAAGAGAGAACACCTGGGTCAGAAAAACAAGAAGAAGCCTATCTATCCTAGAGGAAATATAAGGGTTCAACCTGCTCTGCTTCTTCTCCCAAGTCCTCTGCCACCACCAACCTGTTTGGGCACCGCACTTAGAGAGGAAACAGCACTTCCCACTTCATGCCTCCCTACCCCAAGAAGATGCTGTCCTTCAAGCTGATTGGTCAGCGTCACCCAAATTCATAGGTTCACTGGACTTGAGGGTGGTCTCATTGTTGAGTTCAAAGTCCTTAGCTTCAGTGAACAATAGCCTATTGAGGGTATTTATTTAACTTTAAGTGGATTAATCAGCAAAGTCAATCACTCTCAGTCAGTCTCACTTAATTCAATCACTCTAGATCAATTTTCTATAATGAGGGCCTTTGGGCATTGGCAAATCCCATTATTTTCTCATACTGTGTACACTCCTAGATGGAAAGATGATACATCTAACTAATAAGAAATTTTTCAGTATTAAGGCAGATGATAGAAATAAATATTGGACAGACGGCACAGGTAGGAATTGAATATGAAGGGATGATATCTGTAAAGCATTTATTTTTTGTTTATATTTTTGTGGGGTGGTCAGAGTTGGGTGACATGCCTGAGGTCAAGCAGTGGGTAAGTGTCCCGTGACTGGGGCCAGATTGGGGCTCATGTCCTCCTGGGTCCAGAGTGGGTGCTTTGTCCACTGCGTCACCTAGCTGACCCATGATGACATCTTTAGGGTAATATTGAGGGGTGAGAGGACTGCACTGGAGGAGGGAGGAGAGGAGAGGTAGAATGGGATGAAATCTCATATGAAAGAAACAGGAAAGGGAGGAGAGTGGGAGGAGAGATGGGGGAGGAGATAGGCAATGAATCAACCTCACAATCATCAGAATTGGCTCAAAGACCTTAATCTCATCAATGTTGGCTCAAGGAGGGATTAACATACACATTCAATTGGGTGGAGTAATCTACCTAACCCTGCAGGAAAATAGGAAGAGAAGGGGATACAGAGGGAGAAAGAAGGGAGGGCAGAGCAGGGGAGCTGGAAGTCAGAAGCAAATTGGTTTTGATGAGGGATAGGGGGAAAGAAGATAGATAATAGAGTAAATATCATGGTGAAGGGAATAGGATGGAGGGAAATAGTTAACAATACTAACTGTGAAAAAGAGAAAAGGAAAAAAAATGTACAAATGTAGCAATTCTGTGATGGCTAAGAATTGGAGATCAAGGGAATGCCCATCAGTTGGGGAATGACTGAAAAAGCTTTGGTGTGTGATTGTAGTGGAATATTGTGCTGTGTAAAATGACAAGCAGAATGATTTTGAAAAAACCTGGGAAGACTTATATGAACTGATATATAATGAAGTGAGCAGAATCATTGTGCACAGTGACAGCATTAGTGTTTTGTGAGTAATTGTGAATGACTCAATACAATGACCCAAGATATTCCCAAAGGACAAATTATAAAGCATACTATCCACCTCCAGAGAAAGAACTGATACTGAATGAACACAGACTGAAGCATGGTACTTTGTATTTTCTTCTTTTTATTTTTACTTGAGTCTTTTTATATAAAATGACTAATATGGTAATTTTTTGCATAATTGCACATGTATAATCTATATCTGATTGTTCACCATCTCAGGGAGAGGGGAATCTAGGGAGAGAGGGAATGAGAGAGGGATAGAATTTGGAAATCATAACATTAAATAAATAAAATAAAATAAAATAAAATTATCTCATTTAAAAAAAAAGATTGTCTAGTATTACCTTGTGTCTTGGACAGACTATTTCTCATCTGAAAGATTTATATATAGAAAGAATCTAATATAAACTAATGGCAGAAGCATTTCAAAGGGTAGCTGGAATTACCAATGAAACTTGAAATATTATAATTCTTATTGATCATATAAATGAGGGGGTTATCCATCCTATACTGATCAAGTTACGTTAAACATTGATGTCTCTATTCATAGAATCAAAGAATCTTAAAGAATGAATGAACCCTAAGAGATATCTAATAGAATTACCCTATTCATCTTCCCAACCAAAATTTTTGCTGTCACAACTCAGTTGAAAAAAAAAAATCATTGGTTTTTTTTTTTTTAAACATCCAGGTCAGATTCATTCCTTTGCAAAGCAACCATGCATTTGCTGAAGTTCTAATTGAGAGATAATAAATGCTTATTGAATTGATTGTATTTCTTAAATTGTGGTTCCTGGAACTTATCATGCTCTGTTATATATTGTATAATCAGAAAAAGGTACGTTGATTTAATACCTTCCTTGATTTATATACTATATTTCTATTATGTAGTCTAATATTTAATTTGATTTTTATTGATACATCACATTATTGGAACATTTTGAGTTTGTGGTCAATTATACTCCTTACAGTGTATTGGGTACATATTCCTGGGGCAGCTAGGTGGCACAGTGTATAGAATTCCAACCTTGGATTCAGGAAGACTGATCTTCCTGAGTTCAAATCTGCCTCAGAAACTTCGAAGCTGTGTGACCATGGGTAAATCAGTTAATCCCATTTGTCTCAGTTTCCACTTCTGTAAAATGAGCAGAAGGAAATGGCACACGATTCCAGAATCTTTGCCAAATAGGGTCATTAAGAGTTGGACATAACTGAAAACAACTAAACAACAAATACGCCCTATATCTTTTTTTTTCATGAACTACCATTTTCCAGTTTGCTACCATCTTGTAGATTGACAAAGGTAGTTAGGTGGCATAGTAGATTGCAGGAATTCAATTCAATAAGACTTTAATTCATATCTTTCCTCAGACACTCACTAGCTGTGTGGCCCTGGGCCAGGAAAAACTTCCTTGAGAAGGTAGAATTTTTTTTGGGGGGTGGGACAATGAGGGTTAAGTGACTTGCACAGGGTCACCCAGATATTAAGTGTCAAGTGTCTGAGGCCAGATTTGAACTCAGATCATCTGGAATTCACGGCCGGTGCTCTATTCACTGTGCCACCTAGCTGTCCCCCCAAAAGGTAGAATTTTAACTTGGAATTGCAGGAGGCCAAGGGAACCAAGAGGTAGAGATAAGGAGGGAGAGCATTTCAAACATGGAAGGCCAGTGAAAAATTCTCAGTTGGGAAATAGTCACTTAACCTTCCTTAATCTTAGTTTCTTCACCTGTAAAACGGTAATAATAATAGCACCCAATTCACAGAGTTGTTGTGAAGATTAAAGGAGACAATATATGTAAAGAACTTCGATTACTATAGTGACTAGGTAATGGCCAACCTATGGTAAAAAAAGGAGGCATTCCAGACATATATCTAGAAATGAAATCTTTAGCATTAGTATGTAGATAATGTTAAATGGCACTGAAAAGTTTTTGGCAATTTGAATGATCCTCTATAGTAGATTTATTGGAGGGCATGAATAAGATTTTCACAAAATGATGAATTGACAGCTATTCCAATAGAAGGGATATGGACACTTAAGAGATCACAGGTGTAGTGTTACATTGGGTTGTATATTTAATTGTATTGTTTTAGGCCCAATTGTGATAATTTTATATCTTGCTTCCTTCTTCCATCAAATTAACTATCACTCCCAGTTTTATGTCATCCACAAAACTGATAAGCATGCCTTTTTCTCTTCATCCAAGTCACTGATGGCACAAGTATGAAAATACATTACTGTGGCATCATCGAAGACCTCTCACCAGTATGACACTGATCCATTAATCAACAATATTTGAACATAGTTGTTCAGCCTGCTACAAATTCAATTGTGTCATCACCCAATTCATATTTCTCTATAGGGTACACATGAGCATCATAAAAAAGATATATTACTTGCTGAAATCTAGATGCACCAGGTCTATAGCTTTTCCTTTTTCTACTAGACTAGTATACTTAGGAAATGGGCATGGAGATATATCTATAGGCTTAGGAATGAATTGGTGCTTCCTGAACCAATTGGTTAGGAAGATGGAAGTAGTATTTGTATCTCCCATGACTGCTACAGGTCAGAGAGCTCACAACAAATGACAAAATGTGAAAGGTGTTGGGGAAATAGTTTCTCATATTTGATCTTAAATCCTATAATTCCTCCCTCCCTTATCCTTATCTTTCTTTTCTTTTTTGGAGGCAATCAGAAAATGTTACACATTCAGAGTTAGAAAGGACCTTAGGATTCAGCTAGTTCTAATCCTTTCTTTTTAGAATACTGAGACCTGGCAAAATTGCAGAGTCAGGATTAAAACCCAGGGCCTCTGCCTCCAAATCTATCTTTCTTCCCTGTGTACTGTACTGAGTACCAGATTATTACGTCAAAAAGATGGAGCTAAGTATGCCATACAAGGGTAATCATAGGCAAAATAATAATGTAAAGATTGCTGGACCAGAAGTCAAGGAATGGAGTCAAATCCTGACCCAGGAATGCTTTGGTTGTGTACCATTGGCATGTTACCTAATCTTTTTTTTTTAATTGTTAATCTCATACCAAAAATAATAATATTAATACCTGCGGTAACTACCTCACAGGTACTCTGTAAGTATGTATGTGCTTTAAAAATGTGAGTAATTATTCCATAGAACAGTAGGGGCAGAGGTATAGGGCAAGAAAGTAGAACATGTTTTAGGAGAAGGTAGAAAGCCTAACTATGTTCCAGAAGGTCAAGTGGGTAGTGAGAATATGGTTACATAAATATGGTAGGACTTGTACATAAAAAAAACATGAGTACTAGCATAGAGAGATTTTTTTTTTTAATCCTTAGAGACTTTGAGAAATTCATAAGTTTACCAATGGGGTTATTTTCTCCACTAGTGTCTATAAAATGACCTCTTCCATACCTTCTTATCTTATATATCATTGTGTATGTTTTGCTCCTTCATGGGTGTTTTACCCAATGTATTATTCATAGAGGCCTATCTTTAGTCCTTTTAAGATTTCACAGGTACTGCTTGGACCATTCCTCTGTTATGCTCCATTTTCACTAAATGACTAACCTACTTCCATTTCTAGTCAAAAATGTTCTTGGTGATATCATTGACACCACATCTCTCCTGCAAGACGTTACTGGTGACACATCAGTCTCTTTACTACTAACATGGGCCTTCTTGTTGCCCTTTGGGTAATCTGCCCCTTTGATGGCCATTTTCATGATTTACAACAGTGTAATGCCATTAAGGGGATGGATACTCTCTCTGCAGAACTGGAAATTATCTTCTTGCAACCACTTTAGCAATGGTGCTATAAAGTACTTAGGACATTCTACAGCTGACACACATACAGTCTGCCATCGGGACTATATTCAGGTTCTTGAAAGGATTATAGGATCTGATCCACTGGAATTGCCTTTAAGAACCTAGAAGAATATTCATGTCAAAAGTTGGGTTTCAGGAGCCAGGATTAGTGAATGTGCTCCAGGATTACTTAAATTCTGTTGTCTTAGTCAGTTTTGGATCCATTCATCTAGTCATTCATCTATAGCACCTGCTTACTATATAAATATATACATTTTCTTGTATATGTATATACATCCATGCAGATGCTAAGGTATTTAGATGAATACTTAAAAAGGAGATTTGACATCATCAAATAATCCAGGACTCCAAAGCAATAAGCCTGAGTCTACTGCCATATATTGAAATCATTTCCATTTATGATCATTTATCATATAAGCCCATCCTCTTGTCATATTTCTCCTCTACAGGGTTTGAATTATCATATTGATTATGTATAAATTTCCATTTGCATATAGCTAGTGCTTAACAATTATTAAAAGTCCAACTGTTGGATTCGTCATTTTTCTTTGAGTTTGCTCTCTGGCAGAGTCTGGTGGTTGCATCTCTAATATCTGTCCAAAATGGCTGCTGTCAACATATGATTCCCTCATTCACACCCATTACCTAACCTCCAAAGAGCCATTCTTTTGTTTTTCTGATTTGAAACTAAATATGCCAAAAACATTTCCCAATCTCCCCATTAAGCTATCTGATTATGCAAAGGTATTTTTGTGCTAGTTCCTCTCAACAGTAGCAAGACAGGCTGGGTATTGCACCACACAGTTCTAATTATGTGTATTCACCATGGTTTATGAGCACTTTGGGGAATAGGTTTACTTATAATATTTCAGGGCTTTAGAAAAGCTTTATTGACCATGGCTATTTTTCATTTTTTATAACTCTGTTTCTCTTTGGAAACACTGTGAGTATCTACTGCTGGTTTGAATTGCTTGCTAAAAATTGTTGTCAAGAAAGAAATGAGTATTCATAATAGATTAAAATTTTATTGGAGAAAACAGCCATATAAAAATTAGGCTTCTGTCTTTTTGACTCTTAAGGGGTTATTAAAGTGAGTCTTCCAGCTATTTAATTTAATTTGTGAAAGCATTGGCCAGACTGGCTCAGAGTCTTTAAGCAGTTATGTAATTCTAGCTTCTTCATAAATGCCTATCTACTCATACTGACTACAGATAAAACCCTGTTTCAAAGGATAACTGACTGATTTTTAAGACCTGTTTTTTTAATTTCCTTTTTTATAATAAGTATCCATCCAAATTTTACTTGTGAATATCTGGATTTTGATGACATTTTTAAAGAGATAAATTTTCCAAATTGTAGGAGCATATTCCTAAGAAAATCTCAGTTTGAGTATCAAAATTTTACAATTATGCTTGCATATGTTGAAAATCCAAGTTTTTCCTATTATATCTCCCCTATTATACTTCATTTGCCATCCCCAAAAGGGAAGTTTTAAATAATGAAAACAATTAGTATATTCCACCAATCCACACATATTTATTATACACCTACTTATGACCTTCATTTTCTTCTCTCTCATGTCAAACAGCTTCTGAGTGCCTTCTAGCACTGATTCTGTGAAGGTACATTGTAGAAATCAACCATTTCCCTCCTCCCAATTAGAATAAAAGTAGCTTATCATTTCGTTTTAGGGACTCTCTCAAGGCCTCCCCCTTTACAAAGAAGAATATTTACTACAACTTGCCACTTGAATCAGATTCTTTTAACCAAAATGCTTTGAATTAACTACAGTCAATATTATAAAATCACATTTAGAAAAAAAAATAATATTAGGAATCTCCATTCCCACCTCCCTAATCCCCTCCTAAATCTTTTTTTTCAGAAATCCAGTAAAATGATTTAAGAAAAATTTCTAAAGAACAGTTTCCAGAGTTCAATAGAGAAATTAACTGCAACATAAAGCTATTCAGATAGAAGTCAAAATATTTCAGTGGCTGATTACTATATAGGATGTGTTTATATAAGGTAGAAATGAGGCTTCTTAGGGACTTCTTCAGAAGCCAAATTATAAGTAAATATTTTTTATAGTGAAATTAAGTTTTCTATGTATCAAGAATATTAATCCTTCCTCCAGAAGAATAGAAATTCTTTGAAAGCAAGAGTTTAGCACCTTAGTAGATTCTTAATAAATGTTCATTGTATTTAACTGAAAGGGGGAAAATGAGTTCTTAATACAGCCAATTGAACTTTTTCAAACCTTTAATTATTTTCATTATTTTATACAAGTTTCTTGTCTAAACCTACTGATCAAAGATGCCATCTTACCTGGAGCATTGATCTTAGACTTTACTAAACATGAAAGAACATTATGACTTGTGATTTCCTATAGATAACACCACAATGGCTTTATATGATCATAGTCATATAACTGAACTAATCTATTCATGTTTTCATTGCAATTTTTCATTGTTTATGTGACAATGTAGAAGCAATAATTCATATATATATATATATGTGTGTGTATGTATGTATATATACATATATCTAATTTGAAATAGTAAGAATTTAAATTCCTTAAATATTAATTTTTGAGACAAGTGGTAGAAGGAATTTATTTATGAAATGGTACACTAATGTACCATTGGTGGAATTGTGAATTAGACCAACTATTCTGGATATCAATTTGGAATTATGCAAGAAAAATACAAATAACTGTCCCAGTCTTTTGAATTATTGATATGATTAGGCATATACCCCAAAGTATAAGTAAAGTCAGAAAAGTTCAATAAATATTAAGTATGCATAGTAGTCCTTTTTATAGTAGCAAAAAAAACTAGGAAAAAAAGTCCTTACTGAGGGAACAACCAAAAAAACACCAACTATGACATATGAACTTAATGAAATGTTATTTAAAATGGTGAATATGAAGAATTCTAATGATTTGATAAGCAGAACTAAAATGCCAATAAATGAAAAGGTAACTAATAGGAAATCAAACTCTGGGTAATTACAAACAAGTTTTGATAATTCTATAAAAAAAAGATTGTGAAACAGATACACCTGCTTATTTTAGAGAGGGGAGAGTCTACTAGGGTTGAATGGGTTATTTCCACCATCCACTACGTTCACTCCTAGGTATACACAAAGTAATACAGGTCAAGAAAATCATAAATGCATTCTCATCAGGTATACTACAAATTTACACATAACACAAAATCATAAATATATTTTACATAATCTCAAATGAATCCTTGCTACTGCAGGACAACACTTTTACACCTCCCAAATTTTCATTACTTTACTTAAGCTCTGTGGGTCTTCTAAATCTTTTCATTCCTCTTCAAACCTCCCATGGCTCTCTCTGTCTCTGTCTTTCTGTCTCTCTCTGTCTTTCTCTCTGTCTCTGTCTCTGTCTCTCTGTCTCTGTCTCTCTCTCTCTCTCTCTCTCACACACGCGCGCGCACACACACACACACACACACACACACACACACACACACACACACACACACACACTCTAAATTAAGAATTTTACCTCATAATTTACTTTAAAAATTGAGGCCATTCCCCAAGAGCTACCTCTTCTCCCTTGCTCCTCATCTCACATTATCCATATGCCTTTGCCACTATTTCCTCCTTCACCTCATCTCTAATGAAGAGGTTGCCTTTCTTGACAAACTAACCTCTCTAAATAGACAAATTATCCCAATCCCTGTCTTCTCCAAGAGATTGCCTCCTCTACTATTCCCACTTTTCCAATTATCTTCAGTCTTTCACTATCTAGTGGGTGCTTCTCTATTGCTGACAAATATGATCATGCCTCCATCTTCAAAAAACCCTCATGATCCATTCATTCCCAGTGAATATCATTCATATCTCTCCTGCTTTTCATTGTTGAATTCTTTGAGAAGGAAACATATAATGGATGCCTTTATTTTCATTCTCCTCACTTCATTCTTAACTCTCTACAATCTCATCAGTCAAAAATATTCTTTTAAATGTCACTGACAATCTTTTAATTCTCAAATGTTATGAACTTTTCTCAATGCTCATCTTTCTTGACCTCTTTGTAGGTTTTGACACTGTCTCTTCTCCTTGATCCTTGATATAACACCACTCTCTCCTGCTTCTCCCCTGACATGTCTGGTCTCTCCTCATTTTCCTTTGATAGATGTTTATCTAAGTCATACCTGATAACCATGGGTGTCTCATAGGGCCCTGTCCTGTATCCCTGTCTCTCCTTCCTCTATAACTATTTCACTTGGTGATCTCATCAGCTACCATGGACTCAGTTACCATCTTTGTCAGATTCTCAAATCTCTTTATCTATCTCTAAACCCTCTGCTGACCTCCTGCTCAAATCTCCAGCTACTTGTCCTGCAAGCATCTTAAACCCAACATATCATAAACTGAACTCATTATCTTTCCCCAAAAAACCCTATGCCTTTGTATCTTCTTTATTACTATTGAGGGATCTACTATCCTCTGAGTCACGCAAGCTCGAAATCTAGGTGTTATCCTTGACTCTTTCCTTTCTTTCTCCCTGAATAACATCTCCCTTTAATAACATCTCTTCTATATGTCCTCTAACTCTCTTCTGACACTGTAACCAGCCTGGTACAGAGATCTATCATCTAAGGCCTGAATTACTAAATTATATCCAGGGCCTAATGGTTGGTCTACCTGTGACAAATCTCTTCCCACTAGAATCTATACTCCCCTCTACTGTTAAATTGATCTTTCAAAGTGCAGGTATGATCATTTCACACACACACACACACACACACACATTAGACTGTAAGTTCCTAGAGATCAGACATTTTCTTACGTCTTTCTTTTTAGCCTTAGTTTTTAGCATTGCTCCTGGTACATAGAAGGTGCTTAATAAATAATGACTGACTGACTGTTAGCCATATTGGCATGATATCCAGTGTTTTAGGATATATTTTTTCTGTTGCAAATAAAGATTCATTGTAGAAGAGGAGAGGACAGGTACCAACTCTCTTCCCCCTCCCAAATGACTGTGATGTAAAGAAAACACATCAATAAAAAAATTAATTTAATAAGAACAGAAAGGCTCTCACTATACAGTGAAGTAAGTAGGTCTTTTAGAAAATTAGAATTAGGATATTATTCAAGTTATGAAACTATCCCCCAACCATGCAATAAATGAAATACTCAGTATTACAAGTCCAGAATAGATCTGGATCTGAGGTTGATTACCCCAAACCATGGCTCATAATTCTATAACTAGTTTGCTTCTAGGATTCCACCAATATTTGATGGTAAGGTCATGAGGTAGAGCTAGTTACTCTATATTTGCTCTGTCACTGAGGACCTATTACCTTTCCACATCTTCCTCAGAGATTCATAAGTAAATCAACATTATTTTTGCTACTATAAATGGTGTGATTATCTACTTTGGATCCATTCCACCCAGTGATTCAACTGTAGGTTTCCTAGGCAGAAGCATCTTTCCCTCGCCATCAGTCTCCTTCATATCCTCCCACATTAGCTCTATCCCTCTCCCATTCCTATCATCCTCTTCCTTACCCTTCAAATATAATGTCTGGAACCCCTTTATTATTGTTAACAAGCTTTCCTTCTTATTATATCTATGCCCATGCCCTAAAATTATTTTGTATATAGTATATACTTATGTTATGCCAGAGATTTTGCTATAAGAAGTAGGATCTCTATGGGCAGGAACTATTTTAATTTTTGTCTTTATATTTCCAGAACCTTATGCAGTGCCTGGAACATAATAAGTACTTAATAAATTATTACTGACTTGAGACAAATTGAAATTATTACTGAATTGAAACAAATTGAGATTTATCTTCATACAAACTTAGTCTTTGTGGAACTCTAACTCATATAAAAACTGGTGGTGTACCTAACCAAATCCAGGTTTCCCATTTGATTCTAAATGTGAAAATTTCCCTATAGTTGCCATTGTCAAGAGATTCTACATCTATACATTTGGTGAAAATCAGATTCCTTATCTCTTATTGTGATGCAATTGTGCCCTAATAACAATCATTAAACCAAGGACAAAATGTTTTGTGTCTATGAAAGAGAAGCAATGATGTTGTTTTAAAAAAAATTAGTATATTTTGTATTTCCTATACTTAATGATCTTAGAAATCTGCCTTGTAGTAAGTCTAGGGAATTTATATTTATGAAAGATGAAGTAAAAGAAAATGTATATTTAAACATAATTCAAATACCTTGAACAGATGTTGTAGGAAAAAATAGTACAAAAACAATATGGAAATAATTATTCACTGAAAAGGGAAACAATACCAGAAGATGGTAATGTTCAGCATATTAATTAATTAATATTTTAAAATCTAAATAACAAATAATAGAAATGGAATAGTATATATTGATCAAATAAATAAAGAGCATTGAAAAAGTTGTTTTATAAAGTTTTGTATTTTTCCTCCTCTTGCCTCCACAAAAGTCTTTTACATAATGAATGAAGCCATAAGGAAATTAAATTTGGAATAATTATCTTTTTAGATTTTAATTCTTCAGTTTCTCTATTTCTTCTCTTCCCTGGTAAGGAATTCCATTTTCTAAAACTATCTACACATTTCTTTCAATGCATCACATGCCCTGTACTTTAGGAATATGATGCTCAGGGTTGGCCTTCATCTCTTCTTCCTCTATACTATCTCACTTGATCATCTTATCAGCTCCCATGGATTCAATTTCCATGTCTACGCTGATTATTCTCAAATCAACTTAGGCAGTCCTTATTTTCAGTCTTGCATCTCCAGTGCCCTACTGGACATTTTGAACTGGATGTCCTATAAACATCTTAAATTCAACACATCCAAAACTGAACTCATTATTTTGCCCCCTAAATCCTCCCCTCTTCCTTACTTTCCTATAACTTTGGAGGGTACCAAATCCTCCCAGTCACCTAGGCTCACAAACTAGGTGTCATAAATTGAAAATTAAATTAGTTATTTTATAATTTAAAAAAATTAAAACAAACTAGGTGTCATCCTTAACTCCTTACCCCCACCCACTATATCCAATCTCTTGCTAAGATCTATCAATTTTGCCCTCCTATTTCTCACAAATATCCCCTTGCCACCTCTAACACTATCACCCTGGTGTAATCCCTGATCACCTCATAGCTGTACTATTTCAATTTCTTCCTGGCTGGTTTCCCCCCTGCAAGTTTCTCTTCACTCTAATCCATCCTCCATTCAGCTATCAAAGAGATCTTCCTAAGGTCATCTTCCTAAATTGCAGGTCTGACTATAATACTCCATTACTCAATAAATCTCAGGAGTTGCTAAGATCAAATATAAAATCCTATGTTTGGCATTCAAAGTCATTCACAATCTGCACATCCTACCCACCCCTCTTTCCAATCTTCTTGTGACTTACACACCACCACCCTCAACCATGTACTCTGAGATCAAGCAATGCTGGTCTCCTTGTTATTTCCTGCACAAGACATTTTGTCTTCCAACTCTGGGAATTTTCACTGGTTGTCACCAATACCTGGAATGTTCTCCCTTCTGATCTCTGCCTCCTGACTTCCCAGGCTTCCTTCAAGCTCCCACATTCTTCAGGAAGCCTTTCCCAATCCTCCTTTAATGTTACTGACATACTTTTGTTGATTATTTCCAATTTATCCTGTATACAGCTTGTTTTGACATGGTTACTTATATGGTGTTTTCCCCTTTATGTGGGGAGTTCCCTCATAGCAGGTTTTTTTTTTGTCATTTGTTGGTATAGCACATGTTTAGCAGAGCACCTGACACACGGCAGCCACTTAATACATGTTTTTTGATTCATTGACTATCTTTATGAATAACATCAAGATTTCATTGCATGGATAAAGCACCGGCCCTGGATTCAGGAGTACCTGAGTTCAAATCGGCCTCAGACACTTGATACTTACTAGCTGTGTGACCCTGGGCAAGTCACTTAACCCCAATTACTCCGTGTTAAGGGCTAAAATTCTAGCTAAACTGTCTAAAATATCTAATGAGTGGTCGCCAATAAGTTTCAGCAAGAGTTAAACTTTTAAACATTTATTAAGGAGAATAAGAATTTGGTAAGGAGAGAGAAAAAGGCCTATATTCCTCTATCTATTGAAGGGAGAGCACATTTCTAGCTCCCTTCTCCACCAGAGTCCTCAGGAAAAGAGTGAGAGACAGAGCGCCCGGCTCCTGCTTCCTCCTCCCACCAGCAAACGTCACTTCCTGACGCCAAAGAAAAGACGCATAGCCTTGCCCTCATGGCGGAGCTTTTCTACAGTAAGTCTCCAGCAGGTGGCGTCATTCCAATTGTTATACCCGCAAAAAAAAAATGACTTTATTGCAGATAATCTGTAAAAATGAAGCTCACTAAGCAACTTGCATAATGATGCCAGTAAGTGTCAAAGGCACAATTTAAACTCCAGTATTCCTGTCATTAGGTCCAGAACTCTATTTGGTATTTGATATTTCACCTCTCATGATAAGTAACACAACCTGATAATAATGGAAGAGATTTACAATTAAACTAAGTTAAGCAAGGAGGCCTTGGAGCAATAAGAAAAGAGGTGACATGAATGTGACTTATCATACTAGGATGAAAAGGTTTGTCCACTTATCATTGTCCAGTTAGTTTACACAAGGTTCTTGCTATGTTGTTATTACTTATGTCCTTTTTGTAATGAAGCAGACATTAAAGTAATATTATTTCAGTGGAGGGTTGGTATCTATAGCTTATACCTTGTGATGTTAATTAAAAACATAATTTTTATGTACTTATCACAAAGGAAATATCATTTCATTAAAATCCAATTAGATTCAGACAATATCTGTAAAGACTGCTGAATAACTGCTGTTTGAACACAGACTGCTTTGTTCTATTTTCATCACTTGAATAAAAGCAACCACAACAAACAATCAAAGAAAAGATTTTTTTTTTATTAATCTCTAAGGTTACAGACACACTTGCATTTTGAGTAGTGCTTTACAGGGGGAAAAACATGCAAGAGATTTCATGTTTCATAGCACACAACTAGTTTGACCTTATTCCCAACTATTCCTATTTTGTTTTTCCCATTCTGTGCCTATAAATCACATTCATGTCTTCAAAAAAGCTATTTTGCCTAACCTCATTCAATATTCCTAGTAGTAACATTTTATGATGAACATTAAATTATATTGATGACTGTTTTTTTTTATCTTGATAAGGACTTTGCCTTTTTACTTCACTATTGATAATGAGAGAAATCATAAGTGACATGTTTGGTGTTTTACAAGTGCCAGGCTTGTGTCTCCTCTTAAACTTTGATCTCCTTGAGGTCAGGAGAGACAAATAACTTATATTTGACTTTAAAATGACATTTCCTTTTCTTCTGCACAGTTCTGGGTAGTAAGCACTCCACAAATACTTCACTGAGTTGTGAATTGATTGATATTCAGGAAATTTTGAGTGCCTAACTACTGGTTGAAATTGTACTATCCTAAAGAGTAAGCAATGCAGAGTGACAGTGCATATAGGTGTCTAAACATGCAAAGAGAGGTGAAATATGAAAGTCATTATTTCAACCTCTGTCCAAAACCACTCTATACAAAAAATACTGATAATTGAGACAGAAGTGTTCTGATTTTTATGCTTGAATTAACCAAATAATTGCATCAATTTATCAAATCTCTATTTCAGTTTACATGAGCAGATACATGTATAAACTTCTATCACCTTCTATATACCACAGGTAATACTGAGGGAGAGGAACAGAGGTTATGGGGACCATTTTTCAATGTTCCTTCATTTTATGAGTTAATAATCCATAGCTGGGTCTTTTCACACCTCCTCCTAGTGAACTATGATGCATAAGCAATCACTAAGGGAGTAAAAGGTTGCTGCTTCAAAGATAAGGGGAGTCACAAAGATGACCACACATAAGTAAAATTCACTTCCGTAGGTCCTTGGTGCCAACCTGCTGAGCTTTAATTTTATTTAGCCCAGCCTTTCATATAGAAGTAGTAAGACTTCTTCCTCTATGATTAATAAAATGGCCTTAAGGGAGGGGGAAAGAATTGGGATGAAATTTGAACTGTCTTTGTCAGGGCATCTATTTCCTCTGATTCAGCACTTAAAAGTGAGTGGCACAGGAAATCAGATGCCCACACAGGAATAGCAGTCACAGCATTTCCTATCAGGGGGAATCTGTAATCACTGAGGTAGGAATGCTGATTCGAGGGGTTTGAAAAGAAAGGCACTGACTTTGATAAGAACTAAAACCAAATAGGTTTGTTTGTGCTAAAATTACTGAAATTACATCCAAATAAAAGTTAGAAAATCAACAGAGATCAAAAGATGTCTCAGGATTTGCACACAGCTAATAAAATATTTGTTTTGAGACTTTCCTTATCTATAATTCTAGGAAAAATACAGTAATTTGGATAGAAAACAAATTGTGTTTCTATGAACAGAATCATCAGGGAAAGGGGGAAAAGATTACTGCTTACCTTCTGGTGGTTATGCAAAGAAGTATTAGTAATGTAACTCTGAAGTTGTTAAAAAAAAATTGTTGACTGGGATAAACTTAAAGGGTTTTCACAGTCTCAGACTTTGGACCTGTGTGTTAGACAATGGTCACCTGTCCTCTCTAAAGCAATATGATGAAAAGACAGAGGAACTGAGTGAAAAAGATTACATGAGGTTATATTAAGTCAGACAGAGAAGATGCCACGGTCATCCATATGCACCTTGAGTCATCACTACTCATTTTGACTTTTGTCTTGCCACTGGACAGATATCTATGAGTTTGAAAGAGATTGAAGCTGATGACTTTGTGCAACTCTACCTTACTCAAATCTAATTCACCTGCATGTAAAGACATTACCTTATGATGTCATTGGTCTTCCAAAAATGTAGTATAAACAACAACATATAATAGGCTAAATGCCCTTATACATTTATGCAAGTGATTTTGAACCACATTTGAACACATAGTTATTTCTTGGTGGGGATAATTTAGGATAGAGACCAAAGATTTGAATCATCATAATTAGGACAGTATTACGTTGGACTATACTATTCTAGCTTCAACAAAGTTGGTTTGACAAAAAATATACTCAGAATTTTTGAGAATTCATGGCCTCTAAAAAATATGATATTTTGTTAAATAGTCTAAGGACAAGTATTTCATCAAATGCAGAAAAGGAGCATGGTTGCATAAAGACATTCTATACCTGAAGTCATAGGGCATTAAACCAAACATTAAACCTCTTTCCTTTCTATTTGCTCCTTAAAAGAGAGATCCATTAGCCTAGTTGTAAAATGCACATGACTCAGTTTAATTTGACCTTTTTATTATTAGACTGTTATATGGTACTGCCTGTTTTATAATTATTCTAATTAATTACACATTCTGAGAGGTAAGTTGATATTAAATGCACATTTCTTAAAAGTAGAAAACAGGACTAGAAAATTTGTGACTTTATAAATCATGAATTATTAGTGGGATTTAGCACATATTGCACCATTTTAAAGCCTCTGATCCTAATCTAACTCTTAGAATCACAAAAATATCACAAGCGGGGTATTTTTAAACCAAATTACAGTTCCTCTTAATTCTGCAGTAAATGTCTAGTGTTTGAATTAATAAATCAATCAATAAGCATTTATTAGACATCTACTATGTGCCAGGAATTGTGCTAGATATTGGTTATACAAAGATAAAAATAAAATAGCCCCTGTCCTCAGAAAGCTTACATTTCATCAGTATACATTTACATATACATATGATACATACCCACACTCATGCACATTATGTATGTACATAAACTTATAAAAATCAGAGAAAAGGTTATTTGGGACAGGAAGGCATTAGCAACTGAGCTGACCAGGAAAGGTCTACTGGACAAGTTGGCACTGAAGCTACTGTATGAATACAATAAAAATCAAAGAAAATTTATAAATTTTAATACTACTGATCACTCCCTAATTTAGCTACCATCTCCTTGGGTGTACTAACTTCTAAGTCTCACAAGGAAACACTTAAGCTTTTTCAGGCCACATAGCCCAAGGCCATGACAGTAGTCTCCAGCTAGAGAAGAAGCACAATCTTGAGTTGACCTCACATTAAGACTGACTCTAACCTTTTGACTAATTCTAAACTATTGTCACTCAAAATCCCTTGCCTTAAACAAGTCTCTGACTTGTGGTTGAAAAATCCCTTTTCACTCACTCCTGTCAAACTCCTGATGGATAGCCTTTATCCCCTTTATGCATTTAAATAAATAAATAGCTAAAATTTTATATAGCTTGCTATGTGCCTAGCACTGTGTTAAGTGCTTTACAATTATTATATAATGTGATACAACAAGCCTGGGAGGTAGGTGTTATGATTATGTTTATTTTACAAATGAGAAAACTGAGTCAAACATGATTAAGTGACTTGCCCAGTGTCACACAGCTATCTAAGTATATAAGGATGAGTTGGAACTCAGTTCTTCTTGACACTAGGACCAGTGCTCTAACTACTGTGCCATGTAGCAGCGTCATTTAGGGGGAATCTATTTTTTTTTTAGCTATTTATCTATCTGTTGGTTTATTTTTAATATAAACTTTTTATCTATACTTGAGTTCCAATTTTTATCCCTCCCTCCCTTATCCCCTCCCTGAGGTGGTAAGCAATCAGATATGGGTTATACATCTATGATTATGTAAAACATTACCATATTTGTCATTTTGTACAAGAAAACTTAAATAAAGGAAAAAGATGAAAGAAAGTTAAAAATAGCATACTTCAGTCTGTATTACATCAATATCAGTTCTTTCTTTGGAGGTGGATAGTATGCTTCGTCATCAGTCCTTTGGGATTTTCTTGGATCACTGTATTGTTGAGAATAGTTAAGTCATTCACAGTTCTTCATCAAACAATATTGTTGTCCCTGGGGACAATGTTCTCTTAGTTCTGCTCACTTCACTATACATCAATTCATATAGGTCTTTCCAGACCCTTCTGAAATCATCCTGCTTGTCATTTCTTATAGCACAATAATATTCCATCATCATCATATACCACAGTTTGTTTAGCCATTCCCCAATTGATGGGCATGTCTTTGATTTCCAATTCTTAGCCACCATAAAATGAGCTGCTATAAATATTTTTGTACAAATAGGTCTTTTTCTCATTTTGGCACTGTCTTTGGGATATAAACCTAGCAGTGGTATTGCTGGATCAAAGGGTATGCACAGTTCTAAAGCCCTTTGGGCATAGTTCCAAATTGCTCTCCTGAATGGTTGGATCTCTATTAGCTTCCCAGATTTCCCACATTCCCTCCAACATACAATATTTTCCCTTTTTGTTATATTTTCTATGCTGTTAGATGTGAGGTGATACCTCACAGTGGTTTTAATTTGTATTTCTCTGATCAATAGTGATCTAGAGCATTTTTTCATATGGTTATAGATAGCTTTGATTTATTTGTCTGAAAACTGCCTGTTATCAATTGGGAATGACTTGTAGAAATCTATTTTTAAAAAAACAACATAAAGTTGCGTGTGGCTGACATGACAGGATTCTTCTCAGTCATTCTAATGTTCCCATTGGCTTATAAATGCACCTTCAGACAAGGAAAGGATGAAAAAGCTAAGAATAACTTCTATGTCTTAAAATTTCTGTCATGATTACTTGCCAACAGAAGCTTTTGTGTGTTTTCTTATCTTTGGGATAATAAGATTATTGATTTAGGGCTGGAAGAAAGATCAGAAGTCACCCATTCCAATACTCTCATCTTACCGATGAAGACACTAAGGACTAGGGAGGCACAGTATCTTGCAGAAGGTCACAGAGCTAGTAACTAGAAGGACTAGAACCAAGGTCATCAGACTCCAAAATGTTCATTCTTTCCATTGCACCACACCACAAGTACAGATCATATTCTCAATTTATATAATTTTTTTTTCATGGAGGTTTATGAAGGCCTACAAGGTGGTGCCATAGTGCATAGATTACTCATCCTAGAATCAGCAAGACTCAGCTTCCTGACTTGAAATCCAGCTTCTGACAACTGTGTGACACTGGACAAGTCCTTTAACCCTGTTTGCTTCAGTTTCCTAATCTGTAAAATGAGCTGGAGAAGTAAAGAGCAAAGCACTATCTTAGCCAAGAAAAATCCAAATGGGATCACAAAGAGTGGAAAATAAATGAAAAATGATGAACAACACCACCTCTGGTTAGAGAGAACACATATCTCTGAAAGACCTAATTGTGGACAGTGACATTAGGGAAAAAAAGATGTGTAAGGTTTAATGAAATTAATCAATCAATAAGCATTTATTAGTACCTAATCTATGCTAGGAACCAGGGATTTATTTAGATAGATAGATTTAGATATAGATGTAGGTATAGATATAGATATAGATATAGATATAGATATAGATATAGATATAGATATAGATATAGATATAGATATAGATATAGATATAGATATAGATATAGATATAGATATAGATTCCTGGCCTACAAGGAGCTTATATCCTACAGAAAATGAAAAATGTATGAAATGCAAATACAAGGCAGTTTACCAGATAAAATGTAGGCTTCAGTAAATGGAGAGATAAGGAAATGCTTCATTTAGGAAGAGGTGTTAGAGCTGGGCTTTGAAGGAAGATAGAGGCTCTAGGAGGCAGAAATGAAGGGGATAGGAAAGGAACAAGCATTTATTAAGTGCCTACTATGTGCTAAGCACCTTAAAATATTATCTCATTTGATTCTCACAACTCTGAAAGGTAATTGTTGTCCCCATTTTACATTTGAGGAAACTGAGGCAAACAGAAGTTAAGTGCTTTGTCCAGGATCTCACAGCTAGTAATGTCTAAGGACAGATATAAACTCAGGTCTTCCTGACAAAGGCATAGCAGTGAGAGGTGAAATGTCAAATGTAAAGTCCTAGAAAGCATATACAGGAGTCTTGTGTAATTTTGATTGTTAATTTTCTTTCTTTTTCTTTCTTTTTTTTTTTTGGTGAGGCAATTGGGGTTAAGTGACTTGCCCAGGGTCACACAGCTAATAAGTGTCAAGTGTCTGAGGTCAGATTTGAACTCAGGTCCTCCTGACTCCAGGGCCAGTGCGCTATTCACTGTGCCACCTAACTGCCCCTTGTTAATTTTCAATGTAAGCATTTATACTTCAGAAAAAAATGCTACAAACTAGAGCCCAATTTATTGTTTTATTGCTTGTCTAGCCTTAAGAAAGTGAGATAAAATGTTAATATTGAAGATCACACTTAAAAGCATGTCATGCATACACCCACCCCCCCAACCCCCACCACAGTCTCACATTTTTTCCTAGAGGAAGGAGAAGACTTCTATCAAGAAAATGAGTATTATGATCAGACCTATGGTTTAGGAATGCCATTGGGGAACTGCGTAGAGAGAAGGAAAAGACTTGAGTTTGGGAGACCATTTAGGAGGTGATTGTAATAGTCTGCAGAAAAGGTAATCATTGTCTGAATTAAGGTGGTGTCTACATGATTAGAAAGAGATGGATTCAAAAGATGTAGTTAGTATCAATAAGACTTTGCAACTGATTGAATATAAGAGGTGAGAGAGGAAGAGGAGCTCTTAATAAATGGTGGAGAAAAGTCAGAGGAGAAAATAGGGAATGAATTCAATAGCTCAATTTTCTTATGTAACTAGAACAAGATTCTTAGCTGTGTAACATAAACTTTTTAAAAATAAAAACTTTCATAACCGTATTTCAGTATAATAAGTTTCCTTTATAATATTTTTTCACTTTTCTTATTGTATTTTATTTTACTCATTAAAATCATTATTTTTAGAAGGGGTCCATACTAGTTACCATATTGTTAAAGGGGTCCATAATACAGAAAGAGCTTTCTAAGGACCCTGTGGGCTAAATAAAAGGAAGATAGAGAAGATGCTTAAAGCTTCTGAGAAATATAGAAAGCATACTTTTAACCAATGGCTTCCATCTTCTCACTGAAATAGGAAGCTTGGTCAACAAAAAGAAAGAAAGAAAGAAAGAAAGAAAGAAAGAAAGAAAGAAAGAAAGGAAGGAAGGAAGGAAGGAAGGAAGGAAGGAAGGAAGGAAGGAAGGAAGGAAGGAAGGAAGGAAGGAAGGAAGGAAGGAAGGAAGAAAGAAAGAAAGAAAGAAAGAAAGAAAGAAAGAAAGAAAGAAAGAAAGAAAGAAAGAAAGAAAGAAAGAAAGGATTTCAACAAGCCTTGTGGCTAAAGAGATTGGAGGAAGATAAGGGATGAATAAGGGTCAAACCAAAGGTTTGCCTAAAGATGAGATCATGTACTGTGAATCTGTAGGTGTTTGTGACTATTTTCTATTTGAGTTTTTCTAGTCCAGAGTCCCTGGAGTAGGAGCAAATAAATCAGATAATGAGAGTTTTCTAGGAATGAGGATTTGTAGATCAGGGAAAGAAGAAGGTCACTGCAATAAACCCATATGAGTTAGGGTTGGTCATTTCTAGCTCCATATCTATGAAACTATAATTCAATGACTACAATCCCAAACTGTCTCATGAAGACCAGTCCCATATTTTCAAATTCCTTTTGGGCCTATCCAGGAACAGTTGCTGCCATTATCTTTAACACAGTGGGTCTTAACTTTTCTTTTTTTTTCTTTCTTTTTTTTCTTTCTTCTTTTCCTCCTCCTCCTTCTTCTTCTTCTTCATCTTCTTCTTCTTCATCTTCTTCTTCTTCTTCTTTTTTTTTTTTTTACCATAGACTCCCTTTGGTTCTCATAATGTTTTTTAAAATACATCAAATGAAAGCCCTAGGATTCCAAAGGAAGCCAATTATATTGAAATACCATTATCAAAACCTCAAAAAAAAGGGTCATAGAACAGACCTCAGGTTAAAACTTTATGCTGTCAACATATCCCAAATCACTTTGGGATAAATTCATCACCTTATCCTGCTTTACGCCCCAAAAAACTTTTCCTGATCATTTCCTTATTTCCTCTAATGACACCATCATTTGTTTAGTCACTCAGGCTAAAAATTGCAGTCATTTTTTACTCCTCCTCCCTCACTTTATACATTTAATGAGTTACGAAAATTTCGCTGATCTCTGATATCTGTCCCTTTTTTCCATTCCCAATGACAACACCGTAGTTTAAATCCTCTTTACCTGTTGCCTGACCTATAGACAATTGCTTCTGATCTCCTTGCCTACAGTCTTTGTCTCTCCCCATCTAATCCAGAATGCATACTGCCTTCAGATTAATCATCCTAAAAATAACTCTGATGCCATTCCTATTTTTTTAATCTTCATTAGCCCTGTATTGCCTAATAAAAAATGTTCAGACTCCTTAGCTAGGCATTCAGGACCTTCCATAATATGGCCTCAATCTATCATTCCAGATTTTCTATCATTATTCCTCTACATACAGCCTTAACTCAAGTCAAACTGGCCTATTCCCACTCCTTGAACATGCCCTACAGTTCCCCACCCCCTATTCTTTTGCTCATAAAATTTCCAGCTTAGGGGGCAGCTAGGTGGTACAGTGGATAAAGCACTGTCCCTGGATTCAGGAGGACCTGAGTTCAAATCCAGCTTCAGACACTTGACACTTACTAGCTGTGTGACCCTGGGCAAGTCACTTAAACCCCATTGCCCGGCAAAAAATAAATAAATAAATAAGTGTGTGTGTGTGTGTGTGTGTGTGTGTGTGTGTGTGTGTGTGTATAATTTCCAGCTTGGAATTCCCTCTCTATTATCATGAATCTAAACTTCCTTCAAAGCCAGCTCAAATGTTACTTAATGAAGGTTTTTCTTAGCCTATATCTCAACTATTTCCTAGTCTTTGGTGATATCTTCCTCTATAAATAAACAAATAAATAAATGGATAAATAAATTCCATATTATTCCTATTAAATACCTAATTGTTTGTGTCTTATCTTTCTATCTTAAAGGGAACTTTTTCTTGTTTTTTCTGTGTCTCACTGTGCCTCATACAATGTTTTTCATATCACAGCCATTCAATAAATATTTGTGGAATAAATGAAGAAACAAATGACAACAAAATAAATAGTCATCGGACAACCTTATTCAATACCATATAAGAGAAATAAACTTTTGAAGCTTTTACATTTCTTAAAGTACACACAGAATTAGAAAGTTAATGTGTAAATCTACTATGGACTTCGGAACTTCATCCTATGTCCTGCCGCCTCCAATAAATAATAGTTCTGGAAAAAGACTAGACTTCTTAATAAAGATCTAGTTTCCAAGCATAGATATAGCTAACTGACCTAGGTGCCTTTTCCTGGTCAGACTACACTTGGACTACACTTGCATTCTGGGCAATACATATTAGGAAAAGCAGTGGTAAACTGGAGAGAGACCAAGGAATTGCAAACAGGATGGTGAAGGGCAATAGATCATGACATATGAGAATTAGTTGAAGGGACCTGGAAATGGTTAAGTTTGAGAAAATTTAGGGAGCACACTATTGTATTCTTTGATTAGCTACAGAAAGCATAAAAACAAAAACTTATGGAAATTGTAGATGTAGACATAGCCATGAAATAAAGGAGAAAAGTAACAATTAAAGTTGTCCATAAATAGAATAGGATTTCTTTAGGAGGACTAGTGTGATCCTCCTCACCACAAGTCAAAGACTGTATAACCACTTAAAATCTGAGGTAATTCTTTTGAGATAAGACTAGAAGACCTCTGAGGAAGTCCCTTCCAAGTGTGAAATCCTGAGATTCTATGATTCTTTCCTGCTCCTATCACCTCTATGCTCCAAACTGGTCTATTGTAAGGTCATAGAATTTAGAATTAGAAGGGGGCCTCACTGATAATTTAGTCAAATATCTTCATTTTACAGAAGAACTAAACCCAGAAAGGTGAAGCAATTTGTTTGAAGTCACAAAGTTAGCAGTTCTAGTTAGTTAGTTAGTTAGCAGTTCTAGGATTTGAATCCAGGTCCTCTGCTGTCAAATATAATATTCTTTTCAGTGTGGATAAAGTTGGGGTGGGGCTAGGCAACAGACAGACCAGCAATATCACCCATCTAGGGAATTACAAGTGTCTATCTATCTGCATTTGGCAAAAGCATTTCTGTAGTCTCCCACTGCAAACAGGTAACTTCTGCAGTGTACATTCATAGAGAGCTGATTCTGGGATGGAAGGTTCTGTGAATTGCTCACAGTCACACAACTAATATCCACAAGAGACAGTACATAAACCAGCACATGAAACATGACTAAATTAGTTTCTCCATCCAGTGACAATGGTGTCTCTTTCCATTACACCAGCTATAAAGTCAGTTCCCCTAAGTAGTTCCAATTCCATTTGATATTCATTAGTGGAAAGCCCATAGCAATACCTGCAATATTGGGGAGGTACCTGTATGGTTGTGATGATCATCTGAGTCAGGTTTTCACTT
Organism: Dromiciops gliroides; assembly: GCF_019393635.1. Taxonomy (NCBI): domain Eukaryota; kingdom Metazoa; phylum Chordata; class Mammalia; order Microbiotheria; family Microbiotheriidae; genus Dromiciops; species Dromiciops gliroides. Next base: position 187,157,749 of record NC_057863.1, read on the forward strand.
TTAGGATTAATCGAAAATAAGAAAGATTGCTACAATAATTCTACTTAGCAATAAAGACTGGTTCCTGAAAAAAAAGGGCATTGAAATTTTACATATTAAAAAAGCCTTTTTCAATGCTTGGCAACTCCTACCAAAATTCAGCATTTAGAACAGATGACACTATTTTAGAGTCAAGTCATTCCCTCTGGATCAATGTACTGATTGGCCAGTCCTATCACCTCCCTCATTCACACCAGTGGAATATGGACTCTAAATTCAAAATGAAATTTGGAATGTCAGTAACAAATATTATTTTGAGAAGGGTGGGGTCTGTAGGCTTCAGCCGGCTGTCAAATGGGTCAATGACACAAAAGAGGTTTAGAAGCTTTGGCACAGGCTTTATACAATGAACACCTTAGTAACATAGGAAACAAAGGAAAAGAGGGCTTTGCAATTAGCTTCACAGAAGCTAAGAAGGAAAGGTAAATAGTATAAAAAGCTTCAAAGTCTAGGAAGGAAAGAAATGAGAAAATGTCATCAGATTTATCCATTGTCAGAAGACTTAAGCAACATTGTAATTATACTAACTGCTGGAACATAGGGGACCATAGGGTATAAAGCACAGAGGGCCACCTGCAGAGTTTTACCTCCACTACTTCCTACAACTGGCCTTGGTTATCTTTTCACAAAGATCTCACTAGGTCACACTCTTCTCCCTAGTACCTTCCCAGCCTGCCAACATCTGACCAGGGTGTACTGATGACATGTCACCTAGCCTGAGCAACTGTGCCATACAGGATGTCCCAAATGCATGGAAGAATCGGTACTGAGAGAACATACATAGCAGGAATTTGGTTCAGTGTATGCACACGATTTTAGATTTAGAGCTGACTAGAGGTCATAGAGTACTATGGAAGGTGAAATCTGAAGTAACTGAAGAAACAAAGGTTCAAGCTTCTGAGCATATCAATTAAGCAATGAATGCCAATTGCACAACAAATTGGAACCATGAATCTTTAGCTTAACTTTAGACCCCAAATACAAGGGAAGATGCATTTTAGGCATTCAAAGAAAACAATTTATAGGATATAAAGTAGGATACAAGATTAGGTAATTTTTTCTAAGTGGAGAAAAATTAGGAGATTTCCAAGTTAGAAGGGGGAGAGAAAACAGGGGCAATTCCCTGAAAACAGAAAAAGACGTGTCCCACTACCACCAAGTGACTGTATTCAAAGGAACAAGTGAGATCTAGGTTTCTGGTCAGCATAAACTAGGTCCTCAGGTAAAGGTCTCTAAGCAACAGGTAGCTGTGGTCCAGCTTCTCAGCCACATAGGGATAGATTCAAACAATGCAATAACGTTTTCTCACAATTCCCATAACTGAATAAAGTTTTCTCACAAGACAGAAATTGGATTAGACCCATAATTGAATAGAAAGGGAACTGAGCGAGCTCTAGAATTGAGTCACAAGATGGAGTCAGTATGGTTCACTCAATTCCCATAATTCTCTCAGTATATCCTTAATTTATAAATGTAGAAAGGTTAGGTTACTTTCCCAGGGTCACATAGATAGACAGACCTGTTGTTGTTGGGTAAGTTCTCAGTCTGGGTTCTTTGAAAGCCAAATGAAAAATCTCACCCACCAGAAAGTCTACCTAATTGCAAGTCAAATAAAGTGAGTAGACATACTGAATGGAAAAGAAATATAAGGAAGACAAGTTAGACTTACATAGGTTTCTCAGGCTTGCTCACAGTACACAGCCAATCAGTAGTATTGAGGGAGTTGAATGGACCAATAGGTTCAGTCTATGTCTTTAGGAAACTTAATCTGTGTGAGGGAAAAATCTATCCTCTTCTCAATAATTCTCAGGAACTCAGCAGCAAAGTGACAAAGGCTTTATTTTCTTCTCATGAGAAGGAGGCACACTAGTGTGCATCTAGTGGGTGCCCTGAAAGGGGGCTTGCAGGCCCTGTTTTATACCCTAGTCCCTAACGCAAATGGACCTTCCCCTTTTTCATCACTGATGGGGCTACAATGTACACGCAAAAACTAGCTAATCTGAACCCAGTATTCCCACCCCTCTTCCTTGTATGGGCATAACTCAGGAGTTGACCTTTGAGAACTACAAAATTTACTGAGAACTGATTCCCCACCCAGTCCCCTCTTTCCCAGGCAGGTGAATTGCCTGGGGCTGACTGTCTTTGTCATTTCCAGACTCTTGATGGACTTATGGACCTTCCCCCAAGCAACTTATCCCCTCCCAATGTTCCCCACCAGACTTTATGTTATTATGTAAAAAGGGTCCACCTGCATTAAGTAGTTTCTATTCAGAGTCAGTAATGCTTATACTTAAATCAGGAGCTGTTCTATTATTTCTTTTGTCAAGGGTTCATTTACATTAATTAGCTATATGTCACTCTGGAGCAATCTTTTTGTTCTGTTACCCCATTAAAACCCTGTCCTCTGTCCCTGTCCTCTTTGGGTATTCCTAGCTTCTGAGCTTTTCGATACCAGGAGCTATAGTTCCTCTGCCCCATTAAAGACCTTATTTCTCCTATATTGATTGTTTCCTTAATTTCCAGGTTAACACCTTATACTTCCTTATATGGACACAACTCTGGAGCTGACCTCATTGAGACCAGGGCTCCTTGAGCCATGTGACCTCGCTACCCTGAGGGGGAGGAGGGGATCTGAGACCTTTGTCCTACAAACAGGTCAGGGGGAGTATGACTGACTGTTATATCCACATTGAGAGGAGACAACTACTCATTTCTCACAATCTGCAAAACACCTAACTGTATTTGGATGCAACATTTGTGGGCTCAAAGACAGCTAGAGAATGGCATGTACAGCATGAGCAATATGGAGGTAGTTGTTTCAGGTTTTGTTATTCAATATATAGTAGAAGGGGAAGTAATTCAGTCTGGGGAGTGAGTTAAACTGCATCAAAATGAGGGGTATTTAAGTCAAATGGTACATTCTCATCACAAAGTAGTTTTTTTCTCCATACCATATGGAGGCAACAGAACAGACAAGGAGGAAATATATTAAATGTATGGTGTAGAGTCTGGTAGGTTTCTCTGTCTCCAAGCCCAAACCTGTATTGATTTCACCATTATGCCTCCATATTCCTGAGTCCCTGCCCACAATCACCATTACCTCAATAAATTTGTCCTATATCCTAGATTTTCCACTTATTCTTTTGAGTGGTAAGGTCAGAAGTAATAGTACCAGGTGTTAAATAGACGGAAGGTGAGGAGGAAATGGTAACTAGTCTAAGTAATTCACTTTAGCTATTACACAACCTAGCTAATAAGCTACAAAGGTGTGGGGTACAAAGGTTTAGAATGTGTGAGGAAACATTCCTTTCTGTGTAATCATATTGTTTCATGAGGGATTAACCCTGAATTTTACTTTTATTCTGGACAAAGCCTCTCTCATTGGACAAAGACTATTAAACTTTTCTAGTTTGTCTGGCTTACAAGTAAAATAATGAAATAAAACAATGTATAATTTCAACATCAACCAGATCTTTTAATATCCATCTTTCCTCCTTATTCTAGAGTACTGAATAAAAAGAAAAAGACCTCACAAAGAAATATTAGACGGGTTAAGGGCAGCGAATTAATGAGATTCCACTTCATCACCTCTACATAGCGTGATGGAGATTGGGTCAGAGGTCTAAAAAGGAGCAATCCTTCCCAGATGTTTGGCGTGACCAAAGTTTCAAGCTTCTGACTAGACCCTCCAATCAATCTCCTCTCTGACCTACCCTCAAGGCATATTCCCCTAGAAGGAACCCTGTCTCTACATAAACCTGGACAGAGAGAAACTCACTACCTTACACATTAAAAAAATTAAATCAAATAACTAAAATCATAGAGCTTTTAAAGATTAGATATAGAATAATGGTCATGTAGTCCAATTCTCTCTCACTATACAAATGAGGAAAGTAATATTCAAATTGGAGGACTGAATTGCCCAGGACCATGTATAAATCAGTGACAGAGCTGGAACAAGAACGCAATCTCTCGACTTGACTCCAAGGTCGAGTACATTTTCGGCTTAACCCAATTGCCTCTCTTTCCTTGATTATGACTTAAGATACCAATTTCTCTAGGAAATTCTAGAAAGCTAAACAATATTTACCTTTCATTCCACACTATTTATATTTTGGTTGGGAATATTGCAGCCTCTGTTTCTTTGGCGAAAAACTCAGATTTGTTTGAAAAGTTAGGTAGGATAGGGTATTAAATGGAAGCCTGAACTATGAGGAGTAGTTACACTTTGTCATCAAGATATAACATAATCCTTGCAATACCAACATATTTTGACAGATTTATCCCACTGCTGTAGTAATATTCACATTGGATTAGCAATATACAGTGGTTTTCAATAAAATGTCAACACTTATCTTATTGCCGTGTGTTTAACTAATAACGATATCTCACTCGAGGAAAATATTGTGACTTACCTCTATAAGGTAAATATCACAAAATGAGGAATAATGTTAGCAACTTAATGAAAGTGCTGCAGTATCTCATTTCTCCCTCTCTACTAACAAGCTTCACTTAGATGTGTGTGCAACTATCAATTTTCGTTCCCAAGGACTGATATACAAGTGATAGTTTTCATTAGTATTCCTGAATTAAATCCAAATCCAAATTTATCATTTTAACCAGCAGTATAAAAATGTTGGGGTTCCCACATTTGGGGGGGGGGGGGTCATGAATTTTTAAGAATTGGCCCTGGGGGCAGCTAGGTGGCGCAGTGGATAGAGAACCGACCCTGGATTCAGGACGACCTGAGTTCAAATCTGGCCTCAGACACCTACCATGTACTAGCTGTGTGACCCTGGGCAAGTCACTTAATCCCAATTGCCTCACCAAAAAAAAAAAAAAAAAAAAGAATTGGCCCTGGCTAAAAAGACCATTTGGTAAGAAAGGGGAGTGAGAACAGTACATTTTTTTTAATTGCTAGCAAAACTTACTTTCAGGATAACAAACAAACAAACAAAAACAAGTTATTACAAGCTTAATTATCCTTTTGGTTCACAAGTAGTCAAAGCTAGACTAAAAATGATTCTAAAATTAAAACAAAGTAAAATTATTATTTTTTTTTTTGGTGAGGCAATTGTGGTTAAGTGACTTGCCCAAGGTCACACAAAATTATTTTAAAATTAAAATGAAGTTTCTTATATTCCGTTTTTTGAGGTTTTCAAGGGAACTTCAAGCTAACATTTCCCTAAAATAAACAAAAATAACTACAAAAAAAATACAAGAGAATTTGCAGCCTGAGAACCTGGGTATGATTCCCATTTATGACCCTTAGTACTCTGTGTGACCTTGGGGTTAGTGCTTAACCTTTCTGGGCTCCTTTTTTCTATTCTGCAATATGAAAGAGTTGCATTCTAATTAGATAGTCTTTAAAGTCTCTCACTTATAAATCTATAATGCTATGTTAAATAGTAGATAAGTTCATGAAGTGGTGGCAGATTTCTTTGAATATATCTCTTTTTTTTTCTAAGTAGGTACAATAACTTTAAAAAATCTTAAACTTTTTTAAATCTTAGAGACTGTAACAAAAGTTTGCCAACTTTTTCCACTGGACCATTTTGCCTTTAACAAAAAACATCTTAAGTAACTATAAAATAGTAAATTGATGAGCTATGATTCCAATTGAAGTCCTCTGACTATCATTACTGGTATGGGTTTTGCCACTTTATTGACACAATTCAAATCTAGCCTCAGACACGTGATGCTTACTAGCTATGTGACCCTGGGCAAGTCATTTAACCCTCATTGCCCTGCCAAAAGAGAGAGAGAGAGAGAGAGAGAGAGAGAGAGAGAGAGAGAGAGAGAGAGAGAGAGAGAGAGAGAGAGAGAGATTCAATGTTGACAGGGCTGTAGAAAAACTAGTATGCCATTAACTTTGCTTTTAGAACTATGAATTAATGTACCCGGAAAGAAAGCAAAAAGCAAAACAAAGCTACTTATACTCTTTGATTCTAGGAACTCAAAAATAGGTCTATACCCTAAGCACAACATAGTTGGGAAAAATGAACTATTTGTATAAAAATATTCATGGCAACACGTTATATAAAAGGGGGAAACCTGGAAATAACTCATATTTCTAATGATTTGGGGAGGACTAAACAAATTATTTTATGTGACTGTAATAGAAGCACTGTAGGGAAAAGCAAATGGAAAGAAAGGGGAGAGAGAGAGAAAGAAGAGTGAAAGATAAGGGATGAAGGAAGGGAGGGAGGGAAGGAGAGAAAGAAGGAAAGAAACAGAAAGAAAAAGAAAAAGAAAGGAGCATAAGAGGTTGTAATGTAAAGAATGCAGAAAAACTATATATATATGTGTGTGTATGTGTATAAAATGACTAGCTAAATAAATAATATTTATATAATAGCTCAGAAGGGAATGGATTAATAAAGGTATTTTGTTACTATCTTGTTAAAGTTTACATATATATTCAAACAAATGACATGCACAATTTTTATTCTTGTTTTTGTATTTAAACATTTTTGCCAATTGTTAAGGGATAAAATTCTAGCTAAACTGTCTAAAATATCTAATGAGTGGTCGCCAATAAATTATAAGCTTTAGCAAGAGTTAGACTTTTAAGTATTTATTAAAGAGAATAAGAGTTTGGTAAAGAGAGAAGAAAAGGCCTAGATTCCTATCTATTAAAGGGAGAGCCCATTTCTAGATCCGCTCTCCACCAGAGTCCAAAGGAAAGAGCCTCAGTCTCTTCCTTCTTCCTCCCACTAGCCCGCGTCACTTCCTGACGCCAAAGAAAAGACTCCTGGTCTTGCCCTCAAAGAGGGCCTTCATGGGCGGAACTCTTCTACAGTAAGTCTCCAGCAGGTGGCGTTATTCCAATCGTTACACAATGATTACTACGGTTAATTTTTTTCATTAAATTTTTGTACATAAACACAAAAGGAAATTTTTCTTTTTTTTTTGAAAGGAAAAATTTCTAATGGTATATTATATGTGCTTTGGGTCTGACTTGAGGAAAAAATGTGTTTATACTTCATCTCAGGTGAACTTGAGAAATCTCAGAATTTTGAAATCATAGTTTCTAAGACTTGTCTAAAGTCTTCTAAATCTGAATTAACAATCTTTAATCAGAAACTAAGAAACACATACAAATGATTCTTAACATACAGATAAATAGGAGGTAGATACTTTTAAGGGACTTTTTTACAATGTCTGAAGTTCTTCATCAACAAGTTATTTCCCCCTCATTCTGCTTAATCAAATATAAAAGGGGTCTAGGGATTAATATCTCAGACTAGAAGTTGGTGGAACTAATTGTTCCATTTTTTAGCAGAGGCTTTAGTGTAGACACATTACCACCATATTTTGAATCTTAAAAAGACTCAAGAAACTTGTTTCTAGGAAACAGTAAAAAAAAATAATTCTAATGTCTAGAAAACCTGGACCATAAGATGTCAAAGAAATATTTCGGGTAGACCTGAGAGCTTGTCCTTTTTCTAAATTATGTGTGGAAGTCTCCAACCATGTTATGAATCTGCTGCTCAGGCAGTGAAGGCTCTTGAAACATCATCTCCTTTCTACCTCCTTAGGTGCTTGAATAGTTAAATGAGCTTTTGACCCTTCTGCTTCTTAGACTATTATCATAGAATTTCAGAGCTGGAAGGGATCTATTTCAGAGGTCATTTCATACACAGCATATCTGAATAGGGATCTCCTTTACCACATCTTTGACAAATGATGGCTAAACCTCTTCTGGAGGGCCTCCAGTGAGGGCTAACTACTACCTTTGAGGCAATCTATTCTATTTTTCCATATCTTTCATATTTGTTGAAAGTTTTTACAGGATTAAGCTGAAACCTACCCCTCTAGAAATTCCATCCATTAATTCTAGTTGATCCAGGTACAGCTAGGTGGAGCAGTAGATAAAGCACCGGTCCTGGATTCAGGAGTAACTGAGTTCAAATCCAGCCTCAGACACTTGACACTTACTAGCTGTGTGACCCTGGGCAAGTCACTTAACCCCCATTTCCCTGCCCAAAACCAAAACAAAACAAAAACAAATTCTAGTTGATCCCTCTAGTGCAAAACAAGTCAGTCTAATCCCTTTTCCTCATGACAATGCTACAAATACTTGAAGATTATTACCATCCCCATTTTGTAAAAGACAGAAGAAAACAGAAGGAAATACAAATAAGACATTGGAATTTAGTACATATATTTTTTAAATCAATTAGATATACTTTGTATATGCAAATATCCTTTTTAATGTTTTACTGCTTGTAAAATTCACAAAATAAAATAATACTGCTTACAGTAGGGATTGCACCCTAATATTGTGTTTACTATTTTTGTTTGCTTATTTATTTGATCATTAATTTATTTTTACTGCCATGTCACTTTAAGTGATCTTGCAATACACTAATACCTCCAAATCTTTCATATGAATTAGCCCCAGTTGTAGGCATTTCTTCCTTCCTTGGCTGACCAGTTGGTATGCTTCTTTTTTCTTAACTCTCCTCAGCTTCTGACTTATTGCAGCCTTACCTTACTCTGAATTATATCTTCTGGAATGCTTTAAGCCTGGCCTTCAAAGTAGCACTACATCTTGCTCCTTGGTGACTATCTACTTTCAAGCATTCTGATTTTCTTTAATATTATATATGTCTGTGATGCAATTAACTTTTAAAAAACTCCTCATATTTTGCTATTAGTGTTTTAAGTTCCCATAATATCACGACCTTTTAATCCATTATTTACTCATTTGATTACACTGCTGAAGTTGGTGACTGGGTAACATTACCTCCAATTCTGCAAAGATGTATATATTTTGTTCTTAATCACTAAAATATAAATTATTTTTTTATTTTTTTTTTAGTGAGGCAATTGGGGTTAAGTGACTTGCCCAGGGTCACACAGCTAGTAAGTGTTAAGTGTCTGAGGCCGGATTTGAACTCAGGTACTCCTGATTCCAGGGCCGGTGCTCTATCCACTGTGCCACCTAGCTGCCCCTAAAATATAAATTATTAAGTTAGTCTTTTAGGGATGTAATTCATTCCCTTTCAAATTTATTATTCTTGTTTCTTTAATAAAAAAAAAAACAGATGTTTTACCTAGCCTTCCTTTAGATAACAGTTTACTTGGTCCTACTAGTCCAAGTCTGTCACTACTTTAGGAAAAGTAGTATTTAAAATTCAAATCTCAAATTCTGACTTCCAGTTCTTAGTGGAGTGGAAGCAGAAGTGAAATTGCATTCAGAGATATAACTGAGACAATGCCCCACTCTCAGGATATTTGTCCCTCTCTACTCCACTCCTCTCCATGTGAGTTAGGGGCAACCTGAGATAGGGTACTACATTTAAACAAACTTGAAAATAGAGGACAGTTATGTGTGCCCTATTGGGGCTGGAATTAGTTGAATAAAGAAGGCCTCAGGAATCAATAAACATGAAGTAAGCTACCTACCAAACAAGGCAATGTGTGTGAAGTGCCAGAGAAGAGGCATACAGAAAGTTGGTAAAAATGAACCAGTGAAATTCCATGGGAAATCTTTATAATATTCATACTTCTTCCTCTTCCTCTTTTCTCTATCTGGAGTACTGATTCTCTTGAAACTCACATAATCAAAGTGTCTTACCCCTTAACTACCCTATATGAATCTGACCAGACAGTTATTAGGTTTAGACCAACATCTTTCACATAGTCCATGATAAATTTGAAATGAACTCCTAACCTGAATATTAAAGTTATACCAAGAAAAATAAGAAGAAAAACAAATTACATATCTTTCACAGTTGTGGGTAAATAAGGGAGAAAGCCAATCACAAGAGAAAAAAAGATAATTTTTATTTTATGAAATTGTAGGATAAGAAGGGAAATATTTAACTGGGGAAAATATATTAAATATTTCTAATAAGTGTCTGTTATCCAAGATATATAGGCAACTAATAAAAATATTTAAGACTAAAAGCTATTCCCCATAGATAAATGGTCAAGGGATATGAACAAACTTTTCCCCAAAGGAAGAGAAAATTAACAACCATTATAATGTTCCAAAACAGTAATAACCAAAAGCAAATCCAAACAACTATCAAAGATAACAAGAGCTGGAAATAGTGCCGGAGGAGTTGTACAAAGATGGACATACTTATGCATTATTGATGGAGATGTGAACCTATACAATCATTCTCAAAATCAATCTGAAATTTTTAAGAAAAAGTGACTGAAATGCCCATGCTCTTAATCCATAAATTCCATTATGAAGCTTATACCTCAAGGAAGCCATTTATTCTCCTTGTACACCAAAATATTTATAGCAGCACTTTTTGTTTTAACAAAGAATTGGAAACAAAACAGATGTCCATTATTTAGAGAATGGCTCAAAAATTTGTATGTGAATTTAATGAAATATTTGCTATAAAAATGATGAATGTGACCAATACAAAGAACCATGGGGAAATTATAAGAATAGCACAAATTAAAGTAAGCAGAACCAGGGAAAAATATACAAAATATATATAGCAATATAAATAGAAAGAGGAATATCGCCAAAGTAATTAAAACTCAATGCTAGAAAATTAGATTGTCTATGCTTGGTCCCAAAGAAGATACATGAGAAGTCATTTTCTCCTTCTCCTTAAGAAAAATGAAGTGCCATAGAAGTGGGATACTACTTAGAAAGTCATACTTTTTTGATATGTGGTTTAGTTATGCAGATTTTTTTTCTTTCATGCTTTTTTTCTTACTTTATTATAATGGATAGCTCTCTAAGATACAGTAGAAAGATGAACATAGCAGGAAACAGGTGACATAAAAACAAAGTATGTCAATAATATTTATTTTTAAAAGTAATTTGGACACAGAGTTTCACCTTTTATTAGTTTCCAGGGGAGAGAAGATTTTTGATTGTCTTCCCCATCTCCTGGAAAGAAAAGACTCTTTTCTATATGCCCTAACATTTACCTGGGACTGTTATCTATGAGAGGGTTGTACAAGCCCTTGCTCACCTATAGCCACAGTAAAATTATAAGAACCAATAATAACTAGTGTTTGCTTATCTTTTTAGTTTTTTCCAAATACTTGAACATTTTAAACACAACACTGTACTAGTGTACTTATTTTTCTGTGATCCCTCCAGCCATCTCATTTTCATTTCATCATCATTGTCAGTCTTATGGGTATGAGTTGGATCCTCAAAGTGGCTTTAATTTTCATTTAACTAATTATTGGTAATTTAGCGATTTTTATTTTTTATGGTTGTTAGAAATTTAGATTCTTTCCCTAAGAAAACTGCATGTTCACATCTTTTGATCATTGATCTCTGCTGGTCTTTGGCACTGGATTCACATTTAAACATGATGCTTTGAGTAAAGGGAACAATTAGAGACCAAAGGGGAAAACACAGACACAAGGAATATTATGCCAAACAAGCTGTCACAAAAGAAAAGATGGAAGATGGGAGCATTTTATTGTGAAGGAGAGAAAGACACAGAGAGAGACAGAGATAAAGAGATAGAGATAAATTGAAACCATAGAGGGTAAGAGAGAGAGAGAGAGAGCCATGACAATGAAAATGAGTAACTAAGGGATGACTAAACATTCTTGTAGAGGCTAAAAATCAGTCAATTTTGACAAATAGTTATTGTATATAAATATGGAATAAAGACTGGTAAATGGGAAGAAAGACCACCTGACTTTCCAAATCAGATTTATATGTTTTGAAAGCAAAAAGGGGGAACAAGTAGAAAAGAAAGGGAATATATATTGATAAGACTTTTTCACAATAGTATTATGTCTATCACAGGCAAACCAGGACTCATGGACATTCAAACTACAAGTTAATATAATACAAACATCTGAATTGTACCTAAATATGTAAACTTCCTAAATGTCCTTTCCATTGCCACTTCTTCCTCATACACACATTTCCTTCCCCATATGTGCACGCACACACAAATACACACACACACACACACACACACACATTCTTTTCTTTTCATTACTTTTCTACAATCAAGAAGAAATTATGCTCAGGTGGGGTGGGGGTGGGAGGACAAGAAGGAAGACCTTTGAAAACAAGGCATATATGGTAATGATGCATTAGGAAAGATGACAAATTAAAGCTTGCTGTGTGTTTTCTCATTTTTCTTCACTAACATCACAGCTGGAATAACAAAATTCTTATTGCATAATATTTTAATGGGTATACTTTTCTGCAAATTGAGATTTTTGAAGAAGAATAAACCTTACTCATAACTGAAAAAACCAAAGACCACATAATTTTGACTAAAAACAATTTAAAGCTTATAACTTCTTTAGAAAATGGATAGGAACCATTTTCAAGAGTTGTTTTCTGGGCATGAGTATACATAATAAATCTTGACTATTTATTTACTATATACTGAGTAATTCTATGTAGTCTGTTATTCCAAGGAGAGAATGGTGAAAAAGGTTCTTGGAACATCAGCTTCTATGTGCCTGTCTAGGGAAGAAAAAAAATTATAGTTATTTGTTTATTTCTTTTTGAACACTTGTGAGAGGAACTTTTCTTAAAGAAGAAATCTGCAAAGGGCTTTAGACCAGAGAAACATTATTTCTTAATATTTTGGCTAATTTTTTTTTTTGTGAGGCAATTGGGGTTAAGTGATTTGCCCAAGGTCACACAGCTAATAAGTGTTAAGTGTCTGAGGCCGGATTTGAACTCAGGTACTCCTGACTCCAGGGTCGGTGCTCTATCCACTGCACCACCTAGCTGCTCCTAAATTATTTTTAAAAAGATTTTTCATATGCTTCTACACCGTGGACAACTTAACCTCTCTAAATTTCAGGTTTCATATCTGTAAAAGGAAGGGTTGGATTAGGTGACTTCTGAGGTTTCTTTAGGTCTAAATCTATGATGCTATAATCCTATGAAGTACTAAGAACAGGACTGAAATATATTATCAAAGAAATGTATGATCAAAACATATTGCTCATGTGTTAATAGCAAAAGATAAAAATTGGATGTCCTATGTGCTCTACTGGAATCTTCAGAGTGTCAAGATAAAAATGTAAAAAAGAGCATCTTAGACGGAACCCCTGTAGCAAACTTATGAGAAAAAATGGAAAAATGTTACATAGGACAGGCTAGCATGGATGGGTTGCAATCTACATGATTTGAGGATTTATACACATTAATCAGATCCTAGATCCAATTGAGTATTTGAGAGGATATAAAATAAAGGGTAGAATCAATAAATATTTAAGCAAATAAATCCCTGGGGGAGCAGGGAAGGAGAGACAGAACAATGTTTTTAGAATTATGTCATTTTTAAAGATATCAGTAAATTTTAAAAAATTTTTATGTCTTTTGTTTTTAAATGAGTCATTTCCAAAGACACATTTCCATCTCCCAAACAAATAGTCCTTCCCTTTTAACAAAATTAAGCACAAAGCAATATGTGATCACATTTGACAGTGCAGCTTTCCGAAGTTGTAATCACCTGTTTTTCTAGTGAAAGTTGGGAGATGGCTTCCTGGTTCTCTTAACCACTCTCCATTGTTTTATTCAATCTTTCCAAGTTTCTTTTTATTCCTATCATTTATTCTTTCATACAGCAAAATAATGTTCCCTTATAATCATGTACTATAATTTGTTTTGCTACTCTTTAGTGAATGATCACCCATTTTGTTTCTAATTTTTTGCCAACACACACACACATGCATGCACACACACACACACACACACACACACACACACACACACAATGCCGCTGTGCTATTATATGGTAACTCTCATTTTGTCTTTGACCTATAAGCAGTGTGGTTCAGTAGAAAAATCATTAGATTTGAATTTGACGAATATAGGTCTTAATCAAATTCTGTTTTTTGTATGACCTTAGGCAAGTATTTTTACCTCTCATGGCCTCAATTGAAATGACATTTGACTATACAACCTCTGAGTTACACTTCAGCTCTAACTCTATGATCCTTTATGTTTAGATCCTAGCAGTAGGATCTTTGGATCAAACCGTATGAACATTTCAGACACTTTTACCACCATGATTAATCATCAACACTCAATTAATCTGCCTATTCAGATTGACACCAACTATTTTGGACATATTTCTTCTTTGTCAAGTTGCTGGGTATGAGGTAAAACCTTAGAGTTGTTTGAATTTGCATTTCTCTTATTATTATTGATTTGAAGCAATCTTTCCTCAAGTTGTTAATAGTCCACAATTCTTTTGAAATCTGTATATCTACATCCTTTGATCACTTATGCGTTGGTGAAGGGTTCTTGGTCACTTGTTTTAATTACCTTGGATATTAGAAAATTACCTTGGATTTCAAAAATATGTTTTGTCAAACATATTTGAGACAATCTTTTATTCCCCAGTTGTTTCCCTTCTTATTCTGGTTACTTTTATTTGTTAGTGTAAAATTTCATGTAATCAAAATTGCCAACTCTATCTTCTTTATCCTTTGTTTGGTTAAGAATTTCCCCCCTAAAAGGGCTAAACAAGCTGTGGTATATGACTGTGATGGGATATTATTATGGTATAAGAAATGACAAGCAGAATGATTTCAGAAAGGCCTGGAAAACTTGTATGAAATAATGTACAGTCAAGTGAGCAGAACCAGGAGAACGTTTTGTACAATAACAACAATATTGTTTGATGAAGGATTGTGAATGATTTAACTATTCTCAGCAATACAATGATTCAAGAACTAATGATGAAGCATACTATCCATCTTCCAAGAAAGAACTGATATTGATTGAATACAGAATGAATCATGTTATTTTTCACCTTCCTTTTTCTCTTACTCAAGTTTTTTTATACAAGATGACTGATATGGTAATGTTTTACATGATTGCACATGTATATCCTGTATCTGATTGCTTACCACCCTAGGGAGTAAAGGGGTAAGAAGGATAAAGTTTGGATCTCAAAACTTAGGAAAAAAAAGTTTCTTATTTTTTAAAAAAGAATTCCCCCCTAAACAAAGTTATATTACCTACCTTGTTTCATTCTCCTTGATTTTTTTATGATGCGTACATTTTATATTTTGTTCTTATACCCATTTCAAAGTTATTTTGGTATATGGTATAAAATGCTGCTCGAAACCTATTTGCCAAGCTCCATTCCAGAATTCCCAGAAAATTTTTGAAAATAGGAAGACTTTTCCCAAGTTATTTATGCTTCAGATTTGTTAGTTTCATTTTTTCAGGTCAGTTGGTATTACTGACTCAGAATATTTCTAATTCTTGCTTATCAACTCTATTCCAATGATATATGTTTCTACATGTTTAAAAAAAAAAGTAAGAGTTTTCCACCAGTTTTACTCCTTGGAATGAACTCCATGATGATTATGCCCCATGACCAGGAAATTCATTATCATAAGACACTGTATCAGTTTTTGTTTCTCACACATTTTTGGTGCCCTCAGTATCTTCTGCTCTTCTGATTGGAGAACTGAAAGGTGAAACAACAACCCCAGTGGGGGCAGCTAGGTGGAGCAGTGGATAAAGCACTGGCCCTGGATTCAGGAGGACCTGAGTTCAAATCTAGTTTCAGCCACTTGATACTTACTAGCTATGTGACCCTGGGCAAGTCACTTAATCCTCATTGCCCCGCCAAAAAAAAGGGGGGGGGCGGGTCCCAGGCTGGCCAGTTCTTCATTTCCCAACAGTTACACTCCTTGGACTGGATTCCATCATGCCCCTACATGACTGTCTTCGTCCATGTACCCCCAAATATAATCTCCTTCAGGGAAGAGACTTTCTCCTACTTAATTGTTGCCCAAATGCTTAGCATGATGCCTGACACATAGTAGATACTTAGTTAATCTGACTGGTATTCATGTGCTCCTGAATGGAGCTAAAGGAAATCACAAAATTATGTAGACTGGATCCATTATGGATTTATACTCTGTAATCTTAACTATACCCCTCACTAAAACATGAGTAGCTTAAAAATCTTCACTAAAGTTATCACTCTCTCTATCTACTGTCTCCTGCTCTGCTCCCTAAAAACACATAAAAGTTTTTTTTTTTTTCTTCTCTGAAATTTTCTAAAGAAATCAGGTTATCTATAAAAAAAAGAAATATCTTTTCTTTGCCAATGTTTATGCCTTTAATTTCATTCCTCTGGTGTTCTGGGTATCATTAGGATTTCTAGAACTATGTAAAATAATAATGGGGAAACAAGACCTCTTTTTGCCCCTCTACTGGGAAAGTTCATAGTGTTATTCCCCTGTAAATAATGTTTTTAAAAACAATTTTAGATGTATAATTTTCACACGTTAAAAATATCTTCTGTGTGCCTATGCTTGAAAGGGTTTGCTGCATAAATAAATGCTATATTTTATCAAAGGCTTTTTCTACATGTATTGATAATTTAATCATGGCTATTATTGTTTATTATGTTAAATGTTTTCCTAGTATTGAAATATCCTTACATCCCCAGTATAATTATGACTTGGTCATAGTGTTTTACATATATAATTCATATTATAAGTATATGTATAAGTGGAGTTGGGGGTGAGAGAAGAGATATATACAGAGGGAGAGAAGGAAGGAAAAGGGGAAGGAAAGGGAGATTTAAAAAAGATAAGTTGTCTTTTAGACATCATTTGATCAAAAATTTAAATTAATATTTGCCTTTATGAATATTGGCATAAATAAATATGATGCTGGTTTATAGTTCTCTTTATCGGCTTTGTCCTTCTCTAGATTGGGTATTAGGATCATATTTGGATTCATAAAAAAAAGAAGCTTGAAAGAATGTCTCTTCATTAAGAATTAGTTGTTTAGGGGCAGCTAAGTGGCACAGTGGATAGAGCACCGGCCCTGGATTCAGGAGGACCTGAGTTCAAATCTGGCCTCAGACACTTAACACTTACTAGCTGTGTGACCCTGGGCAAGTCGCTTAACCCCAATTGCCTCACTAAAAAAAAAAAAAAAAAGAAAAAAAAAAGAATTAGTTGTTTAGAATATATTGTGAACCAGGTTTTTTTTAATGCCTTTTGTAGTTCCTTTATAACTTATCTAGTTTTCTTTTATGAGATTAGATTGTGTTATAGTACATATGCATACACATATATGTATATGCACAAATATATCTCTATATATAGTATTCTTAGTTTAGGTATTTTATATTTTAGGTAATTATTAATTATTTTGTATTCTTAGTTTTCCTAACACTAAACATGATAAATTCTGATAATTCTTCTTTCCTCTCAATTTTATATAAATTCATATTATTTATTTTTATTTGGGTAATTTGATTTTGTTCTTTTTGAAAAATCAATTAGCATAGGTTCATCAATTTTCTCTAGTCTTTTTAAAGAAATAAAATTTTCTCAATAATTTTTCTCAAAAATAAATTTTCTCAATTCTATTGTTTTCCCCCTTTTTATCTATTTCTCTAATTTCTTAGGTTTCTTTTTACATGGTTATTCTAGACATGCTATTTCATTGAATCTCTAATTTTTCTTAAATTGCTAATTCAATTCATTAATTCATTATCTTTAAATTTTGTTCATGTATACTTTCAGAAATAATTTGCCATACACAGAGTTGCATGGACTTTTCTTCATGTAGTTAGACAAAAATCAGTATTTGATTGTGGAAAATTCAGACTAAGTCACTAACATGAGGATTCAGAAAAGGGCAATTCAATGTGGTCCTAAAATCCACATTTAAGAGGTGGTTTGCAATGACTATATCTGACTCAAGGGCTAGTATTTTTTTTTTGGTGGGGCAATGAGGGTTAAGTGACACTCAGCTAGTAAGTATCAAGTGTCTGAAGACGAATTTGAACTCAGGTCCTCCTGAATCCAGGGCTGGTGCTTTATCCACCGTGCCACCTAGCTGCCCCCAGGACAGGCTAGTATTAAAAGAGGTTGACTAGAGGATCAAGTTGTCTGATGTTATTTCATGAAACTTACCTCATTTAGTGGGGTTTTATATGTGTGTGCGTCTGTGTGTATACATACATATATATATATATCTTTGGGGATTCAACTTTAATTACTATAGATGTGGTATTGATTTCTTTCTTTTGAGGTTGTTAGATTGGGGAATTATATAGAAACCAACTTCTCCATTTTGCTGTTCTTGTGACCTAAGATCTATTACATTTTATTAGGTATATTAAAATTATATATATATGCATACATGTATACATATGTATATACACATACATACATATGTACATACATACAAACATATATGGAGAAAGAGAGAGAGGAATGTGTAATCTTGCTTAATCCACTGGGTTGACATATTTACTGCTACATATTTATTAAGAGCTTTACAAAAATAATTGCATTTGATTACCACAACATTTTGTGCCTGTTTTGGACACTCTTCATGTTCTATTTAATTTTCTAGTAATTTATGTTTGTGCCTGATCCCCTCTATGAGATTATAAACTCCTTGAGGTCAGGAATTAATCTTTTTATTTTCCCTATGACACATTATACTTCTTTGTATATAGCAGGTATTTAATAAATGCTAAATTTGTAGAGTAGATAGTTTTTAAAAGGATATGGATAAATGGATACCTGTTAAGGGATAATGATACCCTAAATACTTACTCAGAGGATCAAGTAAGATTGCAATTCATTTGTAAAACTTAAAGAGCTATATAGCTATAAGCTATTATTGTGTATGCAGAAGTAATATACATTTCCTCAGAGATTAGTGCTTGAATTTATATTATTTGACAAATTCTAGATGATCTAGATGAGTGAGTGTACAGTGAAAACTTCAAGTTTATGGATAACACTCAATTCTTCTAGATAATAAAAAAGATAATCTGATGGTGACAATTTGCAGAAATATATCAGAAGTCTGTGAGAGGGCAAAAATGATGGCAGATTAGTTTCTAAAAGTGAAGTGTATGGAAACACACTTATGGAGAAATAATTTGAATGGTAAATGGAGGGAGGATAGAAAAAGAGAGAGAAGAAGGGAAGGAAGGAGAGAGAGGGAGAAAGTAAGGGAGAGAGGAAAAGGAAGTATGTACAACACACTTTGAAGTTTCATCTGCATTATTAACTTTCTTCCTTTGCATTTTTAACCCTACACAATTAGCAAAATAATAAATAAAACCCTGATTTTTAGCCTATGCAATTTTCTGAGGTATAACTGCTCACACTGAAAACTGAACAATTAGGTCTCCCAAATCGGCTCCCCTGTTGTCAAGACACTTTTAGTTTGAAGGGAAACACATTTAGAACTAAACATGGTGGAAATCTATAAAATTTCAACAAGTAGAGAGAGACCAGTTTGTCTTATCTTAGTACATATATATATATACTAAGTATGAAAAGTGTGATTACATAGCATGAGTAAATTTAGTGAATATTGGAAGGAACATGGGCAGGCAGAACAAAAGAAATATTTTTCTTTTTTCTAAATATTTTCATTTTCCAGAGATTAAAATGATTAATAAGAGTAAATAAATGAATGAAAATGTATTGAAATTATTAAAGATAGAATAGGCCACTTATGCTGTATCCCTAACCAGAGCCACTATTACATGTGACTTTTTAAAGTGGCCACCCATAGAATATGAGTTGAGCAATGTAGATGGTACTCCCTAGTATCTAAAATTAGTGTCACTTGCTAAGTATGAGGCTTTTCATTATATAATTATATATAGTACTTAATTGGATTAGAATTCACTGATTCATGATTTCATCCTGCATGGTTATAAGGCACAACTTTTGCTGGCCATTGTAGATATTTTTCATGAGTTTCTGTGCCCCCACCCAAAAAAATCATCATCTGGTGGCAAATCTATTATTGATCTTCTCTGAACTTTGTGAAACTGATTCTTCTAACACAAACATACTCTCTGTCACTGGTCCTAGCCAGGGCTCAAGCTCCACCAGCATAGTGTTGGAAAAGGATTTAGTGGGAGAATTAAAGGAACAGTAAAATATAAAGGACTGATGTCACTTGCTGTCTGATTGGGTGGGAGGGGGTAATGGGAGGAAGGGGAGATATGAAAACATCAGCAGCTTGATCTGTGCAAGAGGCAAGAAAAGGAGACCAGAAAGGAAATACTTCAAATATAAATTTTACCTAAGTTATAATTTTATATTGAGTCAGATCTGGCCCTAAATTTTTGAGACTGGTATCAGGGAAGAGAACTATGTATTTTGTTAGTCTCATTTTCAGAGACCATACTGCTAAGGATATACAATAGTATGAAATTATCATCTTTATCATCACCCTCAGTAAGTTTATAATTATGATAGTAATATAAACATATGTTAAATCCCATTTTCAGAAAAATGCTCATTGAAAACAGGATGTCAGACAATGCCCAACCCTATACCACACCTGTTCTAACTACACTCCTGTTGCCCTCCTCAGGCAAAGTTAAGGGGAAAACAAATTAAAACAGGCTTATACAAATTTACTCAATCTCCCTCATAAAATTTCCATTAAACAAATTGCTAAATGCAATCGAATAAAGTTTTAAATCTTTTATAAAGTTTCTAAAAGGCCATATATAATTTCACTTCAACAATGATGCTTAAAAATACTGCAAGACACCAGAAAGCAAAATAATTTTACCAAAAGTCTTTGGACTCTTCACAAATGAGTATATAACTGAAAACTTGTTTGTTGGATAGATAGGTTGTTGTATAATATATTATATGCATATAATAAACATATGTGTATATATATTATGTTGTTTATATTATATGCAGAGGTCACCCAGTTGAACCTCTTTTCTAACATAGAAATCTGTTCACTCTCTCTGAACCATCCTGCCTCTTCTTCAAAATTTCTAGTCATCCTATAATGTAGAAACAAAGATTATGTTTATTTTTCTTAAATTGTATTTAGTTAGTTAGTTAGTTAGTTCTGAATAGAATTTTATTTTCCAAAATATAAGTAAAAACAAATTTTAACATCAATTTTTTAAAACTTTGTGTTCCAACTTCTCTTCCTCCTCCATTCCCACCACCCACCCACTAGAACTCAAGTAATTCAAAACAAGTTATACATGAGTAGTCATGGAAAACATTCCCACATTAGCTAGGTTGTGAGAGAAAACAGTTAAAAAAACCCAAAACTTCAGATTGAGGAAATGTCAAAGAGGAAAAAAAAATTTTTTTAATGTGTTTCCATCTGTTTTCAGATACTATCAGTTCTTTCTCTGTAGATGGGTTGCAATTTTCAAAAGTTCTTCAGGGTTATATTGGAACATTGCCTTGCTGAAAATAACCACATGCTTCCCAGCAGATCATCTTACACTATTGCTGTTATTT
Organism: Dromiciops gliroides; assembly: GCF_019393635.1. Lineage (NCBI taxonomy): Eukaryota > Metazoa > Chordata > Mammalia > Microbiotheria > Microbiotheriidae > Dromiciops > Dromiciops gliroides. Next base: position 187,179,013 of record NC_057863.1, read on the forward strand.
TGTATACAGTACATTTCACTCTGCTTCAGTTCATGTAGGTCTTTCCAGGTTTTTCTGATAGTATCCTGTTCATCATAACCTGTATTTAGTACCTTAAACTTGACAGAGAGTTTTCTTCATAATAGCCCAGCAAAGTATGTACCATACGTTTTGCCATTATAATCAATCATCATAACTATTTCCTTCTATCTTCTTCCCTTCCCGTGATATTTACTCTCACAAACTCTTTTGACCTATTCCTCTTCAAAAGTGTTTTACTTCTGACTGTCCCCTCCCCCGCTCTGCACTCCATTTTTTTTTAACCCTTCCTTATCCTCTTCCCCTTCTACTTTCCTGTAGGGTTAAATAGATTGCTCCTCCCAATTGGGTGTGAATGTTATTCCCTCCCACTCTGATGAGATTAGAGTCTTTGAGCTAATTCTGCATTCTAAATTTTTCTTCCTCCCTCCCTCCTCAACCCTCCCTATGAAATCAAGCAATTCAATATGTCATACTTGTGCAGTAATGCAGAACATCTTCACCTTCCTCGAAAGTGTATTAATTTTTACTGCTCTCTCCCCCAATCTGCTCTTCCCTCTTCCCCCCGCTTATCTTTCTCCCCTCCTTCAGAGCAAAAATATATTGCTATTCCTACTTGAGTATGTATGTTAGTCCTTCTTTGAACTAATTCTGATGATATTAAGGTTCACTCACTCCCCAACTCCTTCCCCCTCTTCTCCTCCCCTCCATAAGCTTTTTTCTTCTTTCCTTCATGAGAACTACCTCTCCTCAGACCATCTTTCCTCTTCCCCCTCCCCCAGTCTATTCCTCCTACACCTCAACCCTATTTTAAAGATGTCATCATGGGTTAGTTAGGTGGCACAGAGAACAAAGCACCAGCCCTGGACCCAGGAGGCCCCAAGCCAAAATCTGGCCCCAGACATAAGACAACCCACCCTGCCTGCCCCACAAAGCACAAAACATAAATGCTTTACAGATATCATCCCTTCATATTCAGTTCAGACCCGTGTCCTCTGTGAATTCCTTACTGAGATAGTTCTTATGATTTTGAAGCATTATCTTCCCATGTAGGAATATAAACAGTTTGATCTTTTAATATCCCTCATGAAGTCTTTTTTCCTGTTTACCTTTGTATGTTTCTCCAGGGTCTTGTATTTCAAAGTCAAATTTTCTATTCATTTCAGGTCTTTTCATCACAAATGCCTGGAAATCCTATTTTTCATTGAAATTCCATTTTTCCTCTGAAAGATTATGATTAGTTTTGCTGGGTACATGATTTTTGGCTGTAGTCCCAGTTCCTTTGCCCACTGGAATATCATATTCCATGCCCTCCAGTCCTTTAATGTAGAAGCTGCTAGATCTTGCTTTATCCTTATTGGAGTTTCACAGTATTTGAATTATTTTTTTCTAGCTGCTTGCAATATCTTCTCCTTGACCTGTGAGTTCTGGAATGTGGTTATAACATTCCTTGAGGTTTTCCTTTGGGGATCTCTTTCAGTAGGTGATCGGTGGATTCTTTCAATTTCTATTTTACCTTCTGCTTCTAGAATATCAGGGCAATTTTCCCTCACAAACTCTTGGAGGATGGTGTCTAAGATCTTGTTTTGTTCATGGTTTTCAGGTATTCCAATGATTTTCAAATGATCTCTCCTAGATTTATTTTCCAGGTCAGCTGTTTTTCAAAGGAGATATTTCACATTGCCCTCTATTTTTTCACTGAATTGGATTTGCTTTACTGTGTCTTGGTTTCTCATAAAGTCACTAGATTCCATTTGTTCAATCCTAATTCTTAGGCAGTTATTTTCATCAGATAGTTTTTTAATCTCCTTTTCCATTTGGCATTTCACACTGTTGACTTTTTTCTCATGACTCTCCTGCATTGCTTTTATTTCTCTTTCCATTCTTTCCTCCCTTTCTCTACATCTTTCTCCTATATCTCCTACTTTCTCTTCAAAGTCCCTTTTGAGAGCTTCCATGGCCTGAGACCAGTTCATATTTTTCTTGGAAGCTTTGGATGTTGGAGCTTTGACCCTGTTATTATCTTCTTCTGAGGGTGTATTTTGGTCTACCTTTCCCCCAAAGAAATTTTCGGTGGTCTTCTTCTTTCTCTGCCTACTCATCCTGGCTTACTATTTCTTGGCTTTTAACTCCTTAAAGTGTAGCGCTGCTTCCAGGACACACTGTTCAAGCTACAGTGGGGAGATTATGGACATTTTAAGAAATAATTGAAAACTAACAAAATTAATATTAAAAATTCTAAATCACTAATAATATAAATATTTTTTTTAAAAAAAAGAGAGGCTTTGCTTCACACTAAGACTTGCCAGAGATGGGGAAAAATCATTAGTCAATTCTGGAGGTGTAGCTTTTCTCAGTGCTTGCTATTTGAAATATCCTTTTATCCCAACTCCCTTTCTTTCATGAGATTCTATGTGTATCCAAGTTTGTCACATTTCATTCCTCTTTAGTTCTGACTCCCTTCAACTTTAGCTGAAGTGCCTTCCATTGTACTTCCAATTCTTTTTCATCATCCATTAGCTTCTTGTCTTTCCTCATTAAAATACAAGGTTTTGGAGGGACAAAACTATCTATTTTTTTTTAATTATATCCATAGCTTTCACTACAGTACCTGATGCATGATACATGTTTTTTGCCTTGCCTTGCCCCATGAGAAGACAGGTATACTATTATTATTTGTTTGCAGAGTTTTTAGAACCATTCTAGAAAACATACGGAATGCAGGAAAGACACTAAGTTATTCATACTCTTTGACTATTGGGTGTTATTCCTGGACATATACCCCCAAGAAAGTAAAAAAAAAAAAATCCCCCTTTTATACTAAAAGTTTCATAGCAGGATTTTTATAGTAGCTTAGAAAACTGGAAACAAAGTGGGTGCCTGATGATTGGGAAAAAATTAGACAAAATGTGATAAATGAATTTAATGTGAAATTGTTGCACCATAAGTAATGACAGACATAAGTAATTCAGAGAAAATGTGAAATGAAGGTGGAAATTAACAGCATTAGATGTATAATATACACAATGACTGCAATAATGCAAAATAAAAAAATACAAAAATAAAGCCAGTAGATTCTGAGTAATTGTAATAACTTTGGTCCTAAAGGAGAAATAATGAAACATCCCTGCCCTCCTGGGAGAAAGGTGGCTAGAGGATTATGGGTATAGATTGGTATATGTATCATCAGATGCTTTGGGTAATTTCATTTAACCATTTATCTTTACAGGAGATGGCTCAATTGGAGTAAAAGATAGGACACATACATGGAAATTCTAATTCAATAAGCATTTATTAAACACATACTTTGTGTCAAACACTGGGTTACCAGTACAAAGAATTAAATAAGTCCTACTCCCCAGAAGCTTTCATAAGACATTATTTCCAGAATACCATCCTGATCCCCCTACTCTGGGCACTCTGTCAACATCCCTCTTAGAGTGAGATGCCAAGAACCAAATATAACAGTCAACGTGCAGTCTGTAATGTTGAAATCCCATGCCTGAAATCCCCTCTCACCTCATTTCTACCATTTCCTTTCGAGTCCCAGGTAAAACACCCGCTTCTGTAAGAATTCTTTCATTATGCCTTCCAAATAGGTCTTATTTGGACACAGTTTTCATGTTGTCTCCCCCCTTATACTGTAAGATCATTGAGAACAACCTATGTTTTTGTCATTATTCATTTGTTTTGCTTTTCTTTGCATCCCCGAGGGCTTAATACAGTGCCTGACATGTTATTGGTACTTTATAAATGCTTATTGATTTGATGCTCACAGTGCCTGCCTGTCCCTCACTATTGTTTTGTCCTTTGGCAGCTGCAGCATCTGGGCCTCAGTTTCTCAGCATTTCAGCAAAGGTCCCACCAGGAGTCTGTCTTACAACAATGCAAAAGTTAGGCCTCTAACTTGAACTCTTTGGGCATGCTCATTAAACAATCACTCTACACATCTGCCTCCAACCCTAAAAACATCTGAGGCCCAGAGAAGGGAAGTGACAATCCACTTCACTGATGGTGGAGCAAGGTTGTGAACCAGGGCCTGTCTTCAAAGATGCCTTTCTTTCCAGAAGACAGTTGACATTCTCTTTCTCTTTCTCTCTCTCTCTCTCTCTCTCTCTCTCTCTCTCTCTCTCTCTCTCTCTCTCTCTGTCTCTGAACTAATTTTCTTTTGGAAATTAACTGAACTAAAATAAAGGCTAAACTGTGTAAACACAATGAGTAACACCATGAATTTAATTTTTTTCATTTAATAGTATTTTTTACAATTAAACATAATAATGTTCATTTCTGTAAGATTTTGAGTTCCAAATTTTCACCCTTCTTCCCTTCTGACCCCCTCCCCAAGATACCAAGCAATCTTATATATGTTATACATGTACTATCTTGTTAAACATATCACGAATTTCTAAATATATTTTAAATACGTCCCTGAATATCAAGAAACAATCTATAAAATAAGTAAATAAGCATTACTTATTTAATTGTCATTTCTCACCTTTTCATGCAGCATAGGCAATAATTTTTGTGGTATAATTTGAAGGCCCTAAGACGTTCATTTTCCCTAAAAATGTCTCCTCTGTCCCTGAAATTGACACCAACATATTCCTTCTTTTGGACTGACATTTTCTACAGAGGACCACGGATACAATGGAAGTTATCTAGTTAGAAGATCTGGAACTATATCATCTTAAATGTAATATTGTCTAATGCACTTTTTGACACATGAGGAAACTGAGGCTTAGTGAAATTAAATGACTTGTCTGTGTTCAACCTCATAGTAATCACTGGAAACAAGCTTCATATCCAACATCTCCTTCCAAATCTACTGTGTTTTCTACTACAACATTCTGCTTACCTAAAAACATTCATATATAAATTTAATCCTTGTTTTAAACAACATATGCACAATACAAGTAGAAGTTCACCCACACTTCCAGTTTCTAAGGAATAATAAGGTGACTTGAAGGACAGAGTCACAATTTTACAATTCCTTCCTTTTATGGATTTAAGTATGCCTAACTATTTTAACTATAGATGACATTTCTCTAATGGCACAAAAAGACACTCTAAGAAAGTATGAGTTGATGTTTAGCATTAGAATGACACTTATTTGTTCAAAGAAATCTGTATAGATTGTTTTTAAATTGTAATATCAGGCATTGTATGGCTTCAAAAGAGCAGGGCTGGGGCAGCTAGGTGGCGCGGTGGATAGAGCACCGGCCCTGGAGTCCCGGCCTCAGACATTTAACACTTACTAGCTGAGTGACCTTGGGCAAGTCACTTAACCCCAATTGCCTCACTAAAAAAAAAAAAAAAAGAGCAGGGCCACAAGATTTCTAACTGGAAAGTATCTTTGGAATCATGTAGATCAGTTCCTTTATTTTACAGATAATAAAATCAAGACCCAGGGTGATTAAAAGACTTCCCCTAAGGTCTCACACTTAGGAAGAAAACCAAGAGTCAAACCCAGGTTGTCTGCCTCCAAATCCAAAGCTTTTGTGATTAACTAAAGAGATAGTTAATAAGTCGTAAATATTAAAATAAGTAGTAGTCAATGTAAACAATTTCACTTCTCTGAACTTCGGTTTCCTCAGAAGTCATTGTTCTCAGTCCATTTCAGCTTCCAAATATCCACTAATTTTAAAAGTATTATTTATAAGGTAATTAAAATAAGAGACAGTAGATTTTATAAAAATATTGAAGAGATTGATTAGTCCCATTCAGTTCTCAGAATATTACTATATATTTGCATATTCATTTGGAGTATTATAAATATGATGGTGCATGCATCACAACCAATTTTCAAATATCAATTGTAGCTGCTTACATTTGGATGCTCTTTAAAAGGCTTAATCCTTATCATGGACTGATGGTCTGCAAAATGTCACATTAAATAACATTATCACTTTTTAGGTAACAATGTATTAGGGAAAGAAACCGCTAAAATTTAAACTTTTAGATCTTCTTAGAATATATAAATATCTTGGAAACCAGAAACAGGAGCAGGTAGGGTGAAAAGAATCATGTAAAAAGTCAAAAAGTATTTCCTTATATTCCTAAACTTGAAATTTTGAAACTTTTAGGCCATGATAAATTTCTCTTACTATCTTCTAAAGCTCTGAAAATGGGTTTAGGAAATGGGTTTTCAGTAAAAAGCTAAACCTCTTATCATGGCAGCACTCACAAGTGCAACTAAAATAATCCAGGCTCCTATGGCTATAGTCTACTTTTTTAAAACCCTATAGAAGTGGTAAATAATATTGGGATAAAATGAATTAGGATACTTAGGATTCACTGTAGCAAAGAGAATCAGAACAACAAAAGCACTCTCACTGATGAAATTGGAAATGTTTTTTTTTTTAATTAACACTTCTAATTAGAATTTAACATCTCACTAGCTTCGTATGGGATTTTTCGCTTCCTTAACCTCACGGAAACCTATCTATTGGCTCTAAATAGGCAGTCACTTACCATGCACCACTTGAGGATTTCAATTAATCCCAAATCCTCCAACTTTGGTTTGTGAACTTGCCTTTTTTTGCTTGTCATGTCATTCCCTCCTGTTTCAACTTTCTCAAGGCGAATCCTCTTGACAGGTTATGTTTTCTCTTCCACCTCCTCCTCCTCCCCCTTCTTTCCTTCCCTTCTATCTTAAGGACAGTGGTATGTATGTACATCTGACCAGACTACACAATGGATAGTTTCTCATATCCACCATGCTTGAAAGACTAGAAACCTTTTTGTGGCATAATTAGGACAACAACTTTAACAACATTGGATAGAATGCTTGTAGTGAATACTAGCCCTTTAGAGTATAGAAACTAACTAAAATATGTTCAATGGGTTCAAAACTTCAGAATAATGGGGACCTTGGAGTGCAGAATTTCCAACAAAGTTCCAGTCCAGTGCATTTTCATAAAACCATTCTAGATTTCAATCCATATGCTGCATCAATCAAAAAGGAATTTGTTTTCAAATCCCCCCAAAATTTCTGATGATGATGGTGAATGATCATACAATAACATGCCTTTTTTATGACTTCAGAAAACAGCATAATAATCAAATGAAGCATAGTGAACATAAGTTGCTTTTGCCTAAAGCTGGCCTGATTTGTAGTCAGTTACTCATTGGGTGCTGTCCTCAATCAATATTAATTGCTTTATTATATTTCAGTTGCTATGCTAAACGGTAAGGATACAAAGACAAAAGAGAAAAAAAAATCTGCCCTTTAAAATGCTTCCATTCTTCTTATTTTAAGGGGAAACATGAAGACCATCTTTCACTAGGGATCTAAAAGGATTTCTAGAATGCCATAATTAAAGTGACATTCCTTTTTCCAAAAACTATCTCCTCATTAAAATGCACACAATCCTGGGGGTGAGTAAAGATATTTAGATAAAGAGTTTACCTAATTCTTTCTTTCTTTTTTTTTTTTTTGATGAGACAATTGGGGTTAAGTGACTTTCCCAGGGTCACACAGCTAGTAAGTGTCAAGTGTCTGAGGCCAGATTTGAACTCAGGTCCTCCTGAATTCAGGGCCGGTGCTCTATCCTACCTAATTCTTTCTTGAGAGTTAATGGGAAATGTGGAAAAAGTATAAGGTCTCTGGGGACCTGGAGAATGCTTGCAAAGAAGTGAGAAGAAGGTTGCTGGAAAAGGAGATGAGAAAATACTAAAGATAACTTCCCACATACTTCTTAATTTTGCCTAGGGTTGGCCCTGCCTCTGTTTTTAAACTGTCTATAAAGGTTGCAAGTGCCTCTGGAATAGGTGAAGATAATGGCAAAGTCAGAACTCAGCTAATGACATGATGCTGCATTAGCACAGAAAACTTTCAACATCATAATTATAACATAATAATTAGAATACCTTTTGTATAAGGCCTTTCTTCCATAAAGCCTTGGGAACATTCGTCATTATCATAAAGTATTTATTTAGCCTCCACATGTGTATGGCAGTACTCAGTGCTACTTTGTCTTTTGTTCCCCTTTATAACATTTTAGGTGAGACAAGAGAAGGTGGAGGAAGAGGGGAGAAGGAGGGGCTGGTGAAGAACATCCCTATAAATCTTGACTCTCTTAATAATATGCCTTCTGCTTGTGAGAGGAAGGTATCATCCAGACAAGTATAGAGTTAGGTTAAAAGTTTTCCACACAGAGGAGTGAGAAAGAATCATGTACAAGTACCAAAATGTGTTTTCTGGAATGGTCAGTCAGCAATAATTATGGAATATCCAATATCCAAAAACACTAGGCTGGAATTTCTTGAGAAGATATAACAATGTTTAGAAACAAGCGCCAATACTGTCAAGCAAATTAAGAAATGAACATATCAGAGTCTCAAAGGAAGTCATGGCCACCAAACATTCATGTAAATATGACAAATTCCCCAGAAATTGCAGTCTTTGGAGCCCAGAGTAAAAATTGGGAGATGAGCAACAATTCTGTTGCAGATCCTTTCTATGTCTCAACCCAACTTCAAAGCCAACTCTAGATATCAGAAAGCTCTAGAGCTGAGTATGTTTGGTGTTATTAAATGGAATCTCTTAATTTCCTGTGATTGGCAATGCAGCTCCAATTGCAGAGATGATTACAGATCAAAATGTGTTGTGTGAAACACTTTATCATTTCCTATGCATACTTACATTAAAGAAAAAAAACAAAATACATTCAGCCAATTCAAGGCAAGTAGGTTGTGGAATTATATAGATCTCAAATTATTTCCACAATTATTTTCACACTATAGCTTACACATATGTTGAAAATTCTATTGTAAGATATACAGTATTTTGAAAATTCCAGAAGGACTGGAAAATAAAGTGTAGATATTTTGTAAAATACTTAACCAAATGGCTCACACAAATATAGAAGCAAACTGTGCACTTGGATATTCCCTTTTAGGCCCTCTTCACTTGAGTTTAACATATGTGTCCTACTTTTTTAAAATACCGAAAATATTTGCAAGTATGTTTGTTGAAATGTTTCTAAATTTTTTTCTGTAGTCATCTACCCTGTCTATCCCATTTGCATCCATACATAATTCCCACTGCCTTCAGTGGGCATGATGACTGTGGGATGGAAAAGCTGGTATAATTATATCTACATGGGTTGTAACATTTTAAATTTCCAAAGGAAAATTAGAAGCATAAAAATTTTCAGATGTGCAGCTGAGAAATATTTTTTAAAATCATACTTTTACTGCAGATTAACACATTCTGTCCTGCCAAAAATCTGCCTATTCCCTCTTTTCCCTTACTGGTGCCAAAATTATATATTTTTTTTTCCTGTCTTGCCTCACTTTTTCTTTGATCTCCTTTTTGAGATGAAAACTTTTTTTTTAATTCCCCTGAAGGCAATACCTAGGATTCACTTCACTCCTATGATTTGTATTCATACTGCTTCTGAATCTAAAGAAAAAAAAACATTGAGGGCAACAGCAAGTCAGCATAGCTAAAGATCTACAGGAGTGGGAATTAGTATGAATAAGAAACATTACCCTACAGTGAGCCTGGGAAAGAATAATATTCTCTGAGAATTAAGTGTGTTCTTAGGAGGTAAATTCATTCTTTCAAGGTACAAAAGTCAACTTTCAATTGTTTTGCTAATGGAAGAGGGACTTAAAAAGCTATCATATTTAAACTTTTTTTATTTGGCTTTGGAATCATGCTATGATATTTCTTTTTCAGGCATTTTTCTACTCACCTTTTGTGTAGACTGTTGTGAAAATTGGCGTTTATTCCTTGTGCACATTAGGAGTTTAATAAATGTTTCTTAATTGAATTGTTGCTGAATGTCCTCAGCCTATATCTGCTAATAGTGAGGACAGGTGCTAGGTAGCAGAAGAAAACTGTCATAGGCTGAAAAATTTGTCTTCTTATAGATAATTTAGGGTGGACTGTGTTTACCATTTTCCCCTTATAAAAAACCATTGTCGGTATGATTTTTTTTTTTAGCTTTAGTAAAGAGTATTTTATTTTTCCCAATTACACATAAAGATAGTTTTCAACATTCATTTTTTATAAGATTTTGAGTTCCAAATTTTTCTCCATCCCTCCCTCCCATATCCTCTCAGGGTGACTTTAAAGAAAGAATCTCAATTGGGTTGATGGTGAAATTCTCTGTGTTCTACTTATTTTGCATACAGAACTAAAAGCTCTAAGAGGCCAAGGACCTATTTTATCTAAACCCTATAATTTCTTGCAATGATTATCACTGCACTACTAATAGATAGTACGTGCTTAATGCAAGCCTGTTGTTTTGTATATGCAACAATAAACTCTTATTTACTCCTTTTCCCCAAGATCAACCTGGTTTAATTTTAATGATAGTGTTGCAAAAAAATACTTCTTGAAAGCATGGAAGCCATGAAGCAGTGAACTTTTCATGGAATAGAGTACTTCCCCATTGTTTGTTGTCATTGTAGTCATTTCAGTCATGTACTACTATTTTTGATGCCATTTTGGGGTTTTCTTGGCAGAGAAACTGGAATAGTTTGTCATTTCCTTCTCCAGCTCATTTTACAGAGGAAGAAACAGACGCAAAGAGGACTAAGTAACTTGCCCAGGGTCACACAGGTAGTAAGTATGTAATGCCATATTTGAACTCAAGAAGATTCATCTTCCTACCTCTACATCCTGTACTCTATCCATGATGCCATCTATCTGCCCTTCCCATTGTTTACCCTTGCCATTATACATCAAACAAAACAAAACAAAACATCCCCAGGATTAATGGAAATATTGGCCCTGCCTTGATTAAGGCACAATATCATGAAACATTATGAGAAAATAACTAATTCATGTGCAAGGGGAGTTTAGACAATGCCACATCATAAACAAATTACAGGGGATTAAACTGCCTATCACCCAACACTAGGCCACAACCAACAATTAAAGATACAGAAATCCATTCTTTCCCCTATCCCACCTCTGTTTATCCCAGGACCGGAATTTAGGCTAGCCATAACATGTCTCTTATTCACCACAGTCAAAAAAGTTTTCCAAAAGCATAAAGAATTGGACCAAGTGTCTTATTCAAACAGCAAATGAATGGCTTACCTTTCCCACCTTCCTTTCATTTACTTCAGTTATTTAATCATATATTTTTAAAAAATGTCAGAAATGGTGGTGGTAGGGATTATCACAAAACTTTTTTTTAATTTTTAAAATTTATTTATTTTTTGTTATATTTTCAGAAAAGCCTTAGGTAAATCTAATAACTTGTTTTGATTTGGAAAACGAAAAACAACATATAAAATAATTAGGGCCTTGCTTGTGCTGCCCCCACACATCCTTCTCCTGTGACTGGGATATGGCATCATTAACCTTTCTTTATAACTGAAGAGGTGAAGACGGCATGGATTATGCCCATTACTCAGTAAAGTCCCTGATATCCAATCTATTTAAGTTTTAAATGACAACATTCATGCTGGTTCTTGGTACAAGTCCTGCTTAGGCATAGAATTAGTAAGTGTGCAAGTGCTTAAGTATTTGCATCATGTCCCTGGTACTAGGTATTATACATTAAAGAAGCAGTTGTAAGAAAGGTCATAATTCAGCCTGGGGAGCAATATAAATTTTGAAGAGCACAAAGTGAAGGGATTGATGGAATCTCCTATGTTAACCACTCTTCCTGCACATTATACACCAGCTGGAGGTGATAGATTGGCCTTTTAGATGGCCTCATATAGAATACTTTGTTGTGAGCAAACCAACCACTGCCCACTGTTACTAAATCATGGAAGGCTTGCAGCTGGGCAAAGTTCATACCTTCAGAAAGCTTTAACCATTACCTGACCTCCATATGCTGATGGTATTTTTTAATCACTTAGCTAAGTCTTACACTATGTCTTGTATTGCCTTAAATGTGAAATGGAGAGGCAGGAAGCATGGTATAATAGAAAGGACATTGACAGGTCTAAGGACCTGGTTTGAATTCAAATATTGCCTTTGATTTTTTACTACATCTGTGACCTTGGACATGTCACTGAACCTACCTATCAGTAACCTACTCATCTGTAAAATGAGAAGATTGGACTAAATGACCTCAGAGTCCCTGCCAGCTCTAAATCTATAGAACCACAGGGAAGTAGAGAGTTTTTATGTTAAAAAATGAAGCCTTAGATATAGGTTATACTGTCTCAGCAAGGGGAAAGGGGAGGGAGAGAGGAAGGGATAGAATTTGAAACTCAAAATTTTTTTTAAAACATTAAAAAAATTGTTTTAACATGTAATTGTGGAAAAATAAAATGTTAAAAATAATAATAAAAATATTTTACAAAAGATTATATTAATTTCTTTTTAAATGTATATTAACTATAAAACAGAATTATATTTCATTTGGAATTTGATTCAAAATTTTGTATTTGTATTTATGACTATTGCTTACGTCAAAAAATTTCAATTCATTTTTAAAAATAAAAAAATGAAGTCTCTTCAACTAAAAAAAATATTGATAGCCATTCATTTTTTTCAAGAGATTTTTTTTCCTCCCTTGTAGCTTCTATAGGTATATTTTCCCTTATTCTGCTGGGTAAAACATATTCATTACTTGAGATAAATGAGGGGAGGGAAAGAATAAGGATTTTATTTGTTCATATGACTTCTTAAGTTCTACTACCCTACTCCTAAACAGGCCAAAACTGCTCACAAATCTTCCTACACTACCTATGTCTTAAGTTGTTCATTTATATTTTCTACTCTCCCTCCCCTTCTTCATTTCTTCTTCTTCCCAGTATATTCCTAGAACTTCGGATATACAAAAGCACAATATGTGATTTTATCTCATGGTTCAGTAAGATAATGGTTATAAAGTACTTTAAACCTTAGAGCATTACAGTATTATTCTTATCTTTTCCAATGAAGTTCAAATAGAAATGGTCATCACTATCTTGCTATTTTTTTGCATATTCAGTATTCCATGTACAACTGCACAGGAGGATAAAATAATTGCTTTATATGGTTGAATAAAAGTATTAAGATGTAAGCTGATCCCCCCCATAGACTCAATAAAAATGTCTTTGATAAAAGTTCAGTAGGACAGCAAGAATTACATATATGCATACACACATATACATGCATATGAATATGTATGTGCATATATGTATGTGTGTATATGTGTGTATGTATTCCTTCTTCCATATGATTTTTATCTATCTCCCAGGTCTGAAAGATTTTCTTTCCAAGCAGTATTGGGGTTGGCAACATTTATTTAAAATGTTATTAACTGGGGGCAGCTAGGTGGCACAGTGGATAAAGCACCAGCCCTGGATTCAGGAGGACCTGAGTTCAAATCCAGCCTCAAACACTTAACACTTACTAGCTGTGTGACCCTGAGAAAGTCACAACCCTCATTGCCCTTCAAACAAAACAAAACAAAACAAAACAAAATGTTATTAACCATTCATTAATCACTTTGGGCAACTTGGGGGCAACACTTTGGGCTGTAATAGTGGTGGGTTTCCAGAACAGTCTATTGTTTGAATTCGTCAGGACATTTTAAGGTCTGAAGAGCTTCTGATGTATTATTCCATCTTCAGGCTACCAAGTTACATAATAATAGGTAGTAAGTAGGTACCAAGCTTTTATAACCTACAATGATGTGCTATACTGCTTCAAGATTACTTTGCATAAAGTGTATTGATCATTAAATCCAGGCCTCTTAAGATAACCTGTCTGTAATTTCCAGTGGCAATGACCTGGCCCTGAATGACTATCATGAACCCTGATACTTTCACAAACCAATCTCTTGATTCAGCCATTTGTCCAATGCTTCTCTGTTGAAATATTACTGCCTGACTTCATGTGCTTATTATCTATGAAGATTGTTTTGCTTCTACTCTTGAATTTTAGTTATTTCATAGCCTCCTGATGGAGGTAAGCACTTTTGGTTAAATCTTTTTTTTTAATTTATTTAGAATTTTCTTTTCCCCCAATTACATGTAAAAATAATTTTTAATGACTATTCTTAAAACTTTGTGCTCCAAACTCTCTTTCTTTCTCCCTCACCCCCCTTTACGAAGGCAAGCTATTCAATATAAGTTATACATGTGTAGTCATGCAAAACATGTCCATATTATTCAAGTTGTGAAAGAAAACAAACAAAAAAATTATTCTTCCATCTGTATCTAGACACCATCAGTTCTTTTTCTTTAGATGGATCATATTTTTCATCATAAGTCCTTCAGAGTTGCCTTGGATCATTGTATTTATGAAAATAGCAAAATCATACATAGCTAATCATATTACAATATTGCTATTAGTTTGTATACAGTACTTTCCACTTTGCATCCATTCATGTAAGTCTTTCTAGGTTTTTCTGGGAGCATCCTAATCATTATTTCTTATAGCACAACAGTGTTCCATCATAATCACATTCCACAATTTGTTTAGCCATTCCCCAATTGATGGGCAATCCCTCAATTTCAAAATTTTTTGCACAAGAAAAGGCCTTCCATAAATATTTTTGTACATATAGGTCCTTTAACTTTTGGGGTTTTATTTCTTTTTTGATACCAACCTAGTAGTGGTAATACTAGATCTAAGAATATGCATGGTTTTATAGCCCTTTGGCCATTGTTGCAAATTGCTATACAGAATGTTTGAATCAGTTTACAACTTCATCAAGAGTATATTAATGTCTCATTTTCCCCATATGCCCTACAACATTTGTCATTCTCTTCTGCTGTCCAATCCAATAGGTATGAGGTAGTATACCAGAATTGTTTTGACTTGCATATTTCTAATCATTTAGTGAGTTAGGCAATTTTTTTCATATAATTATAGATAGCTTTGATTATTTCATCTGAAAACTGGTAATATCTTTTGACTATTTATCAATTGGGGAATGACTTATTTTAATAAAGTTGATTCTGTTCTCTATATCTTTGAGAAATGAGGCTTTTATTAAACAAACTTGCTTCAAAATTTTTTCACATTTATTATTGCTAACTGTATTTTTCTCCATCCTATTCCCTCCCCACAACATTTACACTATTCTCTATCTCCTTTCACCCTGTCCCACCTCAAAAGTGTTTTGCTTTTGACTGCTCCTTCCCCCACCGTGCCCTCCCTTCTATCGCGTGATCCCTCCTCCTTATCCCCTTCTCCTAATTTGCTGCAGGGCTATATAGATTACTACACCCAATTGAGTGTGAATGTTATTCCCTCTTTGAGCCAATTCTGATGA
This sequence comes from Dromiciops gliroides, assembly GCF_019393635.1. NCBI lineage: Eukaryota > Metazoa > Chordata > Mammalia > Microbiotheria > Microbiotheriidae > Dromiciops > Dromiciops gliroides. Next base: position 187,194,216 of record NC_057863.1, read on the forward strand.
GACTAAGGTTCACTCACTCCCCTGCACCTCCCCCATCTTCCCCTCCACTCCATAAGCTTTTTCTTGCTTCTTTTATGTGAGATACTTTACCCATTCCACCTCTCCCTCTCCCTTTCTCCAAGTGTATTTCTCTCAGTCGTTTAATTTTTTTAAAGATTATACCTTCATATTCAAATCATACCTGTGCCCTCTGTCTAAATATACTCCATTCAGCTGCATTAATAATGAGAAAGGTCCTATGAGTTAGAAGTATCATCTTCTCATATAGGAATGTACACAGTTTAACCTTTTATAATCCCTCATGGTTTCTCTTTCCTATTTCCTTTTTTATGCTTCTCTAGGGTCTTGTATGTGAAAGTCAAATTTTCTATTCAGCTCAGGTCTTTTCATCAAGAATGCCTGAAAGTCCTCTCTTTCATTGAATTTTCATTTTCCCCCCTTGAAATATTATACTCAGTTTTGCTGGGTAGGTGATTCTTGGTTGTAATACCAGTTCCTTTGCCCTCTGGAATATCATATTCCATGCCCTCTGATCCTTTAATATAGAAGCTGCTAGATCTTGTGTTATCCTGACTGTGGCTCCACAGTACTTGAATTGTTTCTTTCTGGCTGCTTGTAATATTTTCTCCTTGACCTGGGAGCTCTGGAATTTGGCTATAACATTCCTGGAAGTTTTCATTTTGGGATCTCTTTCTAGTGGATTCTTTCAATTTCTATTTTACCTTCTGTTTCTACAATATCAGGGTAAATATGACACCCTGATATTATGCAATAAGTTTTTAATATGATTGCACAAGTGATTTTAATTCCTTTCCCATAAACAGAAGTTAGAGTTTGGCATTATAATACTATACTTCAAATGACTGTCACCAAATTCTCCACTGTTAAATAAAAGAAGTAAATGTGAGAAATTAGTAATTTTATTGGCCTGATTCTTTGGGACAGTCCAAGGCCAAAATATGGGCAAAAAAAATGTAGCTTCAATGGCCTTTTCTCTTCTCAATGTCCTAACCCACATGAAACCAAAATTGTTTATGCTCTCTCTGCTATCTCCCTATCAAAATCTAAAGAGTTTTCTTTATATATTCAATTATAATAAAGTATGAATTGATGTACTCATTTTCTCAATAATAATAATAATAATTCACCTTTTATTTGTGACAAAAATTATAGTCAAAGAAAAGAATATCTCATGATAGAATTTCAGGCATCAGTACTATAGAAGCAATTAGAATAGATTCTATTCAATTTAAGATGAATTTATTAGATATCTACTAATGTCAAGTAAGTAAAATGGTAGATGTTGGAGACAGACAAAAATAAATTGGCTCTGTCTTCCCAATCTCAATATAGCCTATATTCTTTGGCGGGTTGAAGGATGAACAATATAATTAAATTTTAAAGATATGCAAGGTAAATACAAAGTAAAAGTAGAGAATATTAATAACTCATACTATCAGGAAAGACTTGCTGTAGGAGTTAGTACTTGACGTGAACTTTAAAGAAAAGTAGAAATTCCAAGAAGGCAAGCAGATAAATAGATAGTATTGCAGGCATGGGAAACAGCTCTTTCAAATGCACAAAGGAAGTGGGATAGGATTCAGGGAAGTAACAAGCAGGTACGTTTGGCTAGAACACAGAATAAGTTTATGTAATGCATAAGAAGTCTAGAAAAAACAGGTAAAAGATAAAGTATAAAACTAAATATTACACAAGAAGAGTTTGCATTTTTATCCTAGAGATAATAGAAAGCCACTAAAACTCCTTGAGTCTAAGAGCAGCATATTTGGAGAAATGGTTTGGCAGCTGTGTGTCCCAAGCTTCAGGGTGTCCCACATCATATGATTTAAGGAGAGGTACGTTCTGCACTCCCCTGGCCTGTGTGCTGGTCTGTAAGTAACCACAGGTCTGGGAACAGATTTCCGTTTCACTGTGGTTGCAGGCTTGGTCATGCCTGTGCCCTTCCCCAACCTGGGCTGCCACTCAATACTACTTCCTGGTTCCGAGCACAGGCAATATGACAAAGTTCTGCCTCAGTGCCAGCAGAGACCCCTGCAATCTCCCCCCTGCCAACCGCTTGGCTCTCTCACTAGACTGTGAGCTAAATTTCAGAGGTAGCTGCCACTGACTCTAGAGCGGCCTGCCTGGGGCTGGATTTGTGTTGGCACAGCCCACGTCTAGGCTCTACTCTTACCCTAGTACAACAGACCTTTCCTGCTGACCTTCTAAGCAGTCTCTGTCTGCAAAATGATCTTACCTCGTACTTTTGTGGGTTCTGCTGCTCCAGGAATTGTCTTATGGCATTATTTTATGTGGGTTTTTTTGTTTTTTGTTTTTTTTGGCAGGGCAATGGGGGTTAAGTGACTTGCCCAGGGTCACACAGCTAGTAAATGTCAAGTGTCTGAGGCCGGATTTGAACTCAGGTACTCCTGAATCCAGGGCCGGTGCTCTATCCACTGCGCCACCTAGCCGCCCCCTGGCATTATTTTAAGCTATTTGGAGGGATCATGTGGAGAGGTCCCCAAAAGTTATTGCCTTTCCTCTGCCATCTTGGTTCTGCTGCTGCAATTTATAATTTTTAATAAATATTCATCCATTTCATTTAAATGATCAGATTTATTGGCATAGAGTTGGGCAAAATTGGTGGTAAATTCAACCTTTTCATTTTTTAAATTGATAATTTTTTTTTTTTAGTGAGGCAATTGGAGTTAAGTGACTTGCCCAGGGTCACACAGCTAGTAAGTGTTAAGTGTCTGAGGCCGGATTTGAACTCAGGTACTCCTGACTCCAGGGCCAGTGCTCTATCCACTGTGCTATCTAGCTGCCCCGATAATTTATTTTTTAAAAATCAAATTAACCAAAGGTTAATCTATTTTATTGGATATTTTTTCACAAAACCAGCTTTAAGTTTTATTAATTCAATAGTTTTCTTACTTTCAATTTTATTAATATTTCCTTTAATTTTCAAAATTTCTAATTTGGTATTGTGGAAATTTATTTTGATTTGGGGACCCTGCCTTTGGGCTGAGATTCAAAAGCCTTAGGCCCTCAGGGTTTTTTTTCTGTGTAAAAGGGGCTAGGGCCCCTCCCCCTCCGTTTCAGCTGTGAGGGGCCTCTGAGCCGAGCTAAGCTATGCAGACAAAACACCCCAGGCCATGGCACTGCCGGTGCACACAGCGGGGAGGCACACAAAAACCCTCAGAGACACTGGAGTTTGCTTCACCCATCCCCCCCAGCTCGGCCTGGGGAGCATGGGCTCAGCTAGCCCTGGGGGTGGCCAGCCCCAGATTTCACCTGAGAGAGAGAGTTAATAAAAAGGGACACTAGAGACGCTGAGGGGGGCAGACGATACAGGAGGTTGGAGAAGACAGTAAAGGAGACAGTACAAGGAGATTGGAGAAAGCCAGGAAGGGCTATGATACAGAGACACTAGAGACGCCAGGGGGTTGGCAACAGAGGTGAGGATGCTAAGGGGCTTTTCGGGGGTTGACAAAGTGAAAGGGGCTTGGAGTTAGAAGAAGGGAGTGGAGCAGTGAAAGCAGAGTTGGAGTGAAGGAGTGAAAGTTGGAGAAAGCTGGAGCATAACCTAAGGCAAGAGGCAGCAAAGGCCCTTATTATATTAAAAGTAGATAGCTTGTATAATTTGCATTTCTTAACCCTTATTGTTTACATTGATTTTTATAAATAAATTCTGCTTTGATTATTTAAGAGGCTTCTTAATCTTTTTTGCCTCTTTATGTGATGTAATTTATCCCATTCTGCCTACCCCTTTTGTTTTTCTCCCAGTACAATCCTTTTTTCATCCCTTAAGCTGGAGCTGGAGCTGGAGGCTTCATAGCTGGCCTGCTGTGCCACTAGCTTGCTGAGCCAGGACTGAAGGACCTCAGTTTCTGATCTGTGCTGTGGCTAAGAGCCTTCCACTGGCTTTTGCAGATACCATCTGCACTGGGCTGCACTCCCCTTTTACCCAATTGAAATTAACCTTTCCTGAAGTCCTTCTAAGTTATCTTAAGCTGTAAGATCATTTCACTCCATCATTCTGAGCTCCAGAATTTGTTTAGTGGTTTGGTTTTATATTGTTTCCCAGTTTTTTCAGTTGTTTGACCTGCTATGGGCTGAGAGTTCAGGAAGCAGCTCCTGCTTCTGCTGATTCAGTAGCTCCTTGTGGTGTGCTGGGGTCTGGTCTGTGCTGGCATGGCCTGTGTTGGACTGTGCTCCACTCTCACCTGGGTGTGATAGACCTTTCCTGCTGAACTTCTAAGTTATCTTTGCCTGGAAAATTATTTCACCTTATCCTTTCGTGAGTTCTGCTACTCCAGGAATTGTTTTATGGCATTATTTAAAGGATTCGGAGGGGTTTGGGGGAGAGCTCAGGTGAGTCATTGCTATTTCTCTGCCACTCTTGGCTCTGCATCCAGAACTGACAATTAAAAAAAAAAGAATGTCAAAAATAAATAACATTTTAATTTTTTTCTTTCTTTCTTTTTTTTTTTTTTTTGCTGGGCGATTGGGGTTAAGTGACTTGCCCAGGGCCACACAGCTAGTAAGTGTTAAGTGACTGAGGCCAGATTTGAACTCAGGTCCTCCTGAATCCAGGGCTGATGCTTTATCCACTGTGCCACCTAGCTGCCCCTTTTTTCTTTTTCTTTTTTGGTGAGGCAGTTGGAGTTAAGTGACTTGCCCAGGGACACACAGCTAGTAAGTGTCAAGTGTCTGAGGCTGGATTTGAACTCAGGTCCTCCTGAATCCAGGACCAGTGCTTTACTTACTGTGCCACCTAGATGCCCCCAAAATAAATAACATTTTTAAACACAAAAGGAACCTTACCTCTTCCTTTGTAAAACAATCATCAGATGTCTTTGATATATTAGAGGGTTATTCTCATTTCAAATGAATTTTTATATAAATGTGAAGATAGGCATATGGGTGAGTAAGTTTCCCTTCAGATCCTTTCTCTATATTTGTTATTCAGTTCATAATCTTCTAGCATCCTCCTCTGAAATATTTTATAAATGAGTCTATGTTCTAAACCCATATCTTTCTTGTGTGCCGTATTTCTCAGATTCACAAGTTAAATAGATGAGGTATTTTCTCATTAACCAATTTTTAAGCTTTTAGGGTCTCTATTATGGCAACATATGTTGGTTAAAATTCTTTATGAAATTATAATACTCAATGTTAATGTCTTTTCTTCTATCCAGTCCCCATTTTACTCCCCCCACACACACTTTTCTTCATCAAGATGTATTTTAATTGATCAGGTTAGAATTGTTTTAATTGCATGACATTTCTCTTTCTCATTTTCATTCTTCTACCTCTGTATTAATTTTTTTTCTCTTTGCTTTAGTAAGTCAGCACTCTGACTATGCAGAGATAGCTGATCCAGGAATAATTTCCATATCATTAATATGCCAATTTCCATCTAATAACACTTCATTCTGTGGTGTTATTTTTGTGCTGGCTATTTCTAGGACTTTCCAGTTCATTTCTTGAAGGAAGTATTCATGATATATAGACTTTATCTAGTATATATCATTGGCTTCTCTTAATATTTATTCCTGAACTATTGTTTTCCTGTCCTACACTACACCCTCTTTTTAAATAAAGCACTAATTATCAAATGGCACAGATCAGGGGTATCAATCAACCATTCAAGGAACAAGCATTTCAAATCCCTTTTGAGGAGGGATACAGTGAAACAAGATAGATAATAGAGTAAATATCATGGGGAAGGGAATAGGAGGGACAGAAACAATTAACAATAGTAATTGTGAAAAAGAGAAAAAGGGAAAAATTGTACAAAAATATTTATAGCAACTCTTTGCAGAGGCTAAGAATTGGAAATCAAAGGAATGTCTATCAATTGGGGAATGACTGAAGAAAGCTGTGGTATATGATTGTAATGGAATATTATCATGCTGTAAAAAATGACAAGCAGGATAATTTCAGAAAAACCTGGAAAGACTCATAGGAACAGATGTATAGTGAAGTGAGCAGAACCAAGAGGACATTGTGCACAGTGACAGAAATATTGTTCTATGAGCAATTGTGAATGACTTAACTACTCTCAGCAAAACAATGATCCAAGACAATCCCAAAGGACTAATGATGAAGCATACTATCCACCTCCAGAAAAAGAACTGCTATTGATTGAACACAGACTAAAAAGAAAAAGTACTTGTGGATTGTACATATATAACCTATATCAGATTGGTTGCTGTCTTGTGGAGGGGGAAGGAAAGGAAGGGAAGGAGAAAAAATTGAAATTCTAAATCTTATAAAAATGAGGGGCAGCTAGGTGGCACAGTGGATAGAGCACCAGCCCTGGAGTCAGGAGGACCTGAGTTCAAATCTGGCCTCAGACACTTAACACTTACTGGCTGTGTGACCCTGGGCAAGTCACTTAACCCCAATTGCCTCACCAAAAAAAAAAATGAATGTTGAAAACTGCCTTTACATATAACTGGAAAAAATTTTAAAAATAAAAAAAAAAAAAGGAACAAGCATTTCTTAAGCACTTACTATATGCCAGGCATTGTGTTGGATTCTGGAGTTACTCAGATAAAAATAGTTAATATAAACATCAGGCAGTGTATCTTTGAACAAAGACCCTCTTCATTTACCTTCACTGCTTTGACTGATTGCCATCATCTGCTCCTGCCAAGAAATCAATTGACCATGTCTTTTCTCAGCATGCTTTCGCCTTCCCCTTCATTTCAGTTTTCCTGGTATTTTTGGAACTCCTGTTTTCCTCTTTGGCTTTGGGTTTTCCTGGTTCAACCTCCCAATCTTCACATAGTTCACTTCCCAGAATCCAGTCTTGGCAATTTCAGGAAGTTATTAACTCCTTGGACCACTCTCATGATTGCTCCACAGGATAACTGTTCTGTGGACAACGTAGTCACTCCTGCTTTCATCCAATCAATCATAGATTTCTCCAGAAAATCTTCAGGAAGCGCCCACCTACACTCAGTATTAGGAATATCCTACATCATGTGGTCCTAACCAATGTCATTTGATGATAATGTTATTGAAATAATTTGTAATCAACCCCCACCATAATGGTATCACAATTATTCACATAACATCACATTTTTCAGGGAAATAACATTTAGCATAAATGTGCCTGGAGAAAATGTGATTTGTTAGATACCATAGTTCTCAATCCCTGTTTTGTACTCTAAGCTTTGTCACTGTTATAAAATGGATCTGTGATGTATTTTAATTTGCCTAGTTTAATTAGCCAATTCAGGTAGAATTCTACTTCAATGAACTTAATGAGACATATACTGTATCCAAATTTGACTAAAACAGAATATAGAGTAGGCATACTGTATTTTATTCTAATTTTACTTATTTAAATAAGGTAAGTGATGGTGCCCAATGCTCACAAAGAATATCAAAGTAAGTAGGTGGTAGAGATGAAGAGAAAGGAGTTGTGAAATCAGGTTTCAAGCAGTGAAAATAATAATCCCTTCTGCTATAACTATATGTTTTAGAAATATTTCCTTCAAAAAAAAGAATACTTCCTGTTGGAATCAGAAAACTTGCATATGAATACCTCCAATGGATTTCTCATCCTTATAGTCAATCCTGGTGCAACTTATAAAAGGGTACTAGAATCTCAGAACACTGAAGGGTAGAAATAGAAAGATGGAGAACAAAGTTATTAGTGGAAAGAGGCAGGAATGGAGGTTGGCCAATGCAAGATGAAGGGTCTTTAATCTTACATAGGAATCTGTAGGGACAAGATTAGAATAGAAATGAAAGCTCAGGGGAAAAAAACCAAATGCCTTATAAATGACAGAACAACAAAGAAACTGAGTTGAAAGATCAAGAGGTTTCAAATGATTGAAAGATAGAAAAAAATACCTCAGATACATTTGGTATTTCATCCTCATGTACTATCTTGTGTTGTATTTTAATTTGATCTATTCTTTCTATGGTAAAGGGAACAACAGATTTTTTGTTTTTCCTAAACAGCCTGACCCATTTCACAAACCCTAAAAACAGTGTATTAGTGTGCTTGTTTTCCCAAAGCATCTTTCTAATTAACTATTTGCATTTTGTGTCATGTTTACTAATTTCAAGGAAAAAGATAAAATTTCAGTTGTTTTAAATTGCATTTCCCTTGAAAATGGTTTATTCAATTGACTCTTGGTCTGTGTCAGTTCTCTAAAGAAATCAAGCATTTAACAAAAATATTTGAAGCATTTTCCCTCTCCCAACCATTCTTTTCTTAATATAACTACATTGATTTTTTTTTGTATTCAGAAGCTTTTAAAAAGAATACATGGTTGAAATTGTAAATTTTATCTTTTACACCACTGTCTTTTTTAATTTTAAAAGTATCTCCATAGCCATAATTGGAGAGGTAAGTGACTTTATTTTAAATTAAATTCTTTTTAGTCTCTCTTTTATCATTTTACTATATATTTGGGGATTGTAATCATTTAGAAATTTTTATGGTATATATTGTAAAATTCTGTTCTAAACCTATTTTCCACCAAACTCCATTCCAGTTTTGGATTGTTTGTTTTTTGCCTTGGGTTTTCTGTCCTTAGATGTATCTAACACTAGGATAGTGGATTCATTTATTTCTGTATTTTGCTTATCTAATGTTTCACTGTATTTTTTAACCAATATCCAACAATTTTGATCATTTCTCCCTTAACAGATAAGTTTAATGTTAAACCCTCTTTATTTCTTCTATGATTTCTTTTATGAATTTAGATGTTTTGATCCTCCAAATGAATGTTGTCATTATTTAGTGTAGTTATATAAAGTAACACTTTATTATTTCATTCACAGATTTTAAATTTTCAATAAAATTTTACATTTTTAAATTTTCACTTAAAAATGTCAATTTCATTTGAAATTGGGTTACTTAATTTCTTTATTCTTTTGTTGGAGTATATTGTATTTTGCAATTATTTATTTTCTTTAAGTTCTCAAAATATAACTGTATAATTTCTGAATATTGTTTTTCTGTCTCTTATCATCATATGTTTTTTCTTTTGATAATTTTATGTTGCCAGGTTAACTAAGGCCTTATTGATTTTAAAATACCAGGTTAAATAAGGACTTATTGATTTTGCTAGTGTTTTAAGATAGTTTAAGTTTGGGGTTTTTTTGTTTTGTTTTTACATTTCAATAGTCTCTTCCCCCTCCCCCCATTTTATCACTTACTCTTCTAATTGCCAAGGTCCCTTTATGCTTTTTTTTTTTACTTTTCAAGTGTATAATTTTACATATTTACTACCTTATCTGTATCTCCAATTTTAAAAAAGTAATTAATTATTTAATTTGCTTTTTGAACCATCCTTTCTTTAGGATGTTGTTACCTAGTCTCCTTTTTGAACTGTATCTTATTTTGTATGTTTTTGAAAAGCTATGATTGTTAGGAAGTCTGTCCTTATACTTTGAATGTCTTCTTGTGACTTCAAAGCATTAGTCATAGTCTTCCCTCTAGGGCCAAGGAAAATAAATCTTATCTCTCTCCTACATTAAAACCCTTAAAAATATTTGAAGAAAATAATCATGAGTCCCTTGAAGCTTCCCTACTTCAGGCTAAATATCCCTCAATACATCAAGCATTTCTCATAAAACATGATTTCATATCCTATCATCATACAAGTTAACTTTCCTAGTCATAGTCTAGCTTTTCTCTGTTTCATGATATATAATATCTTGGGTTCTTTTAAAGAACAACAGGATGTTGAAAAGTAGATATGATATTTATATGATATTTTCAGAAAATGCCATAAGTTTTTGACATCTACTTTTTCCAACAGTCAATTCAGCTCTATATTTTTCTTTCTGTTTATCCTTCTGTTAGAATGTTCCAGCTCATGAGAGGAATATTAGTCCAAGTTCATTAGTACAAGTATTATGTTATTATTGCTTCTTTTTAAAAATTCACTTGGCTTTTTCTATGAAATCTTCATTGATTTCAGTTCTATGTCATTCCCTCACATGAATTAACAATGATTTTATTTATTTTATATATCTCTAAATATATTATAATCCCCTACTTATCTCTATTAATATTGTGAATTTTTATTTTTGTCTTGTCTGATAGCATGATGAAAATGTCTTTTTGTTTTGTTTTGTTATTTTTTGTTTAATCACTGAACCCACAATAAATTTTAATGTAGGATCTCAATTTAATTTTGTATGTGTATTTTCTAGATTTGCATTTATATGTTTCTTTTTCTTGCCAGTCACTCACTTCTTGATCCTTCCTTCTTTCTGCCCATATAACAAAGTAATTAAAAATGTTTCATGCTCTCCTTCTTGTGATTCAAGCTCCTAATATGATTAACATTCATTTCTTGTGCCTTTTAAAAAAAAAAGAACCCATTTATTTGTCTATGGTCACATTGCTATCTTATTCTCAAGAATGCAAAAATGTATTCTCCTAATCATAAAATTACATGTTCCTTCTTTATTTTGTCTATTTCCCTTAAGTCAAGGTAGTACTTCTGGAAAACAAATGTGCTCCCACACTGTCCTTTTGTCGTGTAGATTTTATCCTAGTTTTTCCTTGCTTTTATTTGACTTCTCTCTTTTTTCTTTTCAAAGTCACTTCTATAATATCCAACTTCTTAGAGTCAATTTCTTAAGGTGACAGAGTGGAAAGATTATAGTTGATCTCTATCCAAAGCCCAACCCTATCTTTTCCCCTTTCTATCACCACTCAGCACTCCTAATAACTGTATTTATTTCCTCTGAATCTACATACTTCTTTCCAATCTTAATCCTGAAAACATGATCCTTGCTTTTTTTAGGAGAAAGTGATCAAAAGTACATATTTCGAGTAAATAAAACTTTTTGATGTCCCTACAACTTTCCTATACACATCATTCCTTCCTCTTGGGCAAGATCAATCTCTCATTCCAATGTATCCTGATCCCTATCCTTCACTTTTTTGACCAAGAGCACTAACCTACCATTCTTACAAAGAGAAAGAAATTACTATTTCCTCCTTTTTGCTCATACTTAGGCCTGGTAGGAATGATTCTCAACCTGTCATGTGCCTAACTCCACCAAAATACCAAGTCAAATGACTTCTCCATAGACATCTACTTTCTAGCTGTCCTCCCACAGTACCATTGGACCAGAGATTACACCCTGGAGAACTTAAGCCTTTCAGGTAGAGAATTGATTTGTTCCTCACATGATTTAGATGACCTGGAACAATATTTTCTTTTACTCTCTGGATATCCTCTCATCAGTCACTGCTAATCAGACTAACCTGCCATAATTCTCTTCTTCTACCTCTTTCCGATTCTGCAATAATAACCAAACTGATACTATTATTCCAATGAAAAGAGTGTGTCAATTTATCCTCCTATGACTCCCCTTACCATCTCTCTAACTTTACAAACCAAAAACCCTACCTTTCCCACCATTCCCCTCTCTGTATTTTCTCCCTTTATTAGAAGGCACATTTCTTGAGGATAGACAGGTTTTGTTTTTATATTTAAAATACAATTTCCTTCCATAGTGGTTGACAAGAAACAAGTACTTAATAAATATGTTTTTGTTCCTTTTCTTCACCTTAGTCATTCATTCATTCATCCTCTTGTGTTATCCCTGCCCTCCTGGGGTAACCACAAAAATTATATCCATTTACTTATCCCTTAATGTGAGTCTTAGTCTACAGAATATTATTTCAATTATTTCTTTCTCCTGAGTTTTAAATCTTTAGGCCCTTACATTCCTTTGTCCCATAACCACCCCCCTTTATTCTCCTTTTAATTCTAGATAAATTTATTTTTTTATACAATAGCATCACCTAGCCTTAGAAGTATAATTTACTGATTTAATTGATCAAGTTTTACTTGAAAACTTAAATCACTTAACTTTCTTATGTTTCTCTCACAAGCAGTGTTTGTACTCATCAGGCAAATGTTCTTCTTATCTCTAACTTTTTGGTAAAATGATTTTTAAAAATCTCATTTTTGGGGGCAGCTAGGTGGTGCAGTGGATGAAGCACCGGCCCTGGATTCAGGAGTACCTGGGTTCAAATCCGGCCTCAGACACTTGACACTAGCTGTGTGACCCTGGGCAAGTCACTTAACCCTCATTGCCCTGCAAAAAAAAAAAAGAGTCAATTGTTAAAAATCTCATTTTTTTAAGGTCCATATATTTTCAAGCTGTTGCCTTTTTTCTCATGTCTTTCCTGCATCACCCTCATTTCTCTTTCCATTTTTTCCTCTACCTCTCTGACTTTATCTTTAAGGTCCTTTTTGAGTGCCTCTGTGGCCAATTCATATTTTTCTTGGAAGCTTTGAATGTAGGAGCCCTGATGTTGCTATCCTCTTCTGAGGGTGCACATTGATCTTCCTTATCACTAAAGGAACTTTCTATGGTCCTCACATTACTCTGCTCATCTTGCCTTTCTTTTACTTGACTTTTAGCTCCTTAAAGTGGGGCACTGTTTCCAGGCTTCACTGTCCCAAGCTTCAGGGGGTCCTAGGTAGTATGATTTAAGGAGGGGCAGGTTCTTTACTTTCCTGGCCTGTTCCCTGGTCTGTAGATAATCCCAGGCTAACTTTCTAATTAACCAGACAGCAAAACTTTGTGTGCTGTGGTTGTTAGCTCCAACTAGCCTGTGCCCTTCCCCCACCTGGGCCACTGCTACTCAAGCCTACTTCCTGGTTCCCAGCAGGGGTAAAAAACCCAAGTTCCACCTCAGCACAAGCAAAGACCCCTGTAATCTTCCCCCTGCCAAAGGCTCAACCCTTTCACCAGGCCATGAGCTTAGCTCCAGACGACACTGGCACTACAGCTGATTCAGAGGCTCAGGGTGGGGGTGGGGGGTTCTCTTTCTCTGGCAAGGCCTTCCTGGTACTGGATCTGTGTCAGCATGACTGTGGGATTGGGCTCCACTCCTTTCTTGGCACAGCTGCTCCCTCCTTCCGACCTTCTAAGCCATCTTTGGTTATAAAATGATCTCAGCAAGTTCCTCTGTGGATTTTGCTGCTCCAGGAATTGTCCTATGGCATTATTTGGAGGTTTTTTGGAGTGATCCATATATTTTCATTGATGATTAGGCTTAGTTTTTGTTGTATCCTGATCTTTGTTTTTTTGGAATATCTTATTCCAATTTCTCCTTTGGTTTCTCATAAATAAGTAAAAATGTGGTACTATTCAAATAGACTTTCCCTCATAGTTATAGGTGCTTCTAATGATTTCTGGGCAACTAGCCGGCACAATGGATAGAACACTGGGCTAGGAATAAAGAAGACCCATCTTAATTAGTTCCAATCCCTCCTTACACACTTACTAGCTGTGTAAGCCTGAGCAAGGTACTTAGCCCTATTTGCCTCAGTTCTTCATCTATAAAATGAGCTGGAGAAGGAAATGGCAAACTACTTTAGTATCTTTGCCAAGAAAACCCCAAATGGTGTCATGAAGAGTCAGACATAAGTGAAACAGATTGAACAACCTTGGTTTCTTGGAATACTTTGCATTTGAATTCTGAAAGATTATATTTTGGGTGTATTAAATTTGGAGTAACTCATTACCAACAATGTTTGGGTTCTATCATTCTGACCTTTTCTCCTTGTTTTCAATACTTCTGGTATATTTCTTGTATTAATTCTCATACTAGGTCTTTAAAATAATTTGTTTTGCTGGGATGCCTAAAATCTTTTAATATTTGGCATGCGAAAGCAAGTAATTCAAGTGTTATTTGAACATTATAGATATGTAACTTGTTATGCCTTTTTTTTTGTTTCCTTACTTTTATGTTCCAAATCTGTCATTCTGTTTTTCAGAGTTTCTACTTTTTGAAGCTATTGTCTAATATCTTATTTGTCTTACTGATTTCTTCTTTATGAGCTGTGCTTTCTCATCCAATTTGCAAACCAAGTACTTTTAAAAGTTGGATTTTTTTTGTCTTTTCAACCATTCTAGTATTTCTTTCAGTTGTTTTGTTGTCTTTGAAACAGTCTCAGAATACAGACTGGCTTATTGCTTTGAGGGAGAAGAACAGAATCTATCTCAATTGAGGCTTAAAATACAAGCCTATAAACTTTTTTTAACACTACATATGTAGTAGGCACAGAGAGCTAACTTACAAGTAGTTAGGATGAGGGGAAATTTCAGATACTTTGACCTTCTGATATTACTTCAGAAAGATTATTTTTCATGGAGTTTTAATTAACATAGATTTGTCACCTTTTTTTTGACATTTTGACTTGGTATAGCATGAGCTATGTTAAACTTCCATCTTCACAATTATATGATCAAACACTTAATTTTATATGAGAAAACTAAGTTCTATTCAGGGAAGTTTTCACATTCGCTTAATATGTAGTAGAATTAGGACTCGAAATCTTCTCCATAATGCTTCCTCTGGGATTATAGAGACTTCTGATTAGCCAGAATCTCAACCATTCAATAAAAACACCTATTAGCTCTATCCTGATAGACATTTGATAGAGCAGGGGATGGTAAACTATGGCATACAGGCTATCATTCTTAGACTTCAGGCCTTCAAAAAGATACAGAAGAGAGGATATAGCCAATTGGTTATAGTATGCTGATCCCCATGTTAGAGAATCAGCTGTCTTTAGTCCTTGCTAACAGCACCCTTTCCCACCCTTCATTTCCAGCAAAAAGAAGTTTCACAATAAAGGAATGAATGAATGTATATTTAGAATCTTCATAATTCTCTCTAGCCCAAACTCACTTAAACATCAATTTTATTAAGAATTTTGTTTTTAAAATTATATTTAATTATATCTACTATATATGATTATATACTTTCTTCCAAAATAGCAGTATTTCAAAGAAACATAGAAAATATGTGATAAAAGGAAGAAAGTAATATCAGAGTAGTTATACATACACATATATACAAAAATGCATACAAACATATATCATGGACAATATATGTGTAATATATAAGATACATACATGCATAACGTACAGGACAAAGTATAAAATTATATAAAAATCTAATAATATTATTAAAAGCAGCAAACATTCCTTTAAAACAACATGAAGAATAGAAGAAACAAATAAGAAATATTTCTTAATATCTTCTTAAGCTTCATCACATATGAACAAATATCTTTTCTGCATCCATATATGACTTCATTTATTTTTATGTATTATATTTCCTGGATAATGGATAATTTCTTTCATTTTAAAGAGAATTAAAAAATAGTAGTGCCTTGGTTGAATGAGAAGCAGAATTGCATAGTAGACAAATTGTTGGTCTCACAGTCAGGAAGAGTTTAGTTCAGGTCCTGTCTCTGACACATACTAGCTTTGTAACCCTCTATCCACTTAACCTCTCATTAACCTACACAAATCTGAAAATTATAATTTATAGATTTGTTTATATGTATTGCTATACGGGCTTTCCACTATGGGAATACTCCCTACTAATGAAATTATATGTACAGATTGCTCATCTTTTTCCCAAACACAAAACAAATCAAAACAAAACAAACAAAAAATAGCCTTTACAAGTAGGGAAACCATTTACATAGAAAACAACTTATGAAAACATTTGTTTCATACTATTAGGAATATTGTGATACATCACCACATCAACAAAAGATTTGTTAATAGAAATGGATAATATAATATTTGTTAAAATGGGAATCTATTTCTATAGTCATTCAGTTTGAGAAATAAGGTTCAACATGGAACCAAATTGACTAGGGGAAAAGAAGAGCTGAAAGTATGTCAGAGCAACTAGAGGTTCTTTTCCAGGGTGCCAAATTTTGAAGGTAAAAAAAGATATCTTCTGGGGCAGCTAGATGGTGCAGTGGTTAAAGCACCGGCCCTGAATTCAGGAGTACCTGAGTTCAAATCTGGCCTCAGGCACTTGATACTTACTAGCTGTGTGACCCTGGGCAAGTCACTTAACCCCCATTGCCTAAAAAAAAAAAAAAAAGATACCTTCTGGTACACACCTTTTCCTTCTAGTGGTCAATTTTTATCCTACCCTTCTTTTCTCATTAAGCTTAAGCCAGTCCTTCAATTGTCTCAGAAGTACATGGTAACTCAGAATACTTCTTTTTCCCTTAGTCCCACACCTACCCACTTTATCCATTCCTATCAGTGGGCCAGCAATGTCAAAACTTCATGGTGTTGTTGAAGGAGTAGCTTCCATTTCAAAAAGCTTCAGGACAGGTGCACTCTTCCACTATCAAGGCCCTCCTTTCCTTGTTCCCCAATTACCTTGGACACAGAAAGTCCTTATTTTAACTTTGGGGCAGGAGGTATCTATAAATTTTCAATAGATCCCTGAGCCTATATAGCTAGGAGCCATCCAAAAATTTCAAGGTATAAAAGTCACATTTGGGGGCTATGCTTCTGGTGTGCACCCTTGAGTCTTATGGTCTTTGGTTACTTGTAGTTAACACAGGTTCCAGAGGTGGGATAGTAAAAAGAAGTCCTTAGGATGCCAGAGGTGTCATCTAGAAAGCTCAGTTTCCAGGGTATGGGTATATTGTGTTCACATATACACATATTTTGTCATTGGATACCTACATCAAATTGCTTGGTATTGCAGTTATCACTAATTCTATATCATTGGCAAATACAGGCACCTTACTAGAATGAACTCAGTGACATGAGTCTGAGATTTCTACCACAACTCCTTTATGACAGCAAAAACCAAATTCTACAATCACATGGGAGGAGATAATTACAAGGTTCCATGATGAGATGGTTGTGCATAGGATAGATTTGATCAGCACCTATCCTGAGAAGGATGTTCTGATAGAGATTTGCAGTTTGGGATTTAGGAAGAAGCTCCAATAGGCAGAACCTTTAAATTTGGGGTAGCATTAAGAATCCTTCTAAATCCTAACTTATGAATCATAACAATTTCATGGATTCCCAAAATTTATGGCTTTACTTCCTGAATAGCAGGGTGGCAAACTTATTGATCATTTTCAGGACAAGAGGTTCTTTGAGTTTCTTATGGGCACTGACCTTAAAAAGTGGCATGCAACTAACACGTCAATTTGCAGATGCTCCTGTGATGAACTTCATTTGTTGTTAATCCCACTAGGTAATTTATAGGATTCATATTTTCTCAAACTCAGGAAGTTTCACAAAGAAAAAAGGATAGATAGAACAACTGGGAAAGTCCTTAGCACTGCCTAGAATTTAAATAGAGGACTTCATATTCTACATCTAATAGAACTCAATATAGACCTTTTATGTCAAGCTCTAAACCACTCTTCCTATAAACTTTTCCCAAATTTCTCTTCCTATAGACTTACCAGTCCAGCAGAAGCCAGAGGATACAGTTCTCTCAGAAAGGAAAGAACTTTGAAATGATTGTGATCACCTACTTGGGGGCATTAGCCCCACCACCTTGGAAAGAGGAGAAGAATGGGCATTAGAGAGAAAGTATTCTCAGAAAATTGGGATACTTGAGGGCTGGAAAGAATAATTATATAGGCACTATTGTTCAAAGCATGGAAGGAACTAGCTGTGTGACCCTGGGCAAGTCACTTAACCCTCATTGCCCTGCAAAAAAGAAAAAAATCAAAGCATGGAAGTAAAGTTTCCTTGCAGATTTTGCTAATGCAAGAGTTGCTGATTAGGGGAAGAATTCATAGGATTATAGATTTAAAACTAGGAGGGAGCTTAGAGGCTAACTAGTCAAATCTCTTCACTTTATAGATAAAGAAACTTCAGTCCAGTGTGTTGGGATTTGCCAGGTAGTAAGAAGGAAATTTGGGATTCTAACCTGAGTATCTTGCATCCAAAACTCTTTCCACTTAACCAAATTGCTAGCATCTTCACTTGGGGAATTTAGTCCTGCCAGGAAGTAAGGAGGCTCCTGATATATTACTAATTATTGTTGTATACTCCACAGTTGGTAGAGGATATATAGTGATTAGGTCAATCATATATCTATAGTAAAGTCCCACCTTGCAGGGGAAAGAGGAATGAAGTCCAAATTAGAATAAAAGTGAGTAAAAACCAAAGGCCCTACTAGGTCAGAGGCCAACATTTCTCAGACTGAATTCAAGATATTAAGATAAGGTAATTGCCTTGGATAAGTAATCATCTTACCAGGAATGTTATTGACACAAATCTGCCTTCTCAAACTTTGGCCTTTTATAGTAATGGTACAAATTCCAATTTCTTGCCCCATGGTAAAGTGGTCATGGAATGAATGGATCCATAGGGCCCCATTTCAATTTGCCTAATGAAGAAATTGTGTGTTCAGATAGATGAAGGAATCTTTCCTTATTTTGTAGCATAGAATGGGTGAGTTAAGACTGTTTAGTGGCTGTAAATAAATCTTTTTGTAAAATTAGGAGAACATTTTTGGAGAAAGGGGTGTTCCTTGAATTTTATCCCCTTGGGCCATCATTTTTGGTGTGTGTAGGGTGGGGTGGTGGTGGTGAGGGGGTTGATGCAGGTGTTCAGAATTCCTTGTGTTGGTTCAAATTCTTGACTTGTTCCATTACTTCCATACTGTAATGGGAAGGAGTCTTGATAAGACCATAAAATCAACTCTATCCCAGCCTGTTCCAATGAATCATACAGGTGAATCTGTCTTTGATTTATTGCCCCTGGGAGAGAGTGTTCAATGGAATTGGGCTTGCCTAATAACAAGGATCTTTCTAAATCTTAGCTCCTATGAATTATAACAGTAGTATGGATTGCAAAAATAATTATTTGATTTACTCAATAGCACATTGGCACATTTATTGGTCATTTTCACGACAACAGGCTTATGGTAAGATTCTAATGGGTGCACAGCTCAGAAAGTGGCAGGGGACTCACAGACACCAAAGCTTGCATTTCCTGATGTTCATAACTGTGATGAACACAATTTTCTTCTGATCCTATTGGATGATTTATAGGATTGCTATTTTTTCAATGGCTTCACTAAACCACTTTAGGCATTGTTTTATACATTCAATCACTGACCCATTTGACTCAATGGTTGATGAAAAACATTGCATATTTATCAGATCTTTATGGAGGAACAGATTCCTAGCTGAATTTATTCATTTAAAGAACTATACAACTGACATAGGGGGATACATAATAGACTGGTTTACTATTAGAGCTGTCTGAATAGCAAGCACACAGGAGCCTGTAATCCTAGCTCTCATGCTCATTTGCCATATAATCTTGGTTAGGTTCTATCAACCCCCATACATCACTTTCCTCATCTATGATGGAATGAGAGAAATCTTTATAAGCCAGGTAGGGGTAAAGAATAAATAGTTCAAATGACTTTAGAAAATATTGCAAGCACAAAATATATTTTAAATTATTGCCATTTACAAACTGCTTGAAATTGTTTTAATTGCAGTTTTTCCTTTTAAATTAATGACAAGTTTTTCAAAAATGCAGATCCCATTGTGTTTATTGTTTGTTGATCACAAAAAAAATAGAAGTATATGGTTCAGTAGAACAAAATGTCACCTCACCATTTCATTTACAACAAGTTGTAACCATGAAAAAAAGTAATTCCAAGGTCTCCTAGGAGATTGAACAACAGAAATTATCCTGTTCAATAGTCCTTTGACAATAAAAATCAGGTAAACCCTAAAACAAAAAGGGAACACTAACCAAAGATATTTGTCACTGTGACAATTCAAACACAATAAAAATCAAAGAGAAATACCCTGGGTATGGTGAGGACCTCCAGATTTTGCTCCAATTTTTGGATTATATTGTACTTATTGAATCAAGGAATGGAAAGGGTAATGACCTTGGAGTCTTGAGAATTGGGTTGTATTTCAGCTCTGCCATTATATAGTATATGATCATGGGCAAATCACTGAACCTCATTATGTCTCTTTCTTTATCTGTAAAAGGAGGTGACATTTTTCATCAACCATAGAGTCAATGATTGAACGTATAAATCAGTGCCTAGGTAATCACTAAAGTTCTTTTCATCTCCAATATTCTCACTTTTAGATAGTAGCTACCTGATTGTTGCATTCACTTTTTATATTTCCAAGCAATCAGCAATTGTCTTTCAAAATTGCCATTTTTCTTTTGATATCTCTGCAACACTGGCTGTTATTCTATCATTAATCATTCACATATTCAACAAAGATTTACTATGTTTCTAATATAATAATAAACATTGGGTGACAGGTGACACAATAGATAGAGCACTGGCCCTGCTGTCAGAAAGAAATCAGTTCAAATATGGCCTCAGACACTTTTTAGCTTTGTGACCCAGAAAATGTTAGTTAACCTCTCTGTGCTCATTTTCCTCACCTGTCAAATTGAGATTATAATAGAACCTACCTCCCAGAATTGTTGTCAGTAGAAAAGGAGATAATATTTGTATAATATTTTGCAAAACATAAAGTATTATATGAATGTTAGCTATTATTGTTATTATTATTAATTTGTAAATTAGATATCAATTCATATTTAACCAATATGTTATTTTCCACAACATAGAGAACAAAATTATACAGAAAATTACTTGTTCAGCAAATATCTAACTTCCTTGATAAATAGATGGGTGTCAAAGGCAACAGTAGGTTAAAATAGAAATTCATTTGTAAAATCTTAAGAAGAAACATGATGAAAATTGTGATAAGTATATCTTTCAAAGTAGAAAGAGCAATAAAGAGTAAAACCCATCCTAAGATTTCAAAGAGATCCTACTAAGAAAAGTCATCCCAAGGGCATTTAAGGATGGAAATGGGAGGAAGGCTATCTATAGAAGAAAAAAATGGGAAAAATTTGCAAAAACCATTGCAACAATTTTTCCCCCAAGGACAGTGGAACTGCTTGTACTTGGAGCCTAACCTTATATCCCAATATGTGCTTAAGTCCAAGGCAGAAATTCATCTAAAAAGAGTGAAGATAGGAAAAGTAATTGGCTTGGAATAAGTTGACAAACAGGAGATCGATTCTGGATGTGATACAATTGTGAGAGTATTAAGAGACGATTGATGGTCAAGGTATCTTGGAAGAGAAGAAAATACCAAAAGTATGAGAAAATCTTAGGCCTTATTAATACTGAAAGGGGGGACAACTAAAAGAGCTTCAATAATTACTGATCTATGTGCATACTTTCTCATCTATACAAAATCTTTATGAAGTTTTTCTATGTACAGATCAAGGGTATCTTCAATGATGGTGTCAGTATGGAATAAGCAGACTTTGGCAAGCAATATTCAAAAGTAGTCCACATTTTTACCATTTCACAATGTGATGTCTAAAAAATATAATGCGTGGTCACCTTACATTAGAAGCTTTAGCACCAGTCTTTGGGCATTAAGCATTCATTAAAACATACTAGGTATTAGGGGAAAAAAAAGAATACATGGAGTTAAGAAAAGGCCTATCTAGTCTAGAGTTCCAGCCTGGTCTGGTTCTTCCTCAAGTCCTCTGCCAAGAGCCTGCTTCAACCATGAACTGCTCCTCAAACTGAGCATGGAAGCTTTTTATAGGTCTGGAGCAGAGGCGGTCCTTACAGACAGCTTCAAGATGATTGGTAGACATCATTCAAATCCATTGGTTCACTAGACTTGAAGGTGATCTTGAGTTGAGTTCAGAGTCCTTAGCTTCTGAGAACAATGCCTTCTTAAGGGCTGACCAGGTGTGGATACAATCTAATTAACTTGAAGTAGGCTAATCAGCAAAGTTAATCACTCTCACTTAATTCAATCAATTTAGATTAATCTCCAGGTGAGCCTTTGAGTATCTGCCAAATCCCATTATTTTCTTACAACAGTTAACTGAAAAATGCAGATCACATTGTACTTATTATGTATTTATTACTCCCCCCAAAAAACAAAAAATCGATTCAGGAGAACAAAATGCCACTCCCAGGCTTATTTACAATGGGGTCTATCCAAACCATGAATAAAAATTATTCCCTGGAAATTTTAACAAGAGAAATTACTCTGTTCAACAATTCTCTGATAATAAACATTAAATGAGTCCTAAAACAAGGAGATAGACACTCACCAAATGTATTTGTCACTGTGTCAGTGAAAGTCAAAGAAAAATTTCTTGTGTATAGTATGTGTCGATGTTCCTATTTTGGGATGAAATCATATTGATTGCATCTTCCTTCAAACATTATAGAACTTCCTATAAGAAATTTGTAATCACTCAAAGAAATTTGGCCTGTCCATCTAAACAGAAAAGACCAAGTGGATAAAAAGTGTTGATTGCTCAGATTTCAACATATATTTAGATGGATGCCATATAGACATTATTTGACAGTAAATAGAGCAAAGCAAACAATACAGATGAATAATTACCTGGGCCCAGAGTTGAAAAGGAATAGAGTAGGCCAGATTACTTCAGGGAGTTGCAAAATTCCTTCATTCGCCACATTTCCCATAAAAACAAAGGCCTATCTTTTTTTTTTCTTTTAAGGCCCATCTTTTTAATACTAACACTCTATTGTGTTATGGGAGTGAAAAATGGAATTCAGTCTCCTCCAGAGAAGGAAAAATGAGCATCACACAAAGAACAGACAGGCACATTCCTGGCATGAGCCAACTACAACATATAGCCAAACTCCAAATAACAGGAGTTGAAAATGTCTTCAAGGAATTGTTTAATAGAATAAGCTGATCTGATCATGTTAAGAGAATAAAGGGAGATATATGGGTAGCGTGCTCTTCTGGTCTCCTCACAATGTTAGGAAAGGATGAAGCAGGTTTACCAGCACATTTGTTGGGCCCCCTTTGAAAAATTTTGGGAGAATATGGACATGAGTCAAGAATCCCATAGGATGGGCAAGATATGAATGGTTATAACCTACATAGGAAGTGTCAAAAATGTGGATCATGAGCCTCATATGACCCACAACATTCCTAAGTGCGGTCTTGTCTAAATTAAAATGAGATTGGAAAATATTTAACAAAATAAACAAAAATACAATAGAACATTTTCAAACTAAGTCAACATGTAGCCTGCAAATATCCTCTATATGATTATCTGGAATTCCTGAGTTGATGAGATCACAGATCCATTTGAGAATGTGCAGTGCTAACTTTAGAAAAGATAGAAAGGTTAAAAAGGTATGGTATAATCCCTCTGTCTTTCAGGAGTTTACAATCCAATGAGATAGAAAGGAAAGGACAGGGGCAGCTAGGTGGCACAGTGGATAGAGCACTGGCCCTGGAGTCAGGAGTACCTGGGTTCAAAGCCAGCCTCAGACACTTAACACTTACTAGCTGTGTGACCTTGGGCAAGTCACTTAACCCCAATTGCCTCACTAAAAAAAAAAAAAGAAAGGACATAAATAAGTAAAACACAAATTCATATGTAATAAGTGCATTAAGAATGTAAAGATCAGGGCAGTTAGGTGGTGCAGTGGATAGAGCACTGGCCTTGGATTCAGGAGTACCTGAGTTCAAATCCGACCTCATAACCTTGACACTTACTAGCTGTGTGACCCTGGGCAAGTCACTTAACCCCAATTGCCTCACCAAAAAAAAAAAAAAAAAAAAAGAATGTAAAGATCATTTCCAATTTGAAGGGATGACAACAGATAGGGTTTCCTGAAAGAGCTGACATTTGATAAAGAAAAGAGAAGGCAACAAGCATTTAAATGTCTGCTATGTGTCAGTCACTGTGCTAAGGCCTAGAGAAATCCACCCCAACCTAAATAAGAGAAACAGTTAAAAGGGGAGGTTAATGCTCTAGTATCCAATTTTAAACCTCACAGAACTAAATCAAATTTATATGAATCCAAGTCATTCCCCAATTGAGAAATGGTCAAAGGATATGAACAGGCAGTTTTCTGATGAAGAAATCAAAGCTATCTATTCCCATATGAAAAAATGCTCTAAATCACTATTGATTAGAGAGATGCAAATTAAAACAACTCTGAGGTACCACCTGACACCTATCAGATTGGCTAATATGACAAAAAAGGAAAATAATAAATGTTGGAGAAGCTGTGGAAAAATTGGAACACTAATGCATTGTTGGTGGAGCTGTGAACTGATCCAACCATTCTGGACAGCAATCCAGAATTATGCCCAAAGAGCTATAAAGCTATGCATACCCTTTGACCCAGCAATACCGTTTTTGGGTCTTTTTCCAAAAGAGGTCATAAAAAAGGGAAAAGGACCCACATGTACAAAAATATTTATGGCTGCTCTTTTTGTGGTGGCAAGGAATTGGAAATTGAGGGGTTGCCCATCAATTGGGGAATGGCTGAACAAGTTGTGGTATATGAATGTAATGGAATTCTATTGTACTGTAAGAAACAATGAACAGGAGGAGTTCAGAGAAACCTGGAAGGACTTGCATGAACTGATGATGAGTGAGATGAGCAGAACCAGAAGAACATTGTACACAGTATCATCAACATTGTGTGTTGATCTACTATGATGGACTAGATTCTTCTCACCAATGCAATGGTACAGAAGAGTTCCAGGGGACTCATGATGGAAGGGGATCTCCAAATCCAGGAAAAAAAAAAAGAACAATGGAGTATAGATACTGATTGAACCATACTATTTCTTGTTTTTGGTGCTATTGTTTTTCTATTCTGAGGTTTTTCCTCATTGCTCTGATTCTTCTCTTATAACATGACTAATGCAGAAATATGTTTAATGTTTTATATATATGTATATATATTATATATATGTATATATGTATATATATGTATGTGTGTGTATGTGTGTGTGTATATATATATATATATATATATATATATATATATATATATATATATATATATATATATATATATATATATATATAACCTATATCAGATTACCTGCTGTCTAGGAGAGGGGGGAGGAAGGGGAGGGAGGGAAAAAAAATCCGAAATTGGAAAGCTTGTATAAACAAATGTTGAGAACTATCTTTACATGTAAATGGAAAAAAAAATAAAATACTTTTATCAGAAAAAAAACACACTGTACTTTAGTTAACTAGAGCCTACTTCACATTTATCCTGAACAGTGTCATAAACAAACCTTCAAACCTTGTAAATAGAAAAAAAAACCCATCTATTTAGTATATAGAAAAAGCATTTCTATATATATTCAGTGTTTGTCTCCAGTCCCTAGAAAGAAGTTTGGATATCTTGTGCCGGCTATTAGAGGGGGCTATTTTTTCAATTTAAGTGCCTAGAAAACCATGCTGTTATTTAAAACCTGAGTATGTCTTATTTTCAAGATATTTAAGAGTCTTAGGAAAAAGCATCAATGATTTCCCTCCCCCCCTCCAATGTAGGTATTCTAGAGAAATATGAGAAATATAGTACCATCAAGGACCTCTTCATCTAGAAGGGAACAGAGAAATTTAAACAGGAGCAACCTTGATGTGACCTGTGATGAACTGCAGTAATCAGATATGAATCAATTCGGAAATGGGGAAGAGTATGGTATATTTGGGAAACTAATTAAAAGTTAAAAGTACTGTAACTCTATAGGTAACATTTGAGAAAGGCATAATTGTAGCTTTGACATGTTGTAACCAAAAAAAATATTTTCAGAAATTATTTTTATTGGGTTTTGGGAGTTTAATTTCAGAATTCCTTGATTAAAGAACAGAAGTTATATCAAAACTCAGGTTTTCAAAAATAGAGCTAACAAATTCATAAACCATGATCTAGTGTAGTTAAAATTGTTTTACTAATGTCTTTTGTTTTTACATCATATGGACTTCTAGATACTGTCTTCCAATTTCAATGCACTTGTAAAGGAATTTACAAATGTTAACTATTTTCAAATCAATTTAATGAATTAGTTTGGACAAGACAGATGATATATAATGACTATTGAACCTCCAAAATGCTAAATTTCTAAGGACAGTTATGTATAGAACATGGGATGGATGTGCTGGCATATTTGTGGTTCTAAGTGTTTATGGAATGTCCAGTATATGCTTACCTTTGTATCAGTGCATCTGTGCATTAATTGCAAATGGATATGACCTGGCATAGTCTTAAAAAACCTTTGAATTGATGTTGAAATTTTACCTATTTTAATTCCAATGAAAGAATAAAAAATATATGCATTAAATTATCAGATGACACTAAATCATATGGGTTGCTGATATCCTGGAAGAAAAATAAAATTTCAAAAAGAATTAGATAAATTTATTTGGAGTGGTGTGGAGGGGGGCAAGGAGGGGTAAGCCAGGATAAAATTCAGTAGGGTTAAATGCAAGAAAAAATGAGTGACAATATCACCAATAGAGTAGAGAAAGACAGACTCATTAGAGAGTTAGAGACCTGGGCCATACAAGGCCATGAGTGATAATTGCTGAACCAAGTCTTTGCAAAGAACAGATAGAAATCAAAATCAATGTGACAGTGAATAGAAACAAAGCTAAACTGGTAGCTTCTCTGTCTCTCTCTCTGTCTCTCTCTCTCTCTCTGTATGTGTATGCATATGTGTTCATTTATGTATATGTATATATGTGTATAGATATTTTTTTCTCTTCATTTTTACCTTTTGTCTTGTTTAACTATCTTTAACCTCTCTCTCAGACTGGAGATTAATTTTAAAATTCATTTTCATCTATAATTTTTTAATCTTTTTTATTTTCTACTACTTCTCCCTTCACTCACTTCCTGATAGCTATTTTGTATTAAAGAGAGTAAAAAAAAAAGGGGGGTGATCAGCAAAACCAAACAACATATCTAAAAATTGTGATTTTCAATATGGTGTTCCATGCTCATAGTCTCCTACCTTTGCAGAGGAGGGAGTAGAGAAATTTACTCATATCTCTCCTTTGGGACTGAGTTTGGTTATAATTTTACAGCATTCAGTTTGAATTGTTTTGTTGTTCTTTCCCTTTACTTTGGTGTGTGATCAAAGGCAGAGCCAAGATGGCAGAGGAAAGGCAGCAACACTTTACATTGGTATAATAGTTGTCTATATTATGCTCCTATTTTTGCTTATTTCACTATGCATATGTCTTTAAATGTTTTTAAATGCTTCTCTATCATCAGCTTATTCTTAGTTTCTCATATCTCAGAAATATTGCATTACATTCATGTACCACAATTTGTTTAGCCATATCCCAATATCTACTTTGTTTCCAGTTCTTTGCTACATCAAAAAGTACGACTGTAATAATTTTGGTGTATGTGAGACTTTTCTTTTTTGTCATTTACTTCCTCGAGGTGTATGCTTAGCATGAGAATCTCTGGGTCAAAAGGTATAGGTATTCTCTTTGCGTAATTTCAAATTGCTTTCCAACAAGGTTGCCCCAATTCATAGCTCCACTAACAGTGCATTATTAGTGTCTCTGTCTGTAATAGTTCCTTGGATGTTGGCTGATTCAATGAGAGTCCTGTTAGGAGCTTCACCTTGTAGCTTATCTAATATATACCCAAATGCCTTAGTGATCTTTTTCAGAACATATCGGTACAGCCACTCTTTCTAGAGTTTGCACAAATTCAGATGGTCATGGTATGATACACAATAGAGCATTCAAGAAAGTGCCCTGAAGAGACTTTGCTAGTACACAGTTGGGGGCTGGCGTGGAGGGCAGGAAGGGGAAGCATTCCTCCTGCTAGAAGGATAGCTACTTGGAGTTAGGAGTCACCTCTTGATCCAGAAAGTCATTTGTCAGTACATGCTAGCTGGAGGAGTTGATATAGGACTGCCAGAATGCTGTAAACACAATCCCAGGAGCTCTGAAGGATGCCCTATCCCACTGAAGTATTTCCCCAACACTGCTGCTGCTGAGTTAAGGTTTAGGTGCCCAGCATGAAGTGGGATTGGGGACTTCTGGCTCTTTGTCAGTCTTTACCACCATGTGCAACTATCCAAACAAAAATTCTTGACCACACCATTGGATATGATACAATACTGTTCCATCTAGCCATGCAAGACAAACTTGTTTCCCTCCCATTGTCAGCATCAGGGGCAGCTCTGGGTATATGTCTCTGTGCCCATCAGGCCTTGACAACACAAATCCTTTCACAAGTTCTCCAGAACGTTTTGTACCTTTTTTTTTTTTTTTTTTTTGCTATTGTTAGCTCCATCTATGTCCCTGACTGACAGGGATAAACAGGCAATAGCCACACCACTGCTGAGCAGTGGTGATAGAAAGCTTCAGCCAGAGCTGCTACTCTAGTGTGATTCTTGATTCTTCTTCACATCCTTTCCAAGCTAACTTTCAGCGTGTGGATTACATAGAGAATAGTCAGACCTATTATGGAAGAAAATCAACTAAGATGTACAAGGATTACAAAGAAATATTTATACTATATGTTGTTTTAGTTAGTCCTTTACTAGATTCAATTTGGGTTATGACACTTAAGAAAAAATATATTTTGTTCAGACATTAATATACCACTTTAAACTTTGCAGTACTCTATATTCATTATATCATTTCACTCTCATTACAACCCTGTGAGATTAAAAAAAGCAAAAATAAACAAACAAAAAAGGGGGGCAGCTAGGTGGCACAGTGGATAAAGCACCGGCCCTGGATTCAGGAGGACCTGAGTTCAAATCCGGCCTCATACCCTTGACACTTACTAGCTGTGTGACCCTGGGCAAGTCACTTAACCCTCATTGCCCCCTCAAAAACAAAAACAAAAACAAAGAAACAACCCTATAAGATAGACTTTACAAGTCACGATTTTAGAGATAAGAAGATAGATGTTCAGAGAGATTAAGTGATTTGCTCATGGTCACACACCCAGTGTCAGAAATGAGATTTAATCTCAGGTCTTCCTAATTCTAGTTCCTGTATGATGACTACTATTCAATTTTGCCAAACAGTTATGACACTCCTGTGAAAACACTGAAGATTTTCCAGAAGAATGTAAGAGAGAGATACCCATAGAAAATGTTATAGTGAGCTTCTTTTTTTAAACAGGATTAAAGAGGCAGATAAAGAGAGGTCCTGAGCATATTATTTTCTTCAACTATAGGGTGTTCTAGAAGTTTTAAATCTGAGGGATTAAAATTGTACCAATAATTTTGGGACACCCTAAAGAGAAGGATGCCAAAAAGTTCTTCATGATTTTGAGATTGGTGAAAGTCTGGAATAGGCTGCTGATAAATCTTTTGGCATTTTCAACCCTAAAAAATCTTCAAAAAGAGAATAAAAAGGCATGTGAGCTAAATAATGTACATTCTGACAGCCTTAAAATCAGGGAGCTATTCTTTTTTTTTTTCCTTTTCTGAAACAAAATGATGATGATGATAGCTCATTTGATGATAGCTTCTATAGGTTTTCAGGTTTACAAAATACTTTATGCACATTGCTGTAATGTTTACAAAAACCCTATGAGGTAGGTGCTATAATTATCCTCATTTTAGAAATGAGGAAACTTGAGCTCAAAAAAGGTCAAGTGACTTATGCACTTATGTCACTTAGCCAGGAAGTGCCTGTAGCAAGATATTTTTCCCCCGGGGCAATGAGGGTTAACTGACTTGCTCAGGGTCACACAGCTCATAAGTGTCAAGTGTCTGAGGCCAGAATTGAACTCCTGAATCTAGGGCACATGATTTATCCACTTTGCCACCTACCTGTCCCCCCCCCCCCAGCAAGATTTAAACCCAAATTTTCCTGACTCCATGGCCAGCAAACTATTAGCTATACCCACCAACTCTTACTGATGATTAGGATAGTTAGAAAGCTAGGGTTTTCTTTTTCTTTTTTTTTTTCCCCCACTTAGGATCTATTGAATGTAATATCCTAGAGCATCAGGGAAGACTTGGGTTCACATCTCACCTTTGACATATATGGGCTCTATGTGGCTCTGAACCAGTCTCTTCATCTCTCAGTGGCCAAGGCAACTCTCTAAGACTAAAAATTACAGAGAGATTGCTGACCTGCATTGAGAGAGGAAGTTTCTTCATTCAGGACTTTCCTTTACCTGCTTGGTCCTTATTCTTATCCCTCCTGTGGTTTCAATATATTTTTCACGCAAACATTTTCAGGAAGAGAGTCAGTTTCTAAAGAAGACACGTTCAGTTCCATTGGCCAAGTGCTGCTATTTATTCTCCAATAAAAATATCTGTGGATTTTAAGTAGTAAATTATTTTTATTATCAGTCTTTTATTATCAGGACCAATTTAACTCTGAGGTATGCAATAATGTGCAAACTGCTGCAACTTGCCTTCTACTGTATATAGTCCTTAAAATTGCTTTTTTTCATGAAAATGACAGCATTGTTTAGGTGTTTGCAATTTATCGTAGTAAAAATGATTTTGCCATCTTGAGAAAGGGGAATAAAAAAGCTCAGGTCAACAATAATATCTCTTTGATAGCAGACTAAAATGTACATTGCTTCTACCTATTTTATGCTTCATGCCTTAAAAATGTTTAAGTGTAGGGATGGTGGCAATTGTTTGATTTCTTTCTTTTTCCTAATGCAAAACTATTTTAAAGGTATTATATAAATGGTAATGCCATAAGACTAATTAAGTTATGAGACATTGATATGCATTCATGGAATTCTGCTGATTTACAAAGGCAAATAACAAACACAAACAATATAAATTCCACTTTGATACCTTAGTTGGATTTTTGCCTGTGACCAATTAGATTAGATCATTTCTCTGAACCTCAAAGACAGGACATGTAAGTGAAAAAACAGTCCTTTCAGAACACCAGACAGTATTTTAAAGCTTTTTTTAGGGGTTGCCTCACAATCAGAAATTGAATTGAGAACTGCTAAAAAATTTAATTTGCTGAGTTCAAATTAATATGATAGTCCCCATTTTGCTACAAATTCATCAGAGATCACATTTGGTTATCAAGGAGTGTGTGTGTGTGTGTGTGTGTGTGTGTGTGTGTTTCTGCTTAGATACTCGGGTTTTAAAATCCAAATAGTTTTGTCTAGTGATCTTTTATTGGATAGGACTCAAACAAAAAATACACTGCCCTCCCCAATAGGCATGACTTTACTCTATGCCCAACAGAAAGTCCCATGAACTTCTGCTAGTTGATGGTATATGGTAGGCCCACAGCATATGCCACCCAGACTGAAAGCTGTAATCCATTACTTAATTTGGCCAAAGCTTTGGAATGAGGATCCCACAGTATTTGATAGGATACAAGAAGATCATGCAATTATACTCTCTCGTCCCTAATGAATAGAGACCCTCTCTCTCCTGGGCCAGACTGTTTGCTACAGAGGCCCCTGTCATCAGTTCTGGATAGTTTAAATGCAGAAACAATCTCTCCTTGGACTATTTCTTCCCCACTTGAAAAATTGCCATAGCAAATTCCCTAGCTTGCCAAGCTGGCAGAGTTTACCAGAAAATCTGGAGAGAAGCCAGGGATCCGTCCAACATTCCAAACCTCTGAGTCAGCATTTGATGCCATGCTCCTCTTTCTCATGGATAGAAGTGCACTGTGTTTTCCATGATCAGAGTTAATCTAAATTCTCTCCTTTCTCTTGAAGAAGAAAACAATTTCTAAATCATGACCTTCTGGGCTTGTAGTATAGAATGAGATAGAACTGGCTATCTTGAAAAATCTTGAATGCATAGGAAGATTTTCCTTCAATTTTAGAGTCTTTCAGCTTCAGTCTCAGTCTGGCTTTTTTTTCCCCCTGAATGAGCAAGGGATAAGTCTGAATAATTTTTTGGCCAGAGTTGTAAAACACAGGTCTTGACCCCTTGTCGTCATTAAAGATCCCATGGGCTCTTTTCAAAGGACTAAGGGGGATTAACCTTGCTGTTCTGGCTAAATTCCTAATTGGATAATTGCATTTTGCTTCCCTAAATTATCCCCATAGTTCCAATTGGATATGGAATTTTTCACTTCCTGTCATAAATGGTTGTAGGGTGTTGCAACATTTCACCCCGGGGGTGACACCAATTAAGTGGTTAGTGAGGTGAAACTAGTATGTGGTTTATCTTTGTCTTCCCTCTCCACCACTCCCCATCTCCAAGTTACCTCCTCTCCCATCTAAATTTGTGTGTGGGGGAGGGAGACGGAGGATTGGTCAGGAAAAAAAAAAAGTGGGGGGGGATGCTATAACTCAGTACCATTGCTTATTGTTGTAGCATTTCCAATTCCTTAATAAAGGCTTTGGATGATTAATGACTATTTGGAGAGGAACATCCCCAGTTTGTATACTGCCCAACCACATTGAATATAGCTCAAACGCCATGGGTTCCTGGCATGCTAGAATCGTCTCTGGCAAACCAAAGGAAGGCAAACGTTAGGCTGGGAGCAAGAGAAATGCTTCTTAAATCCTGATGGAACCTGAAAAGTTTTGGACAGCCACTGGCAGAATGTTTCCACTCAGAGCCTGCAGTGATTGAATAGCCTACTTTGCATTAAAAAAAAAAAAAAAAACAGCTCAGGGACAGGGCCAAGGATAGCCCCAGACCTACTCTTCTGAATATGGATGTGGACTGAGGGCAGATTATAAATGCACTTGGTTTGAAAAGTAAAGGTCACACATCAGTCTCTTCAGTTATATTGAAGATCACTGACTTCAATGATCTTCACCTTTGAACTAAAGGAACAGCACTGCTTATGTCCTCTATATACAAATGCCCTGGAATAGGGGAGAGTTCATATTTAACATTCTTTTATTGAATATTGTTTTTTTAAGCAATTTTAAAATTGGCCAAGGAAGTGTCCTTAGAAGTAGCTTAATTATTGGGTTTTCCCCCCTGATTTCCCAGAACCTCTGATCTTTGTAGTAGGCAGGCCTATAATAATAATTGTTATTGTTATTGTTAGAGGGGTTTTATGAAGACAATAACAATTATGAGAGCCTTTTCTTTCAAAGTACCTCTGATTCACAGTCAATGCCATATATAGGTTATTATTGTTATTAATAATAATGATAATGGCATATTAGACATTTAATGGCTTCTATAGTAGGTCAAGAGGCCTTTCTTAAACATTTCTTATACCACCTACCAAAATTACATTTTAGAAGAGACCTTTAGCTAAGGTCCTGCCCAACTTATTATCCAATAGTGGGAAATTGGCCTCATTTTAAGTATAGAGAAAAAAGCATCCATTGATTTTAATTTTATTCTTTACTTGGTTAAGCAAATTTCTAGAACTGTATCTGTTATTTGAAGACAAGCCTAGTTAAGTATGCAGACCTTCATCATCACAAGGTTATCTGGCAAATAATGACTTATTGTCCTGTGTAGCCCCTGGGTAGGGAAGGGGGGAGGAAGAAAGAGAAAAATAAATAAATATAGACTGGCCCATAGTCCTGTGTAGCCACCTCTGATTTTTTAGAAATAATGGTAGAAAGATGTAGATACAGAGCATAACAAAAATTGGGCAGGGTTAAGAGGAGCAAGAGAGGGAGAGGAGGAAGTCTTTATTAAATACCTACTATGTTTCAGGCACTATGCCAAGCAATTTACAATTAAATTTCATTTAATCCTCTCAACACCCCTTTGAGATAGGTGCTATTAATATACACACTTTACAATTGAGTAAGCTTAGGTAAAGGATAAGTGATTTGTCTGTTTTTATACTATTTGTTAACATTAATTTAGCTGTTTAGTCCTTGTGTATTGGCATGTCAATGTTAAACTATTTTCAATATTAATGACAATAGAAACAATATATTTAGAATATAACAGCTCAGGTTTTTTGTTTGTTTGTTTTTTGTGGGCAGCTAGGTAATACATTAGAATCTGTGATCTGCAGTCAGGAAGACTTATCTCCCTGAATTCAAATCTGGCCTTAGACAGTTATTAGTTATATGACCCTGGAAAGGTCACTTAACAATTTGCCTCAGTGTCCTCATCTGTAAAATGAGCTAGAGAAGAAAATGGTAAAACCACTCCACAAGAAAACTGTAAATGGGGGTCATGAAAAGTTGGATAAAACTGAACGACAAAAATAGGAGGATAAGAAATGGCACTCAAGATGACAAAGACAGGAAGAGCAGCTGTATCACACATGCAGAAGAAACTTTTGCTAGGGGCAACACAAATTGGAAAACACTGAAGGATCAATCTTCAACATAACTGAAAGAGGGAAAGAGACCATATAATTGCGGGGGGGAGCACAAATGACATTGTTTCCTTTAAAAAGTAAATGAAGAAGGTCTCAATCAATCAGTCAATTAAAAATAGCTTATTAAGAAACTACTGTGTTCCAGGAATTGTCCTAGATACTGTAGATACAAACACAAAGAAATGAAAATGAAACAATGTGTCCTTGCAAAGAGATACTACTGGGAGAGACAGTAAGAACTTACATAAGTAATATCCAGAATACATATAACAAGGATAAATACAAAGTAGTTAAATTCAAGGTAGTTAAGGAGGGAAAGATCAGACAAGACTTTATATGGAAGCCTGATCTCTGTGTATTGAAGGAAGAGAAGGGATTCTATGAGATAGTGGTGAAGAGAGAGTGCATGAAAATGGCCAGTACAAAAGCACAAGGATAGAACAGAGTATCATGTGTGAGGAACATAGAGAAGGCAAGTTTGCTTAGACACAAAGTGTAGGAAGGGATTTCATGTCAAATGAGATTGGAAAGATCTACTGAGGCTAGGAAGGACAGATCCTTAAGAGAAAATATATTTAAGAGAGATTATATTTTATCTTGAGGTCTTAAGAGATATTTCATCATAAAGGCGAAATGAAGTCACTGGAGTAGGGTTATGATGCTGTCAGATCTACACTTAACAAAAATCAGCATAAGATTTGGAGTGTGAGAGAGAAATGAACCAGGGACACTGATTAGAAGGGGTAATTGAAGGTATGAACTATGGTTCTAGTTACATAACTAGAGAGAAAGGTTGAATGATTAGAGATATTCTGGAAGTAGAAATGACAAGGTTTGGCAACTAACTGAATATAGGAACTAACTATTGCACATGTGTGACTTCTTTCTCATTTCTATAAAATCTTTATATGAATTATCTACACATTTAACAGATGAGAAAAATGAGGCAGACAAGAGGGAATAAATATTATTTGGAGCTTACTAGGTGCCAGTCAGTATGCTAAGTAATTTATAAATATTTTCTTATATTATCCTCACAACAGCCCAGGGAGGTATATTGCTAGTATTCTTGTTTTTCAGTCATTTTTCAGTCATGTTTGACTTTTCATTACCCCATTTGTGTTTTCCTTGGCCGTGACACTGGAATGGTTTGCCATTTTCTTCTCCAGCTCATTTTGCAGATGAGGATATTGAGGCAAACATGGTTAAGTGACTTGCCTAGAGTCACATAGCTAGTAAGTGTCTAAGAATAGATTTTGAACTTAGGAAGATGAGTTTTCCTGCCCCCAGCCTTGGTGCTTGCTACCTAACTGCCCAGAGGAGCTAGTGTTACCCCCAATTTTATAGAAACTGGAACAGAGGTTAAGTGATTTGCCCAAGGTCACAAATTAACTGAGTGTATGAGGTCAGATTTGAACTCAAATCAATCTAAATCTAAGTTCCACTATATCATGCATTTGATCCTATTAAATGAATTAATCCAATTAAATTGTTTCATTTCCAAATAAATCCTGATTGCTTCTATGCATTAGTGGAAAACTAAACAAGCTAAAGTATGATATGTTCCAATTCAGAGTACATTTTGTAAAGAGAAACTTTAAAATGCTGTCTTGCCGCTCATGACAAAATAACTTTCAGCCTTTAGTTTATCTTAAGACAATGAATATATATATATACACACATATATATGTGTATATATATTTATATATGTATATGTATATGTGTGTGTGTATATGTATATATATGTGTATGTGTATGTATGTATGTATATATTTCACTGCTTTAATGAACCCAGAGTGGGAGTATTAAATTTAGTGTTATTGAAATTTGAAAAAGGTAGATTTCAAGGGTTTGTTTCATGTATTATTAGGTACAAGTTTTATTTCATTTAATGATTTTATGTTTTTATGTAATATAGAAGGGAAGGTGGAAAGTAGAATTATTCTTGAAAATATTAAACACATTTTGGTTGCTTTCATTTGCCTCCTAGGGATAGTTTCATAATGCATATTCTGTTATCTTGAGATTCTTTTCTTCATTTTCTACAAAGTAACTGAAAATAAATTTCTGTATCACATGAAAAATGCATTGTTCATGTTAATAAAAACAACAAAAAATGTTAAAATGCAGAAATATTCATGATTGGCACAATATCCCTGATTAGCTAGAGCATAAAAGGGTTCTAATCCATGACCTCTCTTCCGCTGAGATACTAAGGCCAGATGGTCCAATATTAAAACATTTAACTGAAATATAGTTCTGAGATTCTGTGTTTCTATAATTATGTGGTTTTCTTTTAAGAAAATTCTTCTCTCACCTACAAGGGATTGGTTGTTTCTCATTGTAGAGCTTGCAGTTGTCTGTGCACCTATGTAAATTCATGGATTATTATTAAAAATGTATAACTGTTGAGATGATATTGGCAAAGGTGAAGTGAGAAACAAATATTTGGGAGGTTTAGGTCAAGCCCAGATCACTAACCCAATTCACAATCTCCCAGGATGCTTACACTTTGGGAGTTGTTAAGAACACAGATTCACCTGAGATGGGACACAGGGGAGGGTAATAACCAATATTTGTCAAAGGGAACCCTAGTGATTTGATTATCCCTGTTCAGTGACTAATGAGAGCAAACTGGGAGACAATTAAAGTGACTTAACCTCCTAATTGGTCTTACTGCTTCAATTCTCTCCCTCTCTCCAATCCATCCTTTATTCAGCTATCAAAATAATTTCCTATAGTTTAGATCTGTTTGTATTACTCTCCTGCTCAAAAGCTTTCAAGGGTTTCCTGTTGTCTGTAGGATAAAACATAAACTGTCCATCTGACAATGAGGACTTCCATGATTTTATCCCAACCCAGATTTTTATCTTTCTTTGATTTTATTTGCCATCGCAACTTCTATATCTCAGCACTCTTGGATGACTAGCTATTCCCCAACTTACATCTATGGGCTTCCATGCAGGCATGGAATTTTACTCTACACCTGCATTTCCTGGTCATCCTTCAAGGATGAGGTCAGGTGCTACCTCTTAAAAAAAAAAAAAAAAAGCCTTGCCTAATCTTGCCAGTTAGTATTCTTTCCCTCTTCAAGTTAAATTATCTTTGTTTATGTCCATGTTTTACCTTTGCAAAAGAGTGTGAACTACTCGAGGCCAAGGATTCTTATTTTTATCTTTCTATCTTTAGCATTTAGGGCAGCCAGGCAGCACAGTGGATAGAGTGCCATGCCTAGAGTAAAGAAGGCTCATCTTCCTGTGTTCAAAATCTGGCCTCGGACACTTCCTAGCTGTTTGACTCTGGGCAAGTCACTTCACCATGTTGCCTTTAGTTTCCTTATCTGTAAAATGAGCTGGAGAAGCACAGAGCAAACCATTCCAGGATCTTTGCTAGGAAAACCCCAAATGGGGTCACAAAGGGTCAGACACAACTGAAAAAAACCCTGACTGAACAAATGACTCTATAGTCTTCAGTCAGATTAGTAGTGCTCCATTGTGCAAGGAGTGTCCAGACCCCCTTGGAAGTGGTAAAAAAGAATAATTTTGAAATGCTTTTTCAGCTCTCCTATGTAAAGAAAGAACACAATGCTCAGTTCTCCTGGAGATCAGGGCAGAGGCTGTGCTATAAAGGAAACTCTATGAGGAAACACAAGGACCCTGCCCCGGACCAATTCTTGCTTACATAGAACCTGTAGAGCTGAAAACATAAAGAATAAATTTCAAAAGGAAAAAATACCTGGGCTCTGGCATATTGTTGTTGGGCAAAGTACTTTGCTAAAAGATTTATAAGCACTGGTTAGATTATTAAGTTCCCTCTGCTAATAAGTGTAGCGTCCAAGGACAGTTTACTTGTGGGTATTCCCTCAGCAGAAAAAAAAGAAAAGATAACCAGGAGAAGACATTGGAAGAGAGCAACAAGCAGTATTGTATGTTTCATAGGAACTGCTCACGGAAGACTTTGGTATGAAACGATTTCTTCATCTGAAGCTATAAATCCACTTAACGATTATCCCTCCCATATTGCAACTTTCCCCATCATGGTTTGGTGTGGTAAAAATTATTTGTGGTAAAGATTAATATTCCTGTTTTTAGCTAGCTCATTTGGGAGGGGCCACAACTGGCCCACCCCGAGGTTACATATGCTACTGAGCTCAGAAAGGCAGCTTTTGAAGGACCTCCCCTTTTGGGGGAGGAGAGATTGAATGCTCCCTGAAGGGAGGCAGGCTGCTTCCAGAAGGTAAGGTGTCTTCAGGAACTTGGTCTTTTTCCTTCTGGGCCCTTGCACTGGTGGCATGTGTTGATGCTCTTGCTGTGGCAACTGCAGTCCGGGTGGTGCGCGAGCAACCTTAGACTGGTGGGCTGTTCAGGTGTTTGGTGAGTTTAATTATGTAAAACCCTAATAGGCTAAGTTTAGAGTTAAGAGCATTTCTCTGTATTTCTATTTTCCTATTTCCTTATCTTTGATTTTTATTAGTTTCAACTTTGTGGTTTAATCAATTCCCAAGTAATAAAATTTTGTGAACTAAAGCTTAGAGAAGGGCAGCTAGGTGGCAGAAGTGGATAGAGCACTGGCCCTGGATTCAGGAGTACCTGAGTTCAAATCTGGCCTCAGATACTTGACACTTACTAGCTGTGTGACCCTGGGCAAGTCACTTAACCCCCATTGCCCCGTAAAAATAAATAAATAAATAAAATAGTAAAAGCTTAGAGGCTCCTTTCTTATTGGCCTGGGAGAAATATCTAAAAGGGAAGTTCAGAGAGGAGGGAGAACCTAAAAGGTCTCTCATTTCCTGGATCCCAATATTAAGGCAAGTCACCCAAATAACTCTCCATATATCAAATTTTGGCCCTCACATTGAATACATCTTCAGTTAGCATAAGAAATTAAATGAGAGTTTTGTGGAAGCCACAGAGAACACACAGAGGCCAGCAGATGACACAGAGCCTATAAACAAATACTTACCCCCATTTTACAATAAGGTACTGTAAACGCCCCATAAAAGAGAAAAATCAGACTTCTCCTCTGATACCAAGGGAGGGCCAAACAATTTAGGCAGATTTTCCAGATCTTGAAAGGGATAACTGTAAATAGAATTAAGAAATGCACATTTTAGAATGTGATAGGTATAATGTGGTATAATTTGTCTGTTAGGAATATAAGATGTAGATGACTCCTTTACGTATCCTTTATCACCCCAAGACTGGATATGCCACTGAAGTCATCATCTCAATACAGGAACATCAGTCAAATTTTGTTAAGTGCCTACTATGTGCCATACATTGTGCTAAACTCTTGGGATAAAAAGAAAGGCAAAAAACAATCTCTGCTTTCAAGGTGTTCACTATGTATAAGCAAGAAATATACAGGATAAATTGGAGATAATCATTAGAAGGGAAACAAAAGAAGTAGAATGGGAAGATATTTCCTCAGCTATACTAGCCCCTCCCAATACCCCGCCCCACCATGTTTCTGCCTACTGAAATCCTTTCCTTCCCTTAGGGGTCCAATTAAGAACCAAACTCTGGGGGCAGCTCGGTGGTACAGTGGATTAAGCCCTGGATTCAGGAGGATCTGAGTTCACATCTAGCCTCAGACACTTGACACTTACTAGCTGTGTAACCTTGGGCAAGTCACTTAACCCTCATTGCCCCACCAAAAACAAACAAACCAAAAAGAAACAGAAAAAAAACCTAACTCTTCCTTAATTCTCCAAGCTGAAAATGGCCTTTCCTTCCCAGGATTCCTCATAGCCTTTCCCATGTACTTATTTTCTATCTAATATTAAGGTTACGTACATTTCGATAGAAGAAAATCTTTAAGGTTAGAGTATGTTTCATAAACTCTTGTGGCTTCCTATTGCCTTCAGGATTAAATATGATCTGTTTGGCATTCAAAGTCCTTCATAAGGGTAGCTTTCCATTGTTCTTATACCTTATCCCTTGACTGGACACTGTCTTCCTGGCTGTACAAGGAACAAGACACCCCCATCTCCCATGTCCAGAATTTTTTTTTCTGGATGTCTCCCATGCCTGGAATGCTCTTTCTTATCTCAGCCTAGTTCTTTAAGTCTGAACTAAAATCCTGTCTTCTAAAGGAATTCTTTCCCAACCCCCTCCCTTAATTCTAATGCATTCCCTTTGTTAATTATTTTCTGTTTATTTCCTACTTTGAGCTTGTTCCTACATGTATATTTGTTTCCCCCCCCCCATTACATAGTGAGTTCCTTTAGGGCAGGATCTCTCTTTTGCCTTTTTTTGTAGCATCAATAACAATTCTAGATTACTTAATAAATGTTATTTCTTGATAGACATACATATTGTATTATATTTATTTTGTTTTAAGCTTTAAAACCATATATAAAATCAGTATTATGTTATAATTATTATTAAACCCACTGCAACCACCTGTTTGAAGACCCTTATTATGTCATACCTCAACTATTTTAATAGACTCCTAAGTGGTATCCCTGCTTCTAATGTATCCTTTCTGCAATTTATCCTTTTACATTGCTATCAGGTTAATCTCCCTAATGCATGGATCTGATGATGCCATTATTGTTCTAAAAACTGTTCAATGACTTCCTATTGCTATTAAATAAAGTCCAAATTCTTTAGCCTACAATTCAAGTTTCTTTGCAAACTGCCATCATTTTTCCTTTCCAGCCTCATTTCATACTTCTCCTCCAACTCCTGTCAGGTATTTTGTGCTTTAGTCAATTTATTCTACTCACTGTTCCCCATACATATTTACAGCTTCCTGATACCATGATTTTTTACACACCATTCCCTAAACCTATAGCACCTTTCTCTCCTATCTTATTATAGGAACCCTACTCAACCTTCCTGACTGTACCATGAACAAGACACTTTCATCTCTTGTCTCCAGGTATATTATTTTTTAATTGATTTTAAATCATAAAATTATTTTATTATTTTCCAGTTACATGTAAAGATAGTTTTCAACATTTGTTTTCATAGGATTTTTAGTTACAAATTTTTCTCCCTCCCTCCATTCCTTCCCTGCTCCCCAAGACAGAAAGCAATCTGATATGGGTTATATATGTACAATCACATTAAACATATTTCTGCATTAGTCATGTTGTGAAAGAAAAATCAGAACAAAAGGGGAAAACCCCCAAAAAGAAAACAAAAACCCCAAACCAAAAAATAGAAACAGTGTGGCTCTATCTGCATTCAGATTCCACAGTTCTTTTTTTCTGAATGTGGAGAGCATTTTGCATAATGAGTCCTTTGGAATTGTCTTGGGTCATTGTATTGCTGAGAAGAGCTAAGTCTACCACAGTTGACCATCACACAATGTT
The DNA here is from genome assembly GCF_019393635.1 of Dromiciops gliroides. Classification (NCBI taxonomy): domain Eukaryota; kingdom Metazoa; phylum Chordata; class Mammalia; order Microbiotheria; family Microbiotheriidae; genus Dromiciops; species Dromiciops gliroides. Next base: position 187,235,419 of record NC_057863.1, read on the forward strand.
GCTGTTACTGTGTACAATGTTCTCCTGGTTCTGCTCAGTTCATTCAGTATCAGTCAACTTAAGTCTTTCCAGGTTTTTCTGAAATCTGCCCACTCATCATTTTCTTAAAGCACAATAGTTTTCCATTATATTCACATACCACAACTTGTTTAGCTATTCCCCAATGGATGGGCATTCTTCAGGCATTTTCTAATACCTAATACAACCTCCTCTGTGAGGCCTTCTCCATTTTCCTTCCTGAGACTTCATTATGACCTTTAATTTTTTTTCTTATTCACTTGTTTGATTTTTATTATAATTATGTCTGTGTGTGTGGCTTACCTCTCCTTCAATGTGAAAAGTACTATGTCTTCTGTACACAGAAGCAAGAACTTAAAAACCAGCAAATTCTGAAAGCCAAACAGGGATATTGGTCTAAAGGAGAAGGAAAGGCTCAGACTGTGAAAATCTCAGCTTTCATTGATCTTTTAAGCAAGACTAATCATAATCACTTTTCTGTGCACTGTGCCAAAGATCTTAGGCACAATGGCAGCATAAGGTCATTCTAATGGAGATGGAAAAGACCTTACAGGCCAGGTAATCAAACCTCTTCATTTTACAAATAAAGAAAATAAGGCTGAGAGTCAACGTGACTTACCGAAATTCCCAAAGGTAGATGACATACCTGGGATTTGAAAACAGGTTTTCTGACTCCAAACACAGCATTCTTTCTGTTAAACCATGTATGTCTGCCCTAAAGTCAACACTAACAAAATAGGGAAAACTAATCTTTAGCTACAAACTCTTGACTCTAGGGGGGAAAAAAGAACACCTGTTTGGGCTTTTAATGTACTTCATCATTGGACCAACCTTGTGCATTATGCCCTTTCTTCCTCTCTATAGTCCTGCTCTTCACACATTCTCCTCTATTTCCCTTCTCCAAGTCTTTCTGTGGCCACCCCTCTACTCTTTTTTTTTTTGGGGGGGGGGACTGAGGGTTAAGTGACTTGCCCAGGGTCACATGGCTAGTAAGTGTCAAGTATCTGAGGCAAGATTTGAACTCAGGTCCACCTGAATCCAGGGCTGTTGCTTTATCCACTGTACCACCTAGTTGCCTCCACCCCTCCACTCTTGCTTAGAAAGCATTCCCTCCTCATTTACATCTTATAGAATCCCTTACTTCCTTCAAGATGAAGTTCAACAGTGTCTTCTACACAATGGCTTTTCTGGGTTTCCTTGCCCCCTCCCCCCATGTAAGTGCTCTCCATCCATGACCACCTCATTTAAATAACTTGTATTTATTCTGTATATATTCTGTATACTCAGATATGTATTTGCTGTCTCTTCTGATTGAACGAAAGACGCTTGAGGGGAGGAACACTAATATCCAAAGAAAACCACATTTTCATTTTTTGTCCTTGTATGGCCAGTCCTTGGAACATAGTAGTGATGTGGGATGGAATTAGGGTCAAATTGATTGTGAGTCGTCCCAAAAGAATTACAAGACTCAGTGACTCAGCTTCCCAAGTTTTATTGCAATTCTGTGAGTGACCACAAGGAGAAAACCAGAAACATGGAAAGGTATCTCTCGAATAAGGAAAGGTAGAAAGTTATATTTATAGTATGGATAAATTGATTATCAGTTTCATTATAATAATCTCCACCTTGGGAAGGTACAGGGGAGGGCCTTTCCTTCTCATTATGATAATCTCCACCTTTGGGAGGTACAGGGGAGGGCCTATCCTAATTTGGAGTTCCTGGGGTCCTAAACCAACCCCCAAGGCAGATACCTTTTTCTGTGGAGGTGTGTTTTGGGGGTTTACACATTGTAAGGTGAATCTGGGGGCAAATTTGGCCTTTGCTGTGGCATGTCTCTTTCTGGTTCCCATAGCTAGTTTCAAAACATCTTCATTTTTCATTTATTTCTAGTCTAAGTTTCTATAGCCTGTCATTTTTTCATTGTTATAATTTCAGGTCTTCATGGGCTTTCTCCCTCTGTTCCCATAATGGGCACTGATTTCTATGGGTAAGAGAACCTAGCATTCTCACTTTTAAGTTATCCATTAACTGGGGTCTGACTCCCTATTAGAGCTAATATCTGAATTAGAGCTTAGATTTTAGGTTTTTCTATTAACCCCTTTTTGCCTCCTACATCAGTAGGTTCTTAATAAATTTGATTGAATTATCAAAGAAAAGATAACCAGGATCATCTGTAGCTTTGCTTGTCTGCCATAGCAACATCCCAAATTATTCTCTCCTCTCTTCCAAGCAGCATAATATTTTTCACAGTATGAATTAAACCACTTTACAAACACCAGCAATAAATGTTTCTCCCTCTTTATATTTATGGGTTGCAGGTTGCAGATAGAGAGGAAGAGCTGGTGCACTCCTTGTTATTGATTGTAGCTACTGCCTTTCTTTGCACATAGTTCAATTCTACTATTTTCCTTGCTATGCTAATATAATTTTTTTCATCCCTCAGGACCAAACATTATGCCCTGAATACAAATGATTTTTAAAAAATAATTGTTCAATTTAATTCACATTTTTATAAAACTGCTAATACTATCTGAAAACCTAAATTGGCTAAACTAATGATAGTAGTAAAATGTACAATAGTTCTGTATCTAACTGGCTTCTGTTGCTCTACTACAACTTGTCTGGACTCATGAAAACTATAAATGAAGGTGGACAAGGGAGCTGAAAGCTAGGAGGTGCAGTTTGCCATTTAAAGGAAAAAGCATCCATTTCTGTCTTTGAATAATGCTATCTTTCAAGGAGAGTCCAGGAGTTGGATTTTAGAAGGAAGGTTCAACAGCAGAGAATTCAGTAACCTCACTCCAATTTTGTTCCAGACTAGGGACGCACAAGGTCAGTAGTCATCTTTAATGTGTGCCAAGTTAAGGAGAGGCACCTCAGATATGCACTAGGCTATCCAGAGCCCTATGTGTGCATAGGAAAAGTTATTTTCTACCAAGTGTTCCATAAGACAAATTTTAATATAATTTTGAAATTTTAGACAAAAATTCAAATTTTTTAAATTTGATGAGTAACAGGGGCAAATTCCAAATCTAATTTAAGGAATTTATTTATAACAAAGAAAGGAATAGAAAATATTCAAGCAGAGCATAGATGATCACCTCATGTATACTATAGACTAGAGAAACTCAGGTACCAAAAGGAGATTGGATAGAAATAATTATAAATTAGGTAGTGTTACGGGGAAATAGAGGGGGTTTGGGGAAGGGTCCTTAGGAATTCCTCTTTAAAGAATTACACCCTCAGATAGAAAGAGAAATTCCATTTAAAGTAACAGTAGATAATATAAAATACTTGGGGATCTACTTGCCAAGACAAACCCAGGAACTCTATGAACACAACTACCAAACACTCTTCACACAAATCAAATCAGATCTAAATAATTGGAAAGATATCAATTGCTCATGGATAGGCAGAACTAATATAGTAAAAATGACAATACTGCCTAAATTAATTTACTTATTCAGTGCCATACCAATCAGACTACCTAAAAATTATTTTATACAGCTAGAAAAAATAATAACAAAATTCATCTGGAAAAACAAAAAATCAAGAATATCCAGGGAAATAATGAAAAAAAATGCACAGGAAGGTGGGTTAGCGGTACCAAACCTGGAGCTTTACTATAAAGCGGCAGTCATCAAAACTATCTGGTACTGGCTAAAAAATAGAGTGGTAGATCAATGGAATAGGCTAGACTCAGGAAATGCAGTAGTAAATGACACTAGTAATGTAGTGTTTGATAAACCCAAAGACTCCAGCTTCTGGGATAGGAACTCAGTATTTGACAAAAACTGCTGGGAAAACTGGAAGATAGTATGGCAGAAATTAGGCATAGACCAACATCTGACACCTTATACTAAAATAAGGTCAAAATGGATACATGATTTAGACATAAGAGGTGATACCATAGGTAAATTAGGAGAGAAAGGAATAGTCTACCTATCAGATCTTTGGAAAGGAAAACAGTTTTTGACCAAACAAGAGATAGAGTATATTATAAAATACAAAATGGATGATTTTGATTATATTAAATTAAAAAATTTTTGTACAAACAGAAGCAATGCATCCAAAATTGGAAGGGAGGCAGAAAGCTGGGAAACAATTTTTGAGGCCAGTGCTTCTGATAAAGGCCTCATCTCTAAAATATATAGGGAATTAAATCAAATTTATAAGAATCCAAGTCATTCCCCAATTGAGAAATGGTCAAAGGATATGAACAGGCAATTTTCTGATGAAGAAACCAAAGCTATCTATTCCCATATGAAAAAATGCTCTAAATCTCTAATGATTAGAGAGATGCAAATTAAAACAACTCTGAGGTACCACCTGACACCTATCAGATTGGCTAAAATGACAAAAAAGGAAGATAATAAATGTTGGAGAAGCTGTGGGAAAATTGGAACACTAATGCATTGTTGGTGGAGCTGTGAACTGATCCAGCCATTCTGGAGAGCAATTTGGAATTATGCCCAAAGGGCGATAAAGCTGTGCATACCCTTTGACCCAGCAATTCCACTTTTAGGTCTTTTTCCCAAAGAAATCATGGAAGGGGGAAAGGGACCCACATGTACAAAAATATTTCTAGCTGCTCTTTACGCGGTAGCAAGGAATTGGAAGTTGAGGGGGTGCCCATCAATTGGGGAATGGCTGGACAAGTTGTGGTATATGAATACAATGGAATACTACTGTGCTGTAAGAAATGATGAGCAGGAGGAGTTCAGAGAAACCTGGAGGGTCTTATGTGAGCTGATGATGAGTGAGATGAGCAGAACCAGAAGAACATTGTACACAGTATCATCAACATTGAGTGTTGACCTACTGTGTTGGACTATATTCTTCTCACCAATGCAATGGTACAGAAGAGTTCCAGGGAACTCATGATAGAAGAGGATCTCCAAATCCAAGGAAAAAAAAAAAAAGAACTGTGGAGTATAGATGCTGATTGAACCATACTATTTCTTTTGTTTTGGGTGCTGTTGTTTTTTTTTTTTCTATTTTGAGGTTTTGCATCACTGCTCTGATTTTTTCTCTTGTAACAGGATTAATGCAGAAATAGGATTAATGTTATTATGTGTATATATATATATATATATATATGTATATGTATATAGATATATAGATATAACCTATATCAGATTACCTGCTGTCTAGGGGAGGGGGGAGGGAGGGGAGGGAGGGAGAAATATCTGAAATTGTAAAGCTTGTATAAACAAAAGTTGAGAACTATCTTTACATGTAACGGAAAAAATAAAATACCTTATATGTTAAAAAAAAAAAGGATTACACCCTCTTGCACACAATCCAATTACAATAAAATAATAATTTATTTAGGAGCTATGGAAAGGAAAACAAGAGAGAAATCCTTCAACTTCTCATGGGGAGAAGGCACGGCACAGAAGCATGGCTCTGAGATACCTTTCTCCTGGAGCAGAAGACAGACAGATACTTTTATAGAGGACTGATGGTGGTCAGATGAGGTGATCATATTTGATTGTGGAAAGTTCCCTAATTGGGGGAGGACCATTCCCCACTGGTGGTGGCTAGGGGAAGTTGGATGAGGGGCAGCTCCGGATCTCTCAAGCCATCTCTGTCCTCATGCCACAAAGGCAGCAACCACACCTAATCTTATCTCCCAGAGGGGTGGGGGAGACTGGAATGAAAGGTGGTAGTCCTGGAGTTAACTCAGTCCCAATCCAGTTACTGCTTTTCTCTTTAGTTGTGTCTGTCCTTTGGTTTAGTTACTCAAGGAAAAGGTTCTTTTGATTTACCCCAGAAAACTTCTGGGGTACCTAGGGCCATTCAAATGAGGTACCCAGGCCCATAACATTAGCATATATGAATAAATCATTATTAGAAAGGCGGTTTGGCATAGTATGTGGAGAGTTTAAATTGGAGTATAAAAGACTGGAGTTCAAATTCTGATTTAGATCCTTCCTAGCTGTATCCCAGAGAAAGTCACATAATCTCTTAGTGTCTTTAAAACTATACATAAAACTCTAGTTCTATAAGGGTTAGGGTTATCCCTCGGACTCTCCCTCCACATCTCCACCTCTTTAGTTTCCCTGGTTTCCCTTATGTTGGGGTGGTGGTGGTGGTTCAGTATATTCAGTTGTGTCTTCTTGGCAAAGTGGTTTACCATTTATTTTTCCAGCCGAGTTACAGATGAGGAAACTGGGGCAAAAAGTAACGTGACTTGCCCAGGGTCACACAGAGAATAAGTGTCTGAAGCCTGATTTGAACTCAGGGCAGCTAGGAGGTGCCCTGGATAGAGAAGAGGGTCTGAAGCCAGGCTTCCCTTAGAAGGCCTTTCTCTGCCCTTGAGCTGTTTTTCCCTTTCCCTCAGAGATGAACTTCTATCATTCAGAGGACTGGATGGGCTAGTATTTTCTTAATGACATGCAGCCAACCAGAATAAACTGTAATTGGGAAATTCTTTACAAAATAAACAAAAATACAATGGAACATAGATAATGTTAATAGGTGGCTATGTTAGTCAATATGTGGTGGGACCCACTGGCATCTTTTTTTTTTCCTTTAATGACCACTGATTTACATGTAATCTCCTTCCTTAGAATGTGACACTTTTCACCGATTTCTTCCTACCCCTTGGGTTTAGCACAGTATTTGGTTCCCAGTAACCTCTTAATAAATGCTTGTTGACTGACTTCATCAAAAGGAGTACACTCAACAAGGAAACCAATCAGCCCTGAAGAACAGAAACAAGTGCAAAGAAGTCTTACAGACAGAACCCAGTGCAAAATACAGGAGTATCTTGTCCTTCAATTCTACTTTCCCCTATTGCCTTCTCTTTCACACAGGAATACAAAGAAACTCAAAAAGCACAACTACAGAAACATGCCCTAGTCTATGGCTGAGAAAAGCCCTCAATTAAAAACCAAACTTCTTTTTTGTTGGTCAGTCATTTAAATCATCATCCAACTCTTCTTGACCCTATTTGGGGTTTTCTTGGCAAAGATACTGGAATGATTTGCCATTTTCGTCTCCAGGTCATTTTGCTTTTGGTGGGTTTTTTTTTTTTTTTGGTTTTTTTTTTTGTTGTTGTTTTTTTAAGTGAGGCAATTGGGGTTAAGTGACTTACCCAGGGTCACACAGCTAGTAAGTGTTAGGTGTCTGAGGCCGGATTTGAACTCAGGTACTCCTGACTCCAGGGCCGGTGCTCTATCCACTGTGCCACCTAGCTGCCCCTCCAGGTCATTTTGCAATGAGGAACATTGCAAACAGAGACAAACAGAGTTAAATGACTTGTCCAGGATCTCACAGCTAGTAAGTATCTGAGGCCAAATTTGAAGTCCTCACTCCAGGTCTGATTGCTCTGCCCACTGTGCTATCTAGCTCTCAGAGACCAAAATACAAAGTGTTAAGAGGAGAGATTAACACCTATTCTATATCATTTACCTGAATAATTTAGGGACCCAGCCATAAGATTTTATGGATAACAAGAGGAATTAGCAGCTAGGGCTGTCCCAAAAAGAGTTACCTGGGTGGAAGATATTCCTTGAATGTGCATGCATAGACTTAGAACTCTCTTTTTAGGTCATGAAAGTCTTCCCAAATGTCCCAAAGCAGAATGGACTGTTTCTGGAGCTAGAGGGTTCCTTCTCACTGGAAGCTTTCAGGGGGAAATCAGATGGCCACTTATGGGGCATAGTGTATGAGGAACTATGTTCAGATACATGAAACTTCCTACACAGATTTTAAAGGAATGGTTGTGGGGAGAATGGAGTAGGGGGAGGAAAAAGGGAGGGCCTCAGCTGCATCATCCCTCTTAAGTGTTTTAAAGTTTATCTAAATCTTCTCACATTCATTCAATTGTAAATCTTTACTAATGCCTCTTGGCTTACAAATGAAGTAATTAAGAGATCTTTAGCAATAAAGTAAAGGGGTTAAGATGGAGAGAGGACTGAGGGATTGTAGGTTAGCAGGTAACAATCCATATACAATTCTCTTTTTACTGGGCCTAATACTAGAGCAATATTCATGAATTAACAAAAAGGCAGATTGTGAAACTTTATTTGACAGAAAAACTGTATCACTATCAAACAGCTGGAGTTGCAATGCCCTATCAGGAACAGTCAGGGATTTAGAACCGAGTTCTTGAAATCAAAGAAAGCCTAATCAGAGCTAAATTAATAAGGCACCGAAATGGGTTCCAGTTTCCACTAAGTAATTAACAACAATTAACGTACATACTTCTTTATACTTGTGGTTGAATAGAGCAGTAAAATTAGAGGCTACAGCTTTTGCCATCCACTCAACATGGGTGTTTCTTTATCTTTGCTTCCTTGATAGGATGCCAGTTCTTTCCTTGTAGCACCTTTTATCTAGTTCAGGCTAGGGTGTGGATGAGGACTCTTAACAACCAAACAACAAGTTTAAAATTAGAGATGCAGATTAGAAATATTCTGTTCAAACAACGAGCTGCTAAAATGGATTTTTATATGACTCTTTTAGATGTCATTTTCATTTTTCCCCCTCTTGTCAGTCTTCTATGTATCTTATTTGCCAAAAAAAAAAAATCAGTATACGAAAAGAAAATAGAGTGTATAAGTGCTTGCAGGAGCGTGCTAAACACTGTACAGAAGTTAATCTAAATGGACACAGTCACTGCCCACACGAACAGATCTTCTAAGAAAAGACAACAAAGATGTGAATGTGTAAAATAGAGTGGGATTTTTTTTTTAATGCAGGGAGGAAAAGATTGAAGGGAGGGCCAGCAGAGAGAAGTTAGCTGCTTTGTCCTTTTTATTTTATTTTTGTGATTTTGCTGTTTTCAATAGAAGGGGTAGTTAGGGGAGAAGCAGACAAGTAGGTGGGGGGGGCGCTCGAGATAGGAGACAAGGGCACAGAGAAGACACAGCAGAAAAAAGTAGTCAGGGTACCAAGAAAAAGGGCAGCAAAGGAAAACAAAGTTGAATGGAGGTGGTTAGAAGAATTAGACATTGAAAGAAAACTGAAGAGGAAACAGTCTTTTGTTTCACCTAATAAATAGAAGATACCAGATTATAATTGAAGTTTATGAAGCACTTGTTGAGAGCCTTGGTGTATGGTGTGGACCTCTGTTGACCATAATGGTTATATGTCCATCCATCTGAGTTTGTCTAGACATGGCTCAAGAAGTTGCAAGCATCAAATGAGACACAACCTATGAAAATTTCTTCCCCAACCTTAAAGTGCAATAGATATGCTAACTTATGTGCTCTCTTATTAGAGATGCTAACTTTGAGGAGTGTTAAGGGGTAAAATTCTAGCTAAACTGTCTAAAATATCTAATGAGTGGTCGCCAATAAATTATAAGCTTTAGCAAGAGTTAGACTTTTAAGCATTTATTAAGGAGAATAAGAATTTGGTAAAGAGAGAGAGAAAGGCCTAGATTCCTATCTATTAAAGGGAGAGCACATTTCTAGCTCCCCTCTCCACCAGAGTCCAAAGGAAAAAGCCCGAGACCGAGCGCCAGTCTCTTCCTTCCTCCTCCCACTAGTCCGCGTCACTTCCTGATGCCAAAGAAAAGACTCCTGGTCTTGCCCTCAAAGACCTTCGCTTCATGGGCAGAACTCTTCTACAGTAAGTATCCAGCAGGTGGCGTTATTCCAATCGTTACAGGAGCAATGACATTATTTTTGTCTGTGCGTGTGTGTGTGTGTGTGTGTGTGTGTGTATATATATATATATAATATATAGATATGTTATGGGCCCAGAGTATCCCAGAAGTTCTCTGGGGCACATCAAAGAACCTTCTCCTTGAAAAGCTAAACCAGAGGCCTAGAGAGAGAAGCTGAACCAGTTCAGACTGAGCTAGTTTCAGGACCCCCACCCTTCATTCTAGTCTCCCTCAACCCAGGGGTGATAAGATTAGGTGTGGCTGCTTCCTTTGTGTCCTGAGGAGATGGCTTGAGATCTGCAGCCACCCCTCACCCAATTCCTGCCCGAGGTGATTGGTATCTCAGAGCCACATGCTTTGTGCCATGCCTCTCTCCCCATGAGAAGTCCAAGGATTTCTTTTGGTTTCCCTTCCTTTCCCTTCCTCAGCCCAGAAATAAACTACTATCTTATTCTAACTGCTTTTGTGTGCAAGAGGGTATAATTCTTTAAAGAGGAATTCCTAAGGACCCCTACCCCAAACCCCATTTTCCCATCTCTCTCTCTCTCTCTCTCTCTCTCACACACACACACACACACACACACACACACACACACACACACATATATACATATAAACAGGTGAAACCTATCTAGATTCTTATGAGCGCATGCATATTTATAAATTACTTTATTATAACAAAACTAGTGATGGGGATAAGTAGTGTTAGATAAAAGAGGAGGTTTAAGTCACAGGTGAGAATTGAGTGCCAGGTAGAAACCAAAGGTGGATGAGCAGCCCTAAAAAGGACTCGGCAAGCCCTTACATCATAGGTGCTAGTCCTTCTTGAATACCCTCTGCCGTCAATTACTACATAAAAGAATCTGCCTCTTCCAATTAGTTCAATCAACCATTAAGCTTTAACCACATACTATGAGGTAGACACTGGCTAAACCCCAGAGAGAGACAGAGACAGGGAGAGAGAGAGAGAGAGAGAGAGAGAGAGAGAGAGAGAGAGAGAGAGAGAGAGACTTAAAATTTTTCACTCACTTTTAAACTGTATTTAATTTTAAATACTTTTATAAAAATGTTATATTTTAGTTTTGGAAATAACTACTGAAACATCAGCATTACCAACCCCCACCCACTAAGTAACTAGAGAAGGTGAAAAGGTAGTAAAAACATATAAAACTGGCATTCTCTTTTACTCAGCATATATATATATATATATATACTCAGCATATATATATATATATATATATATATATATATATATATATATATATATATATATATATATATATATATATATATATATATATATATATATATATATATATATATATATATATATATATATAAATTTATTCTGGGTGAGTGGCAATTTTTAGAATGTTTATCAACTGCAAAAATAATGTGAGGACTCACAAATATAAGTAGAAAGAAGCATGAATCTGGAAACAAAGCATTCCACATATGGCCAAAAAAAGCCATAAGGAAAATGACTCCCTAAGCAACAGTGTGAACTATTCAATTAAATTCACTTCAACAAACACATATTAAGCACTAGTGCCTGGTGATACAATGACAAAATCTAGCAAATCCTTTTGCCTCCAAGGATCCTGAAATCCAATAGGGAAAGGTGGGGGTAGAAGTGGATGAAAAATGTATACATATGGCTAAAATCAAGTTAGAACATAACTATTGGGGCAGCTAGGTGGTGCAGTAGATAAAGCACCGGCCCTGGATTCAGGAGGACCCGAGTTCAAAATGACCTCAGATGCTTGACACTTACTAGCTGTGTGACCCTGGGCAAGTCACTTCAACCTCATTGCCCTGCAAAAAAAATTTTAAGAGAAAGAAAGAATAGAACTATTTGTAACCAGTAGCCCAAAGCCCATTTTCACAGAATTTTCCTTTTTGATAGATTAATTAACTTATATTCCTCACCTGCTTGGGTGGAATTAGCAAGAGTTCAGGTTTCTCAGCTCAGTGGAGAGAGAATTTCAGAATTATTTCCTATCATTCCCCTTCATACATTCCACATTCCAGCCACAATGACATTTTCTTTTTCCTGGACTTGGAATTCCAGGACCTTATCATTGCCCAGGCTGTTCCTCCTCCTGCCCTCTCCCATGCCTAAAAATATACTCTTACTTCACCTCTGACTCTTAGAATCCTAAATTCAGATCAAAGGCCACCTCCTACAAGAAATCCTTCCTGATCAGTTAACAATCTGTCAGGAATAATAATTTTTTAAAATCCCTATTTTCCGTAAGTTTCCATTCTAACAGGGGAGATAACATATACACACAAGTATGTACACAGTACATCTCAGAAGAATAAATGTAAGTTAGTGAAATAAAAAAGGAGTTAGGGGAGGAGGGCAATAGAATCTGGGGAGCTTCATGTAAAAAATGGTGCTTGGGCTACTTGTCTTACAAGATGAAAATAACCGTAGTAGGGGAGTGACATAAAGTCAGAGTCCCTACGTATATACACCAAGCAACAGCATTCTGAACCAAGGGAGTGGGTCCAAGCACACTAAGATGACTACATGGAGAACTCTGTGGTTGAGGCTTTTTTTTTTTAAGTTCCTTTTCTTCATTTCCCTTCCCCAATTTATTTATTTATTTATTAATTTTTTTTAGTGAGGCAATTGGGGTTAAGTGACTTGCCCAGGGTCACACAGCTAGTGAGTGTTGTGTCTGAGGCCGGATTTGAACTCAGGTACTCCTGACTCCAGGGCTGGTACTCTATCCACTGCACCACCTAGCTGCCCCTCCAATTTATTTTTTTATTTAGAATTTTCCCAAGTTACATATAAAAACAAATTTTCATATCAATTTTTAAAAAAACTGTTTTCCAAATTCTCTTCTTCCCTCCCTCCCCGTCCCTCACTAAGAAATCAAGCAATTCAATATAAACTATACATGTTCATTTATGCAAAACATCTCTACATTAGTCAAGTTGTGAAAGAAAACAGACAAAATAACTTTAGAACAAGGAACTAACAAAACAAAATTATACTTCAATTTGTATTCAGATACCTTCGGTTCTTTCTCTGTAGATGGATTACAATTTTCATAAGTCCTTCTGATAGCATCCTGATCATCATATCTTTCACAGTTACTATTGCTAACTGTATTACTCTCCATCCTATTCCCTTCCCTTGATATTTACTCTATTTTCTCTTCTTTCCCCCTACCCCTCCTCAAAAGTGTTTTCCTTCTTATTGCCCCCTCCCCAATCTGTCCTCCCTTCCTTCACTTCTCTCCTGTGGTAAAAATTATTTGTGGTAAAGATTAATATTGAAAATTTTAGCTGAATCATTTGGGAGGGGCCACACCTGGCCCACCCTGAGACTGCATATGCTACTAAGCAGCTTTTGAAGGACCTCCCCTTTTGTGGGAGGAAAACTCCACCAGAAAGGAGGCAACTTTTGAGCTAAGACTATCCATCTGTATTTCTACTTCCTTATTTCCCTAATTGGTTTTACCTTTGTGGTCTAATTAATTCCCAAGCAATAAAACCTGATCCTTTATGAACTAAAGCTCAGAGGCTCCTTTTCTTATTGGCCTGGGAGGTATATATAAAAGGGAAAGTTCAAAGGGGAGATTAATGCTCCATATATCCAATTTTGGCTCTCACATTCCCCTTAGACTCTTGACGTCTCACTTTCCCACAAGGCAAGCTCCTTCCCCATCTTCCCCTCCATTCCATAAGCTTTTTCTTGCTTCTTTTATATATGAGCTACTTTACCCCATTACACCTCTCCCTTTCCCTTTATTCCAGTGCATTCCTAATTTTATTTCAAGGATGTCATCATGGGGCAGCTAGGTGACATAGTGGACAAAGTACCAGAACTGGACCCAGGAGTCCCTGAGCCGAAATCCGGCCCAGCCTCCCCACCCTGACTTCCCCCAGAAAACAAAAAAAAGGATAAAAAAAATTAAATGCTTTACAGATATCATCCCTTCATATTCAATTCACATGTGTGCTCTCTATCTAAGTATATTCCTTTCAGCTGCCCTACTACTGAGAAAGTTCTTATGAGTTAAAAGTATCATTTTCCCATGTGGGAATGTAAACAGTTTAACCTTTTACCATCCCTCATGATTTCTCTTTCCTATTTACCTTTTTATGCTTCTCTAGGTTCTTGTATTTGAAAGTCAAATTTTCTATTCATTTGGAGTCTTTTCATCATGAATGCCTGAAAGTCCTCTTTTTCATTTTCTGTATTTATTCTGGGGATATATAAATGTAGGGCTTCCTGTCTTCGTGATAGTTGATTCCACGCAGCACCAGAACTTAACCCTAGTTTTTCTTGACAAGAAACATGGAGCACTTTCTTCCATAGCACATGCCTCTAAATGACATGAAAGATGTGAACTTCTTCCCACCCCCCCTTTCTCCTTTTGTCTTCCCCATTTTACTGAGAAGCTTCTCCAGCTTTGAAAGTCACATGGACAATTCTACTTATGGAACCTTCATTTGAGAAAAGCAATTATATTATATCTGATATTCTTTTTCCTTTCTCATGGTATAAATAAGGGGGGAAAATCATGTATTTTTCTTAATAGTGTGGAGGATTTTTACTTGCCAAAGTGTCTACATTTTTAGAACAGCAAAGTGACTCAGGATATAGAATGTTGGACCTCATCAGGAAGACTAGATTTCAAATTCAGCCTCAGACACTTAATAGTTATATGATGCTGAGCAAATCCCTTAATATCATCCTTGGTTTTTTCATATGTAAAATGGGAATAACAACTATTCTACCTATACCATTGTTGTGAGGATGAAATAAGATTCTTAAAATGTTTTGCAAACTTTAAGCACTATCTAAATGCCAGGTATTATTATGTCTCAGACCTTTTTAATCTAACTGCACATATTTACAAAATACCAATTATTCAAAAGGAAAGTAGCAATTCATAGTCTGTTTTAACTTATGTGCAGTAGTTCAGTAATGAGTAAAGTAATGAAATAGCAGCATGCTGTGACTTAAGATGTAAGCAGAAGTTGAGTCTTCTAATTAGGGGTTGTAGACTAATGCCTACCTCTTTGTGTCTCAAGAACTGGAATGGAATGTCGTAGTAGCAATTTTTTCCCCTTTTCACCTTAAATAGAATATTCTCAAAGGTAATTGAGGTGATTCATGATCAGGCTTAAAAATTAGTTTTAAAGCAACTTTTAGCTTTGGTACTCTAGCTTCATTTTTTAAAAGGCTGCCACTGACTGCCTAGATCAGAAAAATCAAAATATGATTATAGGGAAATGCATGTGATGAGGTCACAAAACTGCTCATTATCATCTGAAGCTACAGAGGTGATTTTTGCATATGATGCATGGTGTTTTTTCTAGTATCATAACCATTATAACTTGAATGGTGGAAAGGAGTGCTAGGGAAACTAGAATGTTCAATCATCTTCAATTAGTATTCATGGTCTCCTCCCTCTCACTTTCCAGCCCTAGTTGTTTTGGTTTTTTGTTTTGTTTTGCTTTGTTTTTTTGTGCCCAGCATACTTCCAGGCTCTGAGAATGACCTCCTTGACACCATAAAAAACACTGTCGGGGTGGCTAGGTGGCACAGTGGATAAAGCACCGGCCCTGGATTCAGGAGTACCTGAGTTCAAATCTGGCCTCAGACACTTGACACTTACTAGCTGTGTGACCCTGGGCAAGTCACTTAACCTCCATTGCCCCCCCCAAAAACAAAAACAAAAACAAAACACTGTCCCAGGGAAATTTCATAATTAAGCCACTTGAAGGAAGGCTTTTTTTTTTCCTTTGTGTCTTTGTATTCCTTTGCACCTTGTTTTCCTCCTTTTCCATTTCCATTTCCCCTGAAACCTTGTAATGTCACATGTGTAGGAAATTCTTATTGAGGTCAACCCCATCTACCAATGGTAATCTACAAACAATCTGCAATTTACTATTTTAGTTACCTCCATGGGGCATTGGGGCATTGAGACTTAAATCCAGAGTCATCTAGTCTTGTATGAGTCAGTTCTTCCTGATTCCAAGTCCTTCTCTATTTGTTATATTAACTATGCTTCACCCTTACCATTTACTTAATATTTATTGAAATAATGAATGAAAGCATGGTTGAGTCTCATGAAGATGTTTTGATTCATTTTAGTACATGTGCTATGGAAAATGTGTTTTCAGTTATACCTGAGGAGTTTCAAGGCAAGATACAGTTGGAGTAGAGACTTGGGACTTAATCCTCAATATTCTAATAACTAGTTGATTACTAATGAGCCTTGTGATTTTTCAAACCACTTCAGGGCCTGGGCTTCAGTTTGCTTTATAAGATGAAGAGTTTGTATGAGATAAATTCTGACTGTCCTTTGAGGCATAATATTTATAGTGTAGTAGTAACCTGGTGGGCCTGGGTCTAGTTAGAGATGCTCTGGCCCTGAGGGGGACACTATGACCATGGAGAAATGCGGTTGATCAGCTTGTTGGGGTCAGTTAGAGATTACTCTTTCTTTGGAGAAGCAAAGTAGCTGATTAACCAGGTAGTGGTTAGTCAAACAGATAATAGAGCAGCCACCCAGCAAGCTGGGCTCCTTGAATTTACAACATAAACTTAGTTGGGAGCCAGTTGTGGTTATGACCAGGTAATGACAATAATCTCAAATTAGAAATGTGGAATTTTTTTATTATTCATATATCCAAATAACTAACATCATCATTTTCAAACTTCTGTAACTTTTCAGGCTTAGGTCTCTACTCCCACCCCCTTCTTGCCTCTATAAAATTTTCATCTTCTCCTTTGTTCAGGGAGTTTGAAATTACACTTCTTCTCCCGGCCATACCTCTCTGGCTGTCTTGATTAAGGAACATGCCATAAACCTGTACCTTCGCAGGAGTCGAAGTCTAGGCTTCTTCTCCTGGCTATGCCTCTGTGTACCAAATAATAAAAACTTTTACTTAAATTTTGATTGGATTGTGAGGGCGAGAAATTCTTTGAAAGAGGAATGTTTTCAAGAACCCATCTAGCAGTAACAATAGGATCATAGAATAGGGATAGAAAGAACTTTGGAGGCTATAAATTTCAACCCTCTCATTTTATAGATGAGGTACAGAGGATTATAGATTTATCAATAAAAGGAACAACAGATGAGGTACAGAAACTTGCCCAGGGTCTGAGGCAGGATTTGAACCTATATCTTCCTGATTTCGGGTTCAACGGTAGACCACCCACTATACGATGCTGCCTCTCCAAAAAAAAAAAGCTCACTGATCTAGGGACAGCTGGTCTTTGAAGATGGTGTACCATTTTTCTTCAGGGACCTTAGGATTTGGTGTCTTGTGATCAATGACTTGGGAGAAAGCTTTAAATCGAAGGAATCTGACTGTGAATGGGTTGAGCAGTAGAACAGCTACATTATTGAATAGGAATTTGGGTCAAAAATGTTAAAGAAAAAAATCTCACATTTATTATGGAGAAGAAAATGGTAAGATTTTATCACAGAAAATGCAAAAGAGGGAGGAAGTTTGGAGAGGAATTGAGAAATCCATCATCCCATCTGTGAAAATATGTATTAGTCCATGTACTAAGAAATTGCAGGGGGAAGAAAATAAAGTCGAAAAGAACATCTAATAAGAATAAGGCAGTGAACTTAATAAGAAATTTAATATAATCTGCCCTCTTTTTCTATTCCCCTTTTGCTTGGTTTTCATCACAATTTGTATTTGTTGGAGACCTCTAAGTGCATTTGCTGCAGAAAGAGGCTGGCATTATCCTGGCCTACTAAGAGTAAGAGCAGTAGAAAAGGTAAGTAAGCATTGTTAACTGGTGTGGCACTGGTAATGGTGGATGAAACTAATGAAAACCTTGTGAGTTCAATAGAATTTTTATGGGTCAAATGATTTTTGAAAATTATTTCCAAAACTGCATTTTCTAGTATTAAACTTTGACATGTTTCCTTCCTGCTTCTATAGCTTTATTTATTGGAATTCTAAAGCTCTTTGATCCAAACTACACCATTTCTCTTGAACAAAATAATATTTCAGTGTGTTCCACAGTATTTCAGATACTCTGAATATAGACTGATTAATAAACAAATACTTATTAAGCTCCTATTACATGCAAAGCATGGCACCAGTCATTGTACAATGATGGAGTTATAGCCCCTGTCCTCAGATAGTTGTTAGTCTATTTAGAAAGATTCAGTAAGAAATATATATGAGAAGTTGCCTCACAGTACCCAAAAGTATAAATGAATGCCATAGGAGTTTTGAGGAAGTAAAGATCATTGTAAGGTACCTAGGCAGGGAGGGATTCATGAAAAAGAACTTGAACTTGGACTCTGAAGGAGAAGAGGACTAGACAAGTGTATTACAGATCAAATCTTAAACTGTGGGTCTCAACCCCATATGGAGTTGCATAACTGAATGCAGGGGACATGAAAAATTTGGCAACAGTAAAAGGTTATGTATACCTATTTTATATACCTATATACCTGGAGTCATATAAAAATTTCTCAGGCAAAAAAGAGTTGAAAGTGGAAAAAGTTTAAGAAGCCCTGTCATAGATGATACTGAAGATAAATAGGTGGAAAAGATCAAGGCATTTTCACAAGAAAGGATTAGTAGATTCCATTCTCTGGAGGAAGGATTAGTGTTCCTGTTTAGAGATGATGATCAATAGGCTCTTTAAGTCAATTGTATATCAGAGCAGAGGCAGCTGGACTATAAAGTGGATAGAGTACTGGGTCAGGAGTCAGGAAGACTCATCTTCATGAGTTCAAATTCAACCTTAGACACTAGCTTTGTAACCCTGGGCAAGTCACTTAACCCTCTTTGCCTCAGTTTTCTCATCTGTAAAATGAGCTGGAGAAGGAAATAGCAAACTACTCCAGTATCTTTGCCAAGAAAAACCAAAATGGGCTCACAGTCAGATAGGATTGAAAAACTACTCAACAACAATACCAGAACAGCAGAAAAAATGGGTCTAATCTGTTTACTGCTACTACTGCTGCTGCTACTACTGCAACAAGTAGCAATCACAATGACTATAACAGCAATAATGATAAAATCGTTTATATAGTGCCAAGCTTGCAAAGTGCTTTACAAATATTATCTCATTTGATCTTCATAACAACCACCAGTGGTAGATGAAACTGAGACAGAGAAAAATGAAATGACTTGCCCAAGTGGCTGAGACTTCATTTGAACTCAGATCTACCTGGCTGCAGGCCCAGGAGCACCTGGGTTCAAACCTCAGCTCTCTCAAAAGATGTGTGAATTTAGACAAGTTCACCTTAGTTTCCTCATCTAAATAATGAAGAGGTTAGAGTGAGGGTCTGCTTCAGCATTTTGTCTATTTATTATGCTATGATCTTTATCTTGAAGCAACAAATTCCACTGTATTTGGTTTTACTCTCACTCTTGGCTTTTTTTTGGGGGGGGAGGGGATTACAAGCACCTTTTAGTATTCCCTTTTATGATACTACTCTCAAGTTGTTTTGATATGAATGTGTCAGCAAAGTTTTTCCAAATTTCCAAATTGAAAAAAAAAACTAGAACTTTTTCCTCCTCCTTCTCCTGCCCTTCCTCCTCTTCCTTCTCCTCCCCTATTTTCAAGGATGTGCAAAACTTAAATTTCTATCTGCATTGGACAATCCGCAGTATATAACCACTCTACGATGTCATTAACTAGGCTGTAGCATAAAAAACACACACAGGACTTGGAGTCCAAATGTCTCGATCTGACTCTCTCTTATTGTGTGACTACAGCTAAGTAAAAACTAAGTAAAAAGTTCCTGGAACCTTGGTTTCTTTATTTCATATTGAGATAATTCTTTCATTGTGCACATATATCTGAGGAAAATGATAAAGAAATGCGTTATAATTATTATTGACTTTCTTCTTTGAAAAATAGGATGATTAGGGTCTTAGGGTAGATATCTTACAAGGGGAGACAGTAGGTTGTTCAATGGACAGAGCCCTGAGCTCAGAATCAGGAAGACTTGAGTTCAACTCTAGCCTGAGTCACTAGCTATGTAACCCTGGTCAATTCACTTAACCTGTCTCCTTCAGTTTCTTGATATATAAAATAAAGAGAATAATAGAACCATAAAGTAGGATAATATGTGTAAAGAGCTGAGCACAGTACCTGGACCATAGAAGACACTTAGTATTTCTTTTTCCTTTTCCTTCTCCCTTTCAGTGATCCGGACTGGGCCACAGACTAGGGCAAGAGGGCTAGACTGTGAGCTGAAGGAGGTTGGGATAGGATGGGGAAAGCATAGATAAGTCCCTCTTTTGTCAGAACAGGCCCATCCATGACCACCAAAAAGTCTGGCTTTACCCCTTCCCATTCTCCTCTAACCCCTCAAGAACAATGGAACTTTCCCGAGGTGCTAGGATTCCTAGTTACCACTTACTTCATCCACTGAAATTTTATTCTGATACCTCACCACGGCTTGGAAGCAAACCTGCGCTCTTAAAGAATACGTCTACAGAGGAAAACCATTGGCAAAGCCTAAAAAACTAGAAAGTCTTCAAGATTGTGACTCAAGGATTGATTGTGTGTCTGTTATCTGAACCTAGAATCCTCAGTAGAGAATAAATCACCAGGTGATAAAACCTTTTGACCACAGAAACTTAAGGGACACTGTCAATTAAGATAAGGAGCAGGTAATGGTATAGGCTGGTAGAAGTACTCACAAGGGTGAAATCTTGGGTCCATGAAATGCCGATGCATTCTTATTGGCATCATCATTATTAGTGTAAAATACATTAGTACATTAGTGTACATTAGTGTAAAAGTCAGATTATCTAAGGAATGAATGTGATGGCCCTTACATAGACCTTATCTTCACTGCCTTCCCTATCCCAGTGTCAAATACCTCAAAAATCTTAAGCCAAAGCAAATCTGAATTTATAAATTGATGGTGGGAATTTTTTGAGATCCAGGAGGCAGCATATTATGTCATAATCAGAAGCAAACCAGTGTTCCAAATTATAACAAATGGAGAGAGAAGCAACAATGAAGGACTAAAAGCTACCTTTATCGATTTAAAAAATAGAAGTTATTAGGAGGAAAAGATGTTATATTAGGGTAAGCCATGTTTATTACTTTTAGATGGACTAATTTTATTTTGGGAAATAAACCTAATGATTGCACTAGGCCTTATTTGTATACACCTTATTTGTAATGATTTCTCTGGCACGTGAGTCTATAGATTTCATTAAGCCCAATGAGAGCATTTGTTTCAGGAGTCCCTAAACAATAAGTTGCTTACATTTAAATATGATCATATGAAGAAACCCATAATTGTTATTGCCTGTAAAGGAATGTGAAAATACTAAAACTGGAATAGTACCTATTGATCTCATAGAAGCAAAAGTACATTGCTTAGGAGAGTCCAATATAGCTATTTCTAATAGAAAGCTACTGTACATTAGCTCTCCACTTCCCTGACAATGCTTATAAATGTTCTCTGTTTGAGCAGTATCTAGCAAGAGCATTTCAATTCCATGCATTTGGAGTTCTATCGATTTATCAGGGAGCCAGCTCGGTATACTAGAATGAGTATTGGTTAGGGAACCAGATTACCTGGGCTTATGTTCTGTGTCTCAGGTCTCACATGAGTGGTAAGATCATAGGAAAGTAGAACTAGAATTGGAGGGGACCTTAGAGGTCAACTACTATTAACGCTTCATTTTACAGATGAAGGAAATGAGTCCCAAGTGCCATAGATGGTAAAGCAGCAAAGCTAGAATTCAAACATGTTCTTTTTTTTTTTTTTAGTGAGGCAATTGGGGTTAAGTGACTTGCCCAGGGTCACACAGCTAGTAAGTGTTAAGTGTCTGAGGCTGGATTTGAACTCAGGTACTCCTGACTCCAGGGCCAGTGCTCTATCCACTGTGCCACCTAGCTGCCCCCAAACATGTTCTTTAACACCAATGTCAGCATTCTTTGCACTTCACTAGTGAGGTGGCCCTGGGAAAATCACTTAACCCTCCCAAGCCTCAGTTTCCTATTCTGCAAAATGGGGAGAACAATGTGTGTCTTCTCTATTTCAATAGGTTGTTGGGAAGAAAAGCATTTTGTTAACCAAGGTTTGCAAAGGACTTGTAGAAGCCCTATAGAAATGGAAGCTGCCATTATCATTATCAGAGTCACACCTGCCTAGTAATGCTGCAAAAGTTGATTGGAGTAGGTTTTTCCACAGCAAATTTTTATTTAAGCTTTTGTTTGTTTTTCATTAGCATACATTTGAAAAGAATCACCTGGGTATTTTCCAAATCACAAAAGAGCCAAAGGAAAACCAAAATCAATAAAAAATGAACACTTCCACAAGCCTTTACAAGGTTTCCATAAGCCACTGTTTTCTTTAAATGTTAAATCTACAACTGGAAGAGACCGCAGTCCAAGTCCCTCATTTTTACAGATTGAGAAACTGAGGCCAAAGGGGGAAAAATGACTTGTTCCAGGTCACACAGGTAGTGAGTAACAGGGATAAAGGAGTGAAGGCAAGTCCTCTTGTCTCTGATATCACCATTCTTCCCACTGTACCACATTGTCTAAAAAAACCTCTTCCTTGTGATTTGGAGGGAATACATGAACCCAGTGTTCCATATTGCAAAGCATCATCTGCACCCTTAGGCTGTCATAAGTGTTCACTAAAAGAGTAGCCTGGGAAGAAGTCCAATGAAACACAATGCAAAGAAAATCCCTTGGCCTTGGAAAAATCCTTTTCTTTGTGTTTCAAGGCAATTCTTTCCCTGCCTTCTACAACCAAGCAAATTCATCCAAGTCTAACATGTTGACACTATGACTGACAGCTATCAGATGACAAAGGGTTGGCTGAGGGTTGCTGCCAGAAACTGGATCTTTGATATCTAGAAGAGAAGCTAGATGATGGGATTTGAACCTTTATGCTCTTTCCAGGGTACATATAAAAGGATGAGGCAAAGAAGAGATTGTCTTTCCAGGTGTAGCGGGGACTGGGGCCTAGCCTTTCTTGTGGGTGGCTCTGGTCTCAAATGCTCCCTTATCTTCAGGGAACAGGGCATCCGGTGTCAGTGGTCTGCTTTGGCATCTTATGCTGCTAAACACAAGATTAAAAGCCAATACATTTGATACCATCCACGACTTCTAACTTTGGGAAAACACTACCTGACATCCTGGACAAAGTTCTTGACATTTCATTGTCACTGAGACTGGGCCATATGATACAGCAAAACCACTTTGGGACCAGTATGCTATTTGGGGGAGGGGTGGAACTTAATGAAGCATAAAACAGGGACAGATTGAAGGTCAGACATGACTATATTGCATTTCTTCAGAGAGAAGGTAATCATTTCCATTATACTTTCCCCCTCCCCTTTTTTAAAGAGTCCAGGTTAAAATAACCTAAAATGAAAATAGTATATAGAATGCTCCATTGTGCCTCCAAATTTTCCAACCATGAAGAGTGGGTTAGACCATTTGAAACTGTCACCTTATTGCAGGTAAGATGCATTTGCTTCATAGTTCCAAGTCTTTTGCTGGGAAAATAATACCTATATTTTATTTAAAGAGGAAAACTCCTTCAGTGCTTATTTAAAAAAAATAAAAACATTTTCCTCTGAAGATTTTTTTGGATAAGAAAGTAAAGAAAATCTTTTGTTGACATCACATCAGGATGAAGGAACTGTTTTACTAGGTTACTCAGTTAAGTTCATGGTTGATGAAATATTCCAGGGGTAACTAAGGGGTCAGCTGATGCATTTAATTGAATACTCTAGTAATTGTAAACCTGAATATCATAGGAGAAGAAATGGAAAGGACTTTGGAGTTGGAGCCTCCCCTCAACTCATTTTTCAAATAGGAAAATTGCCTCTAGAGAGGTAAATTGACTTACCTAGGGTCCAACAATTGAACCAGGATTTGAATACAGGTCTTCTGATTACAAATCCATCATTCTTTCTATTTCATCATGCTCTTTTAGTCTATTGCCTCATGTGTCAGAGCTATGCAAAATGTTTCCTAGCAATTCATAAAAATGTAATCATTAGGATAGCAGTGTATTATCATTATAAGTGATAATATAACAATGGTAAACTTTCAAACATTCTCAGACAGTGAAGCAACCCTAAGCTTTCTTTTAGGAACAGTAACCCAATGGAAATTCTGACCAAGGTTTGAAGCTGAGCCCTGAGAATTGCCAAAGATTCTGAAAAGCTGCCAGGCCACATGAGCTGTCAGTACATAAAGGTGAATAATAAACAGATGCCAAATGCCCTGAGTAATTGTTAACAATACTAACAACATGTTCCTTTGAGCCACTTCAAATGCAAGTTTGAGTCTGTTGAAAGAAATCTTAACCTGGGATTTGATTACAAATAACAGTAGAACAAAGGAGAGCTACCATTGACTATGCAAGGCATGACCAAAAATCCTCATATAGTTAAGCACCCAAAGTCATGTTCTAAACACCATTAATAAAAAAAAGCTTATGGAAGACAGAGCCCAAAGGGGAAGCCTTATTAACAGTTTTGTTACTTCTTTTTCATTTAGCATTCCTGGTTAGCAATACAATGTAGATGGATATTTCTCTGAGAACTTGTATTAGCATTCTTTGTCTTTCATTTGAAGAAAACTTGGATCTTTATGCTAAACAGACAACAGTCTACCTTTCTATAAGTCAATTAAGTCATTAGTTGACAAGCATTTAGTAAGTACCTGGCCAGAAAGTCAAAGGGTTTTCCCCTCCCATACTGATTCTTTTATGAAGGTCATTTTTTGCCTCAATTGTTACCTAAACTTTAATCACTGAACGGGCATTGCCTCAGACTAACTGAGACCTGGGAAAGACATGATCTTAAAAAGGCCAAGGTCCCCCACTCCATTGGCACTCATCTTGACTTATGTCTTGGCACTGGACTCCAGTCACTCTGGGGGAGAAAGTGAGCTGATGACTTTTCATAGCTCTGCCTCACTTAAATCCAATTCACCTGCAAGTCAAGACATCACCCTCCTGATGTCATTGGTCCTCTGAGAATAAAGGAGGAAAAACAACAACAATTTATTACCTACCATGTGTCAGGTAGGTGGCACTGTGGATAGAATATCAGGCCTGAAATCAGGAAGATTCATCTTGTTTCCTAATCTGTAAAATGAGCCGGAGAAGGAAATGCCAAACCACTCCAGTGCCTGCCAAGACAACCCCAAATGGGGTCACAAATTGTTGAAAACAACTGAAAGACTTAACAACAAGGTGTCAGGTGTCTTGTTAGGTGCTGGTGTTACAGAGACAAAAATGAAAGTCTCTACCCTCAGTAAACTTCTACTTTATTGTTATGCTCTCATTCATGATGTTCTGTTTTGTTTTAAACCCATTTCAAGTCCGTTTTTAGGACCATACAGAGTTATTTTTGAGGATGTATTGCAGAATTTTAGAGTTGGATGAGAAGCCATAGGCATCTAGTACAACCTATACCAGACTGAAAATCCTTCTTGCAACATATCCAACAAGTGGAAAGTCAGTCTCTGCTCAAGGATGTCTGTTGAGGCAGCACTTACACAGAATCACAGAATTATAGAAGAAAATTAAGGGCCAAGAATCTTAATTAGTCTTTCCCCAAGCTAGTACATTACTTAGATTTAGATCATTGGTATGACATTGCTAAACTCTTCCAGTTAAGTGTATTCATTGCAAAAAGCAAACTCATTTCATTGACCTTTATACTGGACACAATCCCTGAGGACATGTTTTGGTCACCATTATTTAATTGAAGTCCACTGATTTCATCATGTTCAACTCCTTTGAGCTGAAATAATCAAAGAATCACAGTCACAGAATTTTAGTGTTGGAAGGAACTTAAGCAGTTCAAACCTCTAAAGGAATCGTCACTACAACATACTTGACAAGTTATCATCCAAACTCTTCTTGAAGACTTTCATTGAAGGAAATTCTCTACCTCCTGAGGCACTGCATTTTGGGATGACTCATTGTTAGTAGTTTTGGTTTTTTTCCCTAAAATCAGGCCTAAATTTTCCTTTTCCACAACCTTTATCCATTACTCCTCCTTCTGTGCTCTGGTATCCAACAGAATGTCTTAATTATTTTTCTATGTTATGCATTCAAATTCTTGAAGATAATGATCATCCCCCCCACGCCCCCCTTAGTGTTCTCTTCTTCAGGCTAAACATCCCTGGTTCTTTCCACCAAACTCAAGGTCTTTCATCACACTCTTTCCCCACTTTTGGATGCCCTCCCATTTATCAGGCTACTTTCTAAACTGCAGAACCATGAAATGAACATAATATTTGAGAGGCGGTCTGAATGTATCTTAAATGTTATGGCTCATTTAATGAAATTTAAGGTTGCACTGGCTTCTTTGGCTACTATGTTACATTGCTAACTCATATTGAGCTGAAAAGCCAATAAAACCCTCAGAACTTTTGCTGGAAAGAAAGAAACACATGACTACCATCTAACTATGTCTTCCTCGTCTTGTACTTTTGTAAGACTTTCTACTTATCATGACTGAATTTTATTCCATGAAATTCAGCGCACTACTATAGCCTGTCAGGATTCTTTTGAATTCTAACTCTAAAATTCAGTGTCATTTATCTCTTTCTGCTTTGTCTTCTACAAATTTGATGTGTGTAATCTATACCTATATGCAAGTAATTTATAGTACTGAAAAAATATTAGGTAGCATAGGGCCAAGCACACATATCTGAGTCTCCATTGGAGACTTCCTTCCAAATGATTTGGAGTCATTTATCATTACACTTTGAGTCTAGTCATGTAATCATTACTGAGTTGATCTAATCAAATTTTTGTTTAGCCCATTTCTCTCCATCTTTTACACAAAACTGTATAAGAAACTTGTCAAAGGTTTTGCCAAAATTTATGAAGATACATCATATCTATAAAATCGTTCTCATGACCCAATGTAGTAATCCTGCCAAAAAAGAAAATAAAGTTAGGATGGCATGATCTATTCCCAATGAAGCCATGCCTTTGCAATCACTGTTATAAATCTTTGTAAATCACTATTTTCTTTTATAGATATTTGCTATCCATCTCTTTAAAGATTTGTTATAGATTTCATAGGGTATCAAAATCAACCTCACCTGGCATAGTGTTTGCAGACTTTAGTATCTTTTATGAAAATCAGGAATTGGCCTTCTTCCCATTCCATAGTGTCTCTCTCATCCCCTCCAAGATCTTTCAGATTTCATTGATAGTGACTCAGTAATTCCATGAACCAGTTCTTTTGGTACCTAAAGATACTATCGGTTCCATATGACTTGAAATCATCAAGGTCATCTAGTACTCTCTTATTTTTTTCTTACTTTGAGCATCAGTTTTTGTTAACCACTTTTGCTCTACCATTTCCAGGGCAGCTCATAATTCTTTAGAGAAAACAGTCAGAAAATAAGCAACAAGGAGGGCTATGATCTCTCTGCTGCCAGGTATCATTATCATATCCCTTCCAGGAATTGGTCCTATCCCTTTTTTTGACCCTCCTCTTTTTCTCAATACTGCATCTTCACTTTTCCTCCCTATAACAAAATAGGGTTAGTTTAAAAACCTCATGGGGTGTCTTTTCTCTCTCTCCTAGGTCTGCTGGACAGAACTCGGTCCTACAGTTCCTTCCCTTTTCTCTGGGGTCTTAGGATTAGGGAAAGAGAGGTCACATGTTGCTTCAGGGGCTTTCCCTGAAGGGAGCCACATGAAGTAATTACAATAGATATCAAAGAATGGCTCATGGTCTGAGGGGCCAAGGGAAACCACAAATTTAGTTGTCATCCTGTCCTTGGAAGTTTGGCTAAAAAATATACAGAATAATGAAATCATGAAATATGACCACAAGTAGTATTCTTGCTTAACTAGAAGTGAGGCCCTAGTGTCTATAGGAAGTGAAATACAAAACCTCTCCCACATTGCCCAATATAACAACTCTCAAACTCTTTGAATGAATCCAAATTGACCAATAAATTCCATTGTTTAGTGAAAGATTTGTGTAACCGAGTGGATGCTCAAGGGGAAAAATAATTATCTATAAACTAAGGGTAGGTGAAATCATTCTCATAGCTTCTTGCCTGCATAACCAATGAGGAAGGAAAATATCCACTTTGCTTTGCCTATCTATCTTCAATGAATTCTCTCCTTTACTCCCCTATCAGTGTCCCCAGTGTTCCCATGGCTAAGAGATCACATCACCTTTTGGCTCAAACTCCTAAACGCCCATGAGGGAGGGCACCCTCCTCAGGGAGTTATCTAATTTGTTTCATGATGCTTGTTTGGATGGACTACATTAAGAGAGAGAGAGAGCGAGAGCGAGCGAGCGAGCGAGCGAGCGAGAGAGAGAGAGAGAGAGAGAGAGAGAGAGAAAGAGAGAAAACACCACCACTACCAATAACAAGAACAACTCTCTTTAAAAATTAACTTTAGCTTTCCATATTTACCTCAGCTCTTTCTGAGTTTTAGCATTCCAGATATACCTTTTTTTTTTTTTACAGGACTCGGAAACACTTTGATTTTTGTCTCCTGTGTACTTTTGGGTATCTCCTTAATTGTAGGCTGTTTCTCCTCGTTTCTAGATCAATGGATATGCATAAGTAAGAATACTATTGAACTAGCAATGAGATACTTGGTTATGATATACAGAAAAGTGTTCTTAATCTGTGAATTTTAAAAATATTTTAGAACAGCATTTCAATATAATTGATTTACTTTGTAATCCTCTTTATTTTATTTTATGCATTTAAAAACATTCTTCTGAGAAAGGGTCCATAGTCAATATCAGACTATCAGTGGGATCCAGGACATAAAAATGGTTTGGGCTGACCTGAAGCTGTCTTCAGCTGACTTGAACCTCTTTTCAGTTTTAGCCCATTGGACCTGCCTTGAGAAGCTGATCTTTTAGGAGGGGCCATTCCCCCCAATCTCTAAAATTCTATAATTCTATCATAATTACATTCAATTAGTGGCAACTACCAGGTTAACTGTGAAAACGGGTCAGCTGAATAACCTAGAGGGTGATGAAGTCAGTCCTTCAATCAATAAACATTTATTAAACCTCTGTTAAATGCCAGGCCTTTGCCAGGTCTTCAGAATAGAGACAAAGACAAACAAAGAAGAAAACAAGCCAAAACACCTCCCACCCCCCCAGAAAGTCCTATTTTTTCAAGGAAGTATGATTTATAAACTTTGATTTTATAAATTTTCCACTAATCAGTTAGGCATGGGAAAATCTTCTCTGGAAGTCTATGATGACTTGGACAAATAGGACATGGTAATAAGCACATCTCTACTTTGCTGTCATACGGCCTTCTGTCATATTGGTCTTATTAACTGTTAATATGAACGCACGGATCACCTGGATTTGATGGAGGTGTCTTTTTATCCAAAAGTATTTTTTAGGAAACCCTAGGTTAATAGGAACAAAATGTTCTTTAGCTGAACTCCAAACTGAATCCAGATAGCTAGCAGATAAACCGTCCCTACCTGGTGACTTCTTTCCTCAGGATAGTAAGTCCCTATCTTATGAGGACATCTGCGCATTCTCATCCTTGCCAAACCCCTTTTTGGAATCCTGTAGTCTTATCATAATGCTTCTGTATTTCCTCCATACTTGTTATAACTGAAATTGTTAAGCTGCTTTTGCTTCAGGGTTGAATTTGTATCATATTATTGAAACTGATAACATTCAGTAACCAGTGGACAAAAAAACCCACCTTATTATACCCTCAGAAAGAGGGAGTCTCTGGGGGTAGCTAGGTGGCACAGTGAAAAAAGCACTGGTCCTGGATTCAGGAGTACCTGAGTTCAAATTCGACCTCAGACACTTGACACTTACTAGCTGTGTGAACTTGGGCAAGTTACTTAACCCTCATTGCCCCACAAAAAAAAAAAAAAAAGGAAAAGAAAGAGGGAGTCTCTGAGCTCCCTTCTTAGGAGGGGTCTCCACATGATCATGTTTCTTTCTTCTTGGGACAAAATAAATTGATATATTTTTCTTGTCTGTCCTGATCTGGTTTATCCTGTAGGAGACATTATGTTCTCTAATTTGGTTTTGTTCTGTGGGAGACATGTCTCTGTTTTGTTTTGTTTTCTTTTATTGTAGGAGATATTATAAAATTAATTTCTCTGATCTGTTTATTAATTATTTTTTTCAGGAGACCGGTAGATAAAAACTATATTTAATTTTCAACATAACCTTTTCCCCCCTATGATTGTGTTAAGAAATTTGATAATAAGAATTCTAGAGTTAAGGCACTGTGGATATTTGGCTCAGAGATTTTTTTCTTATTTTTGTCACTGCTAGAACCAGCTTTTGTTGCTAAATAAATGTAGGGGTGGTTGTTTGTTTTAAGATTCCTACTTTGCCAATAATGGAGAAAGCAGCCCATAGTCAAAGATGCTTACAATACATTGAAGAGATGATGCTACAGGGTAGTTGTTCAGGCAAAATGTTTGGGAGAGACTTGCAACTTGGATTGGGGGTTGGGGGTAGCTCATCCAAAGAACTGGAGGCTCATCATGAATCTTGTAAAATAAAAAGATTTATTCTTGGTGACTGTTCCACCAGAGTAAGAGAAGCCTGGTCTTCTGTATTTTTAACAGACAAAAGGGAGGGAAGGGCCTTACAAAGAACTGGAAGGGATTTACAAAGGAAGAAGAAACACAGATAACTAAGAGGGGGTCTTTGATAATGGTGTATCAGTACAATATGCTGCATCTATCCAGATCTTGCATATCTTGCAGACCTTAGTATTGCTCATCAGCAGCTGTGCCCTACCATACCTCATTCCTGAGATGGGAGAGAGCTGTTTTCCCCTTGAATCTTTTGGTTTTCTTGGGGTCCTACTACAAAAGGTGATTTATTTTTGAAAAAAGCAGACCCAACAGCATTCCAAAATGGCAGTTAGTGTCCTGAAAAGCCAATATTCATTATCAATAAAGTTTCCTTAGAAGAAAACTCTGAAGCCAGTAGAGTAAAACCTCATTAAGTCAAAATTCAAAGGGCCTGAAAGAACCTTACTTTTAATTAGTCAGTTTGGATTATCTACTATTTTTGTTAGAAAATAGTAGGGCATTTATTCAACCTGGGAATAGTACTCACTTTGAATTATGCAGTATTTTGAATAAACAGATATTAGCTTAATGAGGTTTTACTACATGAAGTATTGTTAGCAGTTTGTAGGCTGTAGAGGATTTTCATTAGGTCATGCTCAGTGAAACTAAGAGAATGAATGAACAGGAAAACAAAAAAGAATGCTTTCTGAAAATTCGGTTGAAAATGATTATTCACTTGAAGAAACATCTTAGTTGATTCCTATATACAGTTTCCAACATTTCCCTGGAATGAGGAAGAGGAGGAAGAGGCCATGGATTTGACAGAATATTTTAAAAAATAGGATAAGAATCCCACCTATAATTTCAGTGGTATAAGGCAGAGGTATCAAAGATGTGGCCTGTGGGTCTCATATGGCCAGAAACACTCAAATATAGTCCAATCAGATTAAAATTTAAGTGGGAATTATTTAACCAAAGAAATAAAAATACAATAAAACATAGCTAATGGTAATATGTGGTCTTATAAGTCAATATACTCTCACAGGGGTCTTTATGTATGGTTTAGTGGTCTCCATTTCTATTTGACTTTGACACCACTGAAACATAGTCACTGAAGGCTTCCTAGTACACTGAGAAGTTAAAATAACAGGGAATGGTCATGCAGCCAAAATGTGTTAAGAGACAGGAGTAGAACTCAGGTCTTCCTGGCTGGAAAGCCAGCTGTCTATATGCCACAAGAAACTGCCTCTTACTTTTTCAAATGGTGATTTTTAATATTTTAAAATATTTTTTATTTAAAATTTTTTTTGGAGCAATGAAGTCACTTGGACTTGCCCAAGGTCACACTGCTAGTAAGTGTCAAGTGTCTGAGGCCAGATTTGAACTCAGGTCCTCCTGAATCCAGGGCTGGTGCTTCGTGCACTGTGTTACCTAGCTGCCCTGATTTTTAATATTTCTAAAAATATTCTATTAAGTTTTTATACTGTGCTCATTCTCATATCCATGCCATTTTCTCTTTCTATAGACCAGGGCTTCTTCAATTGTTTCCACTCATAACACATTTTTGCCCGAGAAATTTTTATGTGATCCTGGGTATATTAGTATATAAAATAGGTATACAAATAAAACATTTACTGCCAATTTTTTGCAACTTCCCCTCCCCCACTTTCAGTTACATAACCCCATATGGGGTCAGGACTCACAGTTTAAGAAGCTTTGCTATAGACCATAAGTATTTATTGGAAGAAAACCCTTGGTAGAAAATCAATAATGTAGACTCCTTGTCCTGCAAACATCTCCTTCCAGAAAATATGTAAATGAATGCACAACTGAGTGCTATAAATGCTCTCAACGAATGCCTTTGTCATTGATTGGACGGTTGAGAGAAGATAATGCAGACAAAGGTAAACAAGCCCATCAGGTCAGAACTAACTAACATTTCAGGCATTATGAGATGCACTTAGGTAATTAGTCCTTTAAAGAGCTTGTCAAACACAAGCAATTTCAAACATATCATACTGAGCTGAACCCTCATGTGGAGAGAGAGAGAGAAAGAGAGAGAGAGAGAGAGAGAGAGAGAGAGAGAGAGAGAGAGAGAGAGAGAGAGAGAGAGAGAGAGAACTTTATTTTCTGTTGCTGTTAAAGTGGTCTAGGAAAACTTGGAATAGCAGAAAGTTGGAAATTAGCATGTGGAGTACTTTTTTTTTTTTTTGCCTCAAGAGAGGCACTTTACCTTTCACCCTCCGGCCTCACCATTTTGCTCTTGGAAGAGAGTTTACATTTATTTCCTTTAATTTTATGCCCCCATGGGAAAACATAAGGCTAAATCTCCTTTTGAACTGACTAAAATGATTTTTATCATTTTAGAGAATGCAGTTTGTGAGGATAATTTGACAACCAGTAAATATTTTATGTCCATGGGATAAAATAGGAACCACCCTCATTTTATCACTTCTGGATGTAGAAATCCCCCACCCACCTGGTGACATAATAGTGGAAATTAAGGAGAAATAAAATAGAAACTAATCCACAGTTGTTACAACTGTTTGTTGTCCTTAGATAAGAGACACCTGCAGGCTTCCTCTAACCTTGTAGTTTTGTCTAAACTGACTTCTTTCACTATTGCAAAAGTATTTGGTCACCTCTCTTTGTCTCCTACCTTTGAGCAGGGATTACCAGCCCAGCCAGCTGCAAAGCAAGTATTCCCACCCTATTCCCCTTGAGAGATTCCTCCTTTCACTACTCTTCTCTCTCCTGTGAAAAGTATTACTTAACTACTTTTAAATTGCACTAGAATGCTATTGCTTAGCTGTGTACCTGAAAAGTTATAAAAACTCAATCTGTACCCTAAGAAGTTCAAGCTGCTATAAGTGAGATATCTGTCTTCCTTAACACGTTAATAAATTTCTTTGCTTTCAGTTTGGCCTCCTATCTTTGACACGCAGTCTTTGGAGCCCCTTCTTCCCCTGCCACTTCATATGTGGATGTGCTTCCACCAAGAGGACCCATTGTGTTGGGTCAAGATTATTCCTTGACACCAGAAGTATATTCAGTATGCTTTGGATTGCATTCAGTTTAATGCAAGAGGCATTTATAAAGCCCTTACTGAATTCAAGAGTTAGCATACTTGGGGATGTAAGAACAATTGGAAAAAAATTATCTTTTACCTTAAAGAGAATTTTTTCTATTGGAAAATGTTGACTTTTTGTTCAAAATCTAGCAGTTTATGGAGCAAACGTCTTTCATTAGAAAAATCCATGGGAAGCACATCAAAAGATTTTTTTGTGTGTGTTGTCCCACATTGCATTGATATCAGTCTTTTAAAATGTACTAGATCCTTTTTTCTCCTTTTCCTATTTACCTCAGAAGAAGTTTCATAGCTCCTTATCAAAGCATTTAAAGCTCAAGAATACTTTAAAAAAAAAGCTTATCCAACACATCCATTTTATAGATGAACAAATTGAGGTCCAGATAAATGAAATAGATTCCTTAAAGTCTCAGGGCTTAGTAAGCATGTAGAACAGCTAGGATTCCAACCTTAGCCCTTTGACTCCAAATTCAGTATTCTTTCATTCTTTTCACTTAAGCTATTTTTTTGTCCTATATAGAAACCATTAATACCGTTTAGTCTAGTCAGAGGCACAGCACAGATGAGATATGTTCACTTCACCTTTTTTTTTTTCTTTTTGCAGGGCAATGGGGGTCAAGTGACTTGCCCAGGGTCACACAGCTAGTAAGTGTCAAGTGTCTGAGGCTGGATTTGAACTCAGGTCCTCCTGAATCCAGGGCCAGTGCTTTATCCACTGTGCCACCTAGCTGCCCCACACTTCACTTTTGTATCTAAGATCCAAGCTACATTTTTCTTATGCTCAACACCACATCATAGAGTGGAGAGGACATAATTTAACTTATCTCATCCTCTCTTTACTTGTAAAATGGGAACAATCATATTATACTACCTGTTTTGAGGAAAGTGCTTCTTAAGCCTTAAAGTTAAATTGTATTATAGGGTTGCATGTAGTAAAGCTACAAGATACTGGATTTGGATTAAAACCATGGATAATGCCCATATTTTGGCCAAATTCTGGAGCTTAAGTTTATTTTGGAATTTGCTTTATAACAATTATTGTTTAATGCAGAAAACCCTATGTGAGAAGTAAAACATAGACTAGAAATTATGGTAACAATAAGGCACCTTGATACTTGTCAGCATCACTTCTCTCCTCATGCTAATCACTATGACATTTGTTCTTAAATAGAGACAGTCTGTTGAGTTTACACTTCTTCCTCTGGAAACCCAAGTGATTGTTTTGGTCACCTGACAGGAACCTATGCTGAAACAATCTAATAGATTTTGAGGCTAATTGATAAAGAGTATATGTCTATTTACACACCAAAATACTCAGGTAATAAGTATAGATTGGAAATCAATTCCTCCCTCCTACCCTCTTACATTTAGCAAAAGTGTGTCAAGGACATTGTGTAGATTGGCTGATTTTTATAGCTCCATCAATGATCAGTAAACTCCTACCTTAAAATGTAACAATTTCTATTCCCCCACAATTAAAGGCTTCTAGGGTATGCTCTTTTTAACTCCAAATAGCACGTTGTCACAGTTTGCAATCTCAGTGGTAACTGGCTTGTTTATAATTTTCTTGTATTTAGGACCACCCCAACCCCCCTTTACCTCATATAAGCAGGTGTCTGATTCAATCTAGTTTATGTGGAAGGGGAAAAAGTACTTCCTCAGAGTCATATCCCACAGTACTTGGATAGTTGGTTTTCTAGGAAAGCAGGGTAACTAGCTTGCCCACAGTCACGACATTGCAGTTTGCTCTGAATCTTAAGTGTCATTTAGTAAATGCAATTTAAAAGACTATTTGAGGATGAACATTGAACAGTCAGAAAATGGAATCAATAGTGTATCCAAGGTATTATTTCTTTGTTTTCAGATGCCTTTGTTGTGCTTCATTTTGCAAGTTGCCTGTACAAGCCAAATAAAGACTTATCAATAAAAGCAAGCCATTAATCCACCCATGACAAAAATTAAGATATATTTCTCCTTTAAGCCTGACTGCCCTCAGTTCTGTTCTGCAATAGAGGTCAATAACCTCTAAGTGGTTAATGAATATTGCTCTAATGTTGCTTTCATTATTGAATCAGTAAGGACTTTGTGGAAGATGTAATGCTTTTATGCATTTTATTTTAAATTTATTAAACATCACCGAATGGCTATGCATCATATAGATACTAGTTAATATTTTGAATGAAATATAACTATAAACAGATTGGTATGGGTGACTATTAAAAATGTACACTACGTAAAATATTTGTGAATGGTATTTAAATAATATATTACAATTCACAATTTTAAATCTTAAAACAAATTTCTACCACCAGGACCATTATTATTGTTATTATTCTTATAGAAAAATAATCATTCTCATCTTGCTTGTTCATATAGAAAGTGTTGTGAGATAATCTCTACCCTACTATTATTCTTTTACATTTAATGTTCTGTGGACATAACTGGTTTTTGTAGGTAATTAAAAGTATTAGACAATTTATTCATTTTCTACAGACTCACTGAAAGTTTCTTCATCTTATCTAGTAACAGACAGGATTATGGTGAATCTCATCCTGTTCATTAATAAATCTTTATTCTCTCACCACCCCTTGTTCCTACATGATTTTAATTTATTCTTCTAAGTGTCTGTATTTTGAAAGATGATTTTCTCTGAAAGTTAGAGGTGATGAGTATTTGGTATGGTGACATCTATTCAAATTGCCGTTCTCAAATTTTTATGGGACCATGTTATGTACAAGCGATTGTGGGCATTTGTGGGTGACTGTGGTTTGAATTATGATGATAATTCACTGCAGTTGATTCGTTGAGTTCTCCAGGTATTTTGAAATCTGTTATTATAGCCTGGGGATTTGTCTGTTAGTCTAAGAATGATCATGAGCTGTTGATGTATACTTCTAGTCAAGAAGTCATATTTGGCTAGGCAGGTGCTAGGTGCTAAATTTTTGTGGCATGCAGTAATGTATGGTTGCTACTTTTTTCTTGCACAATATATATTACTAACTAAGTTTGGGTTTCTTATGAATACTCTTTTTGTAATTTCTGATGTCAATGACTTAGTCATGAATAGCCACTTTAAACCCATCTGTTTCCATAAGCCAATCTGTAGACTTTGGCCATTTATCCAATACATCTTTGACAATATATGGTGATGTGAATGATAACTAAAGCAAAGCACAACAATTATATAAGCATTATACACTTCATATGTTAAAAACTTTTAGTATGTAATGTTTTCATTTTGTTGAAATCATTACAATATTTAGAATTGAATTTACAATATTTTGACAGATATTCTTTAATTCATCATTAAGCCACATACCACATTAGATATTAAGCATAAAAGGAGTTCATCTTTTCCTAAGTCTAGACTTGATTAGTGACCATAGGTTTTCACTAGAATTTAAATCATGTGAGAACAAAGGTCACTGAATCATGTTTATTGCTATCTACTGAATACATTTCTTAAATTTTTATGTTGTTTCATGGCTAAAGGACTCATCTCCATTTTGGAATTTATGCAATTCTAGAACAATTCTGCTTCTCGTTATATTAATATATTTCTCAAGCATCATCATTTCCTCAGTGGGGATAAGATTTCCAGGTTCACCAAAAATAAAAAATCCACACATCATATTTGGGGTGTATATTTTTTCATTCTAAGGAAAGTGTCTCTATCTAACCTGACATAACTGGACTTCTTCCCATAATAGTTTTGATATGAAAAAGTGAGTTCTATTAGTAAACTTTAACTTTTTATAATCACAGGTACTCCAGTCTTTATATTGTGTTGACCATGACAAGCTTTTTTCCTCCTTTCATGGCAAAGGTTAACTCTTGTTTTGTTTCTGTTTTTTTTTTTATAATAAACATGTTTATTTAGTTTTGAGTTCCAAATTCTAGCCATCTTTCCCTCCCACTCCTACCCTCTCCCCGAGGTGGCAAGCAATCAGATATAGGTTATACATGTGCAAATATGTAAAACAGTACCATATTAGTCATTTCGTATAAAAAAAACTCAAAAGAAAACATTAAAAGAAATAAAGTAAAAGATAGCATGCCTCAGTCTGTGTTCAATCAATATCAGTTCTTTCTTTGGAGGTGGATATATTAGAAACTCAGCTAACAGCTCAAATAGCGTTGCACATCTCTAGTGTTAGCAGCCCTAGTGTTGCAGCCCGAGTGTTAGCAACTCAAGTGTTGGCAGTTCTAGTGTTGCTAGCAGGTCCTCACTCAAAGAATCCAAGCAGGCAGCAGTCGGTGGGTGAAGGCTTCTTTATTCATCTTCATGAAGATGGGCACTCTTTTGAATGTGCTGGAGAGTGCACTGAAGTGAGGTCCCTCACCTTTATTTATACCCCTCAAGGGTCCCTCTGGATCAATCACATTACAGTTCCCATTTACATATAGCATTACAAAAACAACCAATCACAACATATAGTACCAACCTTCCATATATAGTAACTGTAAGGACCAATCAGATTCTATCAGTCAGCCAATCAGACTGCCCTGTTAACAACCAATCAAATTGCAATGGTTGACCAATCAGATTGCAGCACTAGGCTCCAACCCTATGCTGGAGTATGAATGTCCCCATTCCCCAATAGAAAAGTGCTTGTGTAAACATAACCTTTCAAAAATAAAACAAAAATCAAGTTGGGGCTTGAGCTTCAAGTCACATGGGGATCACCTCGGGCACCTCAAGGTGAACTCCCAGCCCAGTCTGACTCCCACAAAACCCAGGCCCTTCTTCAGCCCCTGCTCAGGCCTAAGGCCCAGGAGCCTCAGCTCCTCAGAGCCTTGTGTGCTGGGAGGCCCCCTACTGGGAGCTTTGGCCCACAAAGCTGTAGAGTCTGAAACCAGACTCACTCTCTGCCTTTAAGGCTCTGAGAAGAGTCCAAATATGGTCTTTTCTCTCAGATAGTATCTTCATCATTAGTCCTTTGGGATTGTATTGGATCAATGTATTGCTGAGAGTAGTTAAGTTATTCACAGTTCTTCATTTAACAGTATTTCTGTCACTGTGTACAACATTCTCCTGGTTCTGCTCACTTCACTATACATCAGTTCATAAAAGTTTTTCCAGGCCTTTCTAAAATCATCTTGCTTGCTGGTACAATAATATTCCATTACAATCATGTACCATAGCTTGTTTATCCATTCCTCAATTGATGGGCATACATTTGATTTCCAATTCTTAGTCACCACAAAAAGAACTGCTAGAAATATTTTTGTACAAATAGGTCTTTTTCTCTTTTTGGGGGGATGTCTTTGGGATATAGACCTAGTAGTGGGATTGCTGGATCAAAGGGTATTCACAGTTTTATAGTTCTTTGGGCACAATTCCAAATTGCTCTACAGAATGGTTAGCTCTGTTCACAACTCCACCAACAGTGGATCATTGTCTCAGTTTTCCACAGTCCCTCCAATATCTAACATTATCCTTTTTTGTTATATTTGCCACTCTGATAGGTGTGAGGTGATACCTCAGAGTTGTTTTAATTTGAATTTCTGATCAATAATAATTTAGAACATTTTTCCATATAACTAAAGATAGCTTTGATTTCTTTGTCTGAAAACTGCCTGTTCATATACTTTGACCATTTCTCAATTGGGGAATGACTTATATTTTTATAAATTTGACCCAGTTCTCTATATATCTGAGAAATGAGGCCTTTATCAAAGATATCCATTTCAAAAATGCTTTCCCAGATTTCTCCTTTTCTTATAATCTTGGCTGCATTAGTTTTGTTTGTGCAAAAGCTTTACAAATTTATGTAATCAAAATTATCAATTTTACATTTTGTATTTCTCTCTATATCTTCTTTGGTCCTAAATTCTTCCTCTGTCCATAAATCTGACATATACATTATTCCATGCTCACTTAATTTGTGTATGGTATCATCCTTTATGTGTAAATCATGTACCCATTTTGACCTTACTTTAGTATATGGTGTGAAATGTTAGTTTATACCTAGTTTCTGCCATACTATTTTCAGTTTCCCCACAGTTTTTGTTTCAAAAGCTTGGATGATTGGCTTTATCATATACTAAGTCAATATAGTAATTTACTGTAGTGTAATTTGTATCTATTCTATTCTACTGATCCAGCTATTTTTTAATCAGTACCAGATTGTTTTGATAATTACCACTTTATAATACAGTTTGAGATCACCTACTGCTAGATCACCTTCTTTTGTATTTTTTGCATTTCCTTGATTTCCTTGATATCCTTGAACTTTTGATCTTCCAGATACATTTTGTTATGATTTTTTTTAGATCTATAAAATATTTTTGATAGTTTGAGAGCTATGGCACTACATAAATAAAGGTAGGGTTGCCATTTTTATTATATTGGCTTAGCTTACCCATGAGCAATTAATGTTTTTCTAGTTGTTTAGATCTGACTTTATTTGTGTGAAAAAAGTTTTATAGTTGTGTTCATAAAGTTCCTGGGTTCTTCTTGGCAGGTAGACTCCCAAGTATTTTATATTGTCTACAGTTATTTCAAAGGGAATTTCTTTTTCTGTTTGTTGCTTCTGAACTTCGTTGGTATTATAAAGTGCTGATAATTTATGTGGGTTTATTTTTTATCCTGGAACTTTGCTAAAGTTGTTAATAATTTCGAGTAATTTTTTAGTTGATTCTCTAGGATCTCGGCATAACATTATATCTGCAAAGAGTGATAATTTCGTTTCCTCATTAACTATTCTAATTATTTAAATTTATTATTTTTTTCTTATTTCTTTAACTAACATTTCTAGTACAATATTAAATGATAAAGGTGATTATGGGTATCCTTACTTCACTCCTGAGTGTATTGGGAAGACTTCTAGCTTATCCCCATTACAGATAATGCTTGCTGATGGTTTTAGATAAATAATACTTATCATTTTAAGGTAATCTCCATTTATCCTTATGCTCATTAGTGTTTTTCTTTTTTAATAGGAATGGGTGCTCTATTTTTTCCAAGGCTTTTTCTGCATCTATTGAGATAATCAAATGATTTCTCTTGGTTTTGTTATTGATATGGTTAATTATGCTGACAGTTTTCCTCATATTGAATCAGCCCTGCATTTCTGGTACAAATCCCACCTGGTCATAGTGTATGATCCTTATGATATGTTGTTATAATCTCTTTGCTAGCATTTTATTTAAATTATATATCAATATTCATTAGGGAAATTGGTCTATAATTTTCTTCTCTGATTTGACTCTTTCTGCTTTGGGCATCAGCACCATATTTGTCTCATCAAAGAAATTTGGTAGGGCCCATTCACCTATTTCCCCAGGTTATGTAGTATTGGGATTAATTGTTCTTGAAATGTTTGGTTGACTTTGCTTGTTAATCCATTTGGTTTTGGAAATTATTTCTTAGGAAATTCACTGATGGCTTATTCAATTTCTTTTTCTAAAACCAGGTTATTTAAGTTATTTCTAAAGCCAGGTTATTTCTTCTTCTGTTAATCTGGGTAATTAATATTTTTATAAATATTCATCCATTTCATTTAAATTGTGAGATTTGTCAGTATGTAATTTGACAAAATAGTTCATAACAATTGTTTAGTTTCCTATTCATTGGTAATAAATTCAACCCTTTCATTTTTAATACTAGTAATTTGGTTTTCTTATTTTTTTTTATCAAATTAACCAATGGTTTATCTATTTTATTGTTTTTCCTCATAAAACTAGTTTCTAGTTTTATTTATTAGTTCAATAATTTTCTTACTTTCAATTTTATTAATCCCTTCTTTGACTTTCAGGATTTCCAATTTGGCATTTAATTGGAGATTTAAAAATTATTTTCTATTTTTTTTTAGTTGCAGGCCCAATTCATTGATCTGCTTTTTCTCTATTTTAGTGATGTAAACAGTTAGGGATATAAAATTTTTCCTAAGTACCACTTTGGCTGTATCCCATAAATTTTGATATGTTGTCCCATTGCAGTCATTTTCTTTGATGAAGTTATCAATTGTTTTGATATTTTTTGTCTTTGTCTCACTTGGTTTTTAGGACCAGATTATTTAATTTCCAATTATTTTTTATCTCTCTTTCAA
The DNA here is from genome assembly GCF_019393635.1 of Dromiciops gliroides. Classification (NCBI taxonomy): domain Eukaryota; kingdom Metazoa; phylum Chordata; class Mammalia; order Microbiotheria; family Microbiotheriidae; genus Dromiciops; species Dromiciops gliroides. The sequence continues at coordinate 187,276,726 of NC_057863.1, forward strand.
TTGTCCATTATTGAATGTAATTTTTATTGCATTATGATCTTATGATCTGAAAAGGATGTGTTTACAGTTTCTGCTTTTCTGAATTTGGTTGTGAAGTTTTTATGTCCTAATGCATGGTCAATTTTTGTGTAGGTGCCATGTACTGCTGGATATTTCTTTCTATTGCAATTCAGTTTTCTCCAGCAATCTATCATATCCAACTATTCCAGAATTTTATTCACTTCCTTAACTTCTTATTTATTTATTTTTGGTTAGATTTATCCAAATCTGATAGGGGAAGGTTAAGACCCCACAGTAGTAGTTTTATTATCTGTTATAACTCATTTAACTTTTGCTTAAAAAATTTAGGTGCTATACCATTGGTACATATATGTTAAATCATTATACCTTTCAGAAAAATATAGTTTCCTTTTTTATCTCTTAATTAAATCTATTTTTGCTTTTGCTTTGTCTGAAATCATGATTGCATCCCCTCCTTTCTTTGCTTTAGCTGAAGCATAATTGATACTGCTCTAACCCCTTACCTTTACCTTGTGTGCACGTCTCTGCTTCAAATTGTAAATAACATATTGTAGGATTTTGGTTTTTAATCCATTCTGCTATCTACTTCTGTTTAATAGGTGAGTTCATCCCATTTATGTTAATAGTTATAACTAGCTGTATATTTCCGTTGATGCTATTATTTGCTTTTTTATCCTTTCCTCTTATTACCTATGCTTTACTTCCTCACGTTTTACTTCTGATCACTACCTTCCCCAATATATCCACCCTTTAATCAGTGACCCCTCTCCTTTCTATTATCCCCATTTCTTTTTACTTCCTTATAGGGTAAGATAGATTTCTATATCCAACTGAGTACTTATGTTATTCCCTCTTTGAAACTATTTTGATGAGAATAAGGTTTAAGCTTTTTCGCCCCCCCCATCCTCCCTTTTATTATAATAGCTTTTTTGCATCTCTTTTATGTGGGATAACTTAGCCCATTCAATCTCCCCCTTCTTTTTCTAGTGAAATTTCTTTCTCAACCTTTTATTTTGTTTTTCTTTGTTAATACCATCCCATCAATGATACTTTATGTCCATACCCTCTGTCTACATAAACTCCTAATTGCTCTTATAAGAAATACAGTTAATATAGACATATAAACATATACCATATAGACATATAAACAATTTAACCTTACTAAATTTATGTTTTTTTTTCTTTTTTTCCTTTTTATGTTTTACTTGAGTTTTATATTTGGAGGTCAAATTTTTTATTCAGCTTTGGTCTTTTAATCAGAAATGCTTGAAAGTCTATTTTGTTAAATGTCCATTTTCTCCTTGAAAGATTGTGTTCAATTTTTCTGTGTAGGTGATTCTTGGTTGTAAACCAAAATTCAACTCCAGTATGCCATATGCCAAGCCCTATGATTCTTTAATGTGGAAGTTGCTTGAAATACTTTCTCCTTGATCTGTGAGCTCTGGAATCTGGCTATGATGTTCCTGGGAGTTTTCATTTTGGGATCTCTTTCAGATAGATTGGTAGATTCTTTCGATTCAATTTTGCCCTCTGGTTCTAATATATCAAGGCAGATTTCTTAGAAAATTTCTTGAAAGATTGTCCAGGCTTTTTTTTTTTTTTGGGGGGGGGGAATCATGGCTTTCAGGGAGTCCAATAATTCTTATATTATCCATCCTAGATCTATTTTTATTTTTTTCTCTTAACAGCATTTTAGTTTTTTGCAGTTACACGTAAAGATAGTTTTCATAATATTTTTATTTCCACATTTTTCTCCCTCTCTCTCTTCCCTCCCCCCTTCCCCAAGGCAGAAAGCAATCTGATATAGGTTATATATGTACAATCACATTAAACATATTTCTGTATTAGTCATGTTGCGAAAGAAGAATCAGAATACAAGGGAAACACCTCAATTAAGGGAAAACAAAAAACAACAACCATAAACTAGAAACATTACGGTTCAATCTGCATTCAGAATCCACAGTTCTTTTTTCTGGATGTGGAGAACATTTTTCATCATGAGTTCTTTAGAACAGTCTTGGATCATTGCACAGCTGAGAAAAGCCACGTCTATCACAGTTGGTCATCACACAATGTTGCTGTTACGCTATACAATGTTTTCCTGGTTCTGCTCATTTCACTCAGCATCAGTTCACTTAAGTCTTTCCAGGTTTTTCTGAAATCTGCCTACTCATAATTTCTTACCACATAATAGTATTCATATACCACAACTTGTTCAGCCATTTCCCAATTGATAGGCATTCCCTTGATCTCCAATTCTTTGCCACCACAAAGCTCTAGAGCTGCTATAAATATTTTTGTACATGTGGGTCCTTTTCCCTTTTCTATGATCTCTTTGGGATGCAGACCTAGTAGTGGTATTACTTGGTAAAAGGGTATGCACAGTCCCATAGCCCTTTGGGTATAGTTCTAAATTGCTTTCCAGAATGGTTGAATCAGTTCACAATTCCACCAACAATGCATTAATGTTACAATTTGCTCACAGCTTCTCCAACATTTATTATTTTCCTTTTTTGTCATATTAGCCAATCTGATAGGTGTGAGGTGGTACCTTAGAGTTGTTTCTATTTGCATTTCTCTAATCAATAGTGATTTAGAACATTTTTTCATATGGCAATAAGTAGCTTTGATTTCTTTATCTGAAAACTGCCTGTTCATATCCTTTGACTATTTCTCAATTGAGGAATGACTGGCATTCTTATAAATTTGATTTAGTTCCCCATATATTTTAGAAATGAGACCTTTATCAGAAACATTGGCTGTAAAAATTGTTTCCCAGATTTCTGCTTCCCTCCTAATTTTGGCTGCATTGCTTCTGTTTGTACAAAACTTTTAAAATTTAATGTAATCAAAATCATCCATTTTTCATTTCATAATATTCTCTATCTCTTGTTTGGTCATAAATTGCTCTCTTCTCCATAGATCTGAGAGGTAAACTATTCCTTCCTCTCCTATTTTACCTATGGTATCACCCTTTATATCTAAATCATGTATCCATTTTGGCCTTATTTTGGTATACGGTGTAAAATGTTGGTCTATGCCTAGTTTCTGCTATTCTGTCTTCCAGTTTTCCCAGTAATTTTTGTCAAATACTGAGTTCCTATCCCAACAGCTGGAGTCTTTGGGTTTATCAAACAGTACATTACTTTAGTCATTTACTACTGTGTCTCCTGTGCCTAACCTATTCCATTGATCCACCACTCTATCTCTTAGCTAGTACTAAATAGTTTTGATGACTGCCACCTTATAGTATATCTTCAAAGTTGGTATGTCTAGCCCACCTTCCTGTGCATTTTTTTCATTAGTTCCCTTGATATTCTTGACCTTTTGTTCTTCCAGATGAATTTTGTTATTATTTTTTCTAGCTCTATAAAATAATTTTTAGGTAGTCTGATTGGTATGGCACTGAATGAGTAAATTAATTTAGGTAGAATTGTCATTTTTTATTATATCAGCTATACATGAGTAATTGATAGTTTTCCAGTTCTTTAGATCTTATTTTATTTGTGTGAAAAGTGTTTTGTAATTGTGTTCATAGAGGTCCTGGGTTTGTCTTGGCAGGTAGATTTCCAAGTATTTTATAATGTCTCTAGGTACTTTAAATGGAATTTCTTTTTTTCTCTCTTGCTGCGGTGCTTTGTTGGTCATGTATAGAAATGCTGATGATTTATGTGGATCTATTTTATATCCTGCAACTTTGCTAAAGTTGTTAATTGTTTCAAGTAGTTTTTTAGTTGATTCTGTAGGATTCTGTAAATATATCATCATATCATTTGCAAATAGTGATAGTTTTGTTTCATTCTTGCATATTCTAATTCCTTTTTAATTTTCTTATTGTTAAAGCTAACATCCTGAACATCCTGGTTTCACCCCTGATCTTATTGGGAATGCCTGAAACTAATCCCCATTACATATAATGTTTGCTGATAGTTTTAGGTAGATACTGCTTATTATTTTAAGGAAAGCTCCCCTTATTCCTACACTTTCTAATGTTTTAAATAGGAACGAGTGCTGTATTTTGTCAAAAGTTTTCTCCGTATCTATTGAGATAATCATGATTTTGGTTAGTTTTGTTATTGATGTTGTTGATGATGTTGAACAGGCCCTGCATTCTTGGTATAAATCCCACCTGGTCATAGTGTATTATTCTGGTGATGAATTGTTGTAATCTACTTGTTAATATTTTATTTAAGATTTTTACATTGATATTCATTAGGGAAAGTGCTCTATACTTTTCTTTCTCTGTTTTGGGTCTGCCTGGTTCAGGTGCTAACACCGTATTTGTGTCATCAAAGGAATTTGGTAAAACTCCACCTATTTTTCCAAATAATTTGTGTAGTATTGGAATTAATTGTTCTTTAAATGTTTGGTAGAATTCACTTGAAAACCCATCTGGTCTTAGAGATTTTTTCTTAAGGAGTTCATTGATGCTTGTTAAATTTCTTTTTCTAAGATGGGATTATTTAAGGATTTTATTTCTCCTTCTGTTAATCTAGGCAGTTTATATTTTTGTAAATATTCATTCATTTTATTTAGATTGCCAAATTTATTGGCATACAGTTGAGTAAAATAGCTCCTAATTATTGCTTTAATTTCCACTTCATTGGTGATTCACCCCTTTCAGTTTTGATACTGGTAATTTGGTTTTCTTCTTTCTTTTTTTTAAATCAAATTAATCAAAGGTTTATCCATTTATTGATTTTTTCATAAAACAAGCTCTTAGTTTTATTGATTAATTCTATAGTTTTATTACTTTCAATTTTATTAGTTTCTCCTTTGATTTTCAGGATTTCAATTTAGTATTCAATTGGGGATTTTTAATTTGTTCTTTTTCTAGCTCTTTTATTTCCATGCCCAATTCATTAAGCTCTTCTTTTTCTATTTTATTCATGTAAGCCTTTAGAAATATAAAATTTCCCCTTAGAACTGCTTTGGTTACATCCCATAAATTTTGTTATGTTGTTTCATTATTATCATTCTCTTGGATGAAGTTATTGATTGTTTCTGTGATTTGTTGTTTGAACCACTCATTCTTTAGGATGAGATTATTACATTTCCAATTAATTTTCTCTCTATCTTTCCATGGCTCTTTATTAAATGTAATCTTTATTGCATCATGATCTGAGGATGCATTTACTATTTCTGCCTTTCTACATTTGACTGTGAGGTTTTTGTGCCCCAACACACGATCAATTTTTGTGTACATGCCATGTACTACTGAGAAAAAGATATATTCCTTTCTATCCCAATCCAATTTTCTCCAGACATCTATAATATCTAACTTTTCTAACATTCTATTCACCTCTTTAACTTCTTTCTTATTTATTTTGTGATTAGATTTATCTAGTTTTGAGAAGGGAAGTTTCAAATCTCCCACCAGTATAGTTCTGCTGTCTATTTCCTCTTATAACTCATTTAACTTATCCTCTAAGAATTTGGATGCTATATGATGAATATATATTTAATATTTATATTACTTCATTATCTATGGTACCTTTTAGCAAGATGCAGTTTTCTTCCTTATCTCTCTCTCTCTCTCTCTCTCTCTCTCTCTCTCTCTCTCTCTCTCTCTCTCTCTCTCTCTCTTTTTTAAGTGAGGCAATTGGGGTTAAGTGACTTGCCCAGGGTCACACAGCTAGTAAGTGTTAAGTGTCTGAGGCCGGATTTGAACTCAGGTACTCCTGACTCCAGGGCCAGTGCTATATCCACTGCACCACCTAGCCTCCCCTATCTCTTTTAATTAAATCTATTTTTGCTTGGACGAGATAAGGATTGCTACTCCTCCTTTTTTGAGTTCAGCGGATGCATAATATGGACTACTGTAAAGCAATGGTTAAAAAGAGAGTCTAGACATCACATTTCAAGAAATTATCAAGGAAACTGCCCCCATATCAGTGATCTGGATGGTAAAATAGAAATTTAAAGGATCTACCAATCACCTCTTATAAGAGGTTCCAAAATGAAAATTACTAAAAAATATTATAGTCAAATTTCAAAACTCCAGATCAAAGAGAAAACATTACAAATAGCCAGAAATAAACAAATCATCTATCATGGAGCCACAGTCAGAATCACATAAGATTTAGGAACTTCCATGTGAAAAGTGTGAAGGGCTTGGAATATGATATTCCAGAAGGCAAGGAAGCTATGCTTACAAGCGAGCATAACCTATCCAGCAAAACTGAGTATAAGACTTCAGGGGAAAAAAATAGACACTTAATAAAATAGGGGTTTTCTAAGTATTCCCAATGAAAAGAGCAGAGCTAACTAGAAAATTTGACTTTCAAACAGAAGAAAATCATAAAACAATAAGCATGAAAGAGTAATCATAAGGGATTCAATAAGGTTAAATGATTTATATTCCTATATGCGAAGATAATATGTGTAATTCAAAAGAATCTGATGATTATTAGGGCAGTTAGAAGGAGTCTACACAGAGAGAGGACATGGGTGTCAGTCACTTATGTTGGAATGATCTCTAAAAAGATATATGGATGAGAAAGAGGAATGCACTGGAAGAAGGGGGACAGGAGAGGTAGACAGGGAAACTTTTTCTCACATAAAAGTGGCACATAAGGAAGAACTTTTATAATGGAGAGGAAAAAGTGGATGGTGGTAGCAAGCAATGCTTGACATTCACTCTTGTTAGAACTGGTTGAAAGAGAAGAATATATATATATATATATATATACACACATTTACATTTATTCTCTCTATATAGACTATATATAGAATATATTCTATCATCTATCTATCTACAAACTCAGTTGGGTATAGAAATCTATTTTACCCTATAAGGAAATAGGTGAGGAAGGGGATAAGAGATGTGGTGGTGATAAAAAAGGAGAGATAATTAATGAAGGAAGTAGTCAGAAGTAAAACAGACTTGAAAAGGGATGGGATAAAAAGAGAGAGGCTTAGTAGTCATAATTGTGAGTGTGCATGAAATGAGCTAACAGAATGGATTAGGAATCAGAATCAAACAATATGTTGTATAAAAGAGACCCACTTGGAACAGAGATACATACCAAGGTTAAAATAAAGGCTAGAAGGGGCAGCTAGGTGGCACAGTGGATAGAGCACTGGCCCTGGAGTCAGGAGGACCTGAGTTCAAATCTGGCCTCAGACACATAACACTAACTAGCTGTGTGACCCTGGGCAAGTCACTTAACCCCAATTGCCTCACCAAAACAAATAAATGAAAAAAAAAATAAAGGGCTAGAGTAGAATCTATTATGCTTCAGATGAAGCTAAAAAAAAGGCCTTATCTCAGACAAAGCAAAAGCAAAAATAAACCCAATAAAAAAGACATAATCAAGGAAATGACATTATACACAAAGGTACTATAGAAAATGAAGCAATGTTAAAAAAAAGTACAGCAAGTTCCTCTGATAAAGGCCTCATTTCTCAAGCATATAGTAAACTGAAACAAATTTATAAAATTAAGAGCCATTTCCCTAGTTGATAGGTGGTCAAAGTATATGAACAAATGGTTCTAGGAAAAATAAAAACCAATGCTATCAATACTCATATGGAAAAAAAAATGTTTCTAAATCACTACTGATTAGAGAAATGCAAATTAAAACACCCTTGAGGTACCAACTTACATCTATAGGAACTGATAAGTACTGGATTTAATGAGGAAAAACAGATACATTAGTGAGCTACTGTTGGAATGTTGAACTGTTTAAAACTGGGCATACACTTTGATTCAACTATAACAATACTAGGTTCACATCTCAAAAAGATCAAAGAAAAAGCAAAAGGATCTATGTGTAAAAAGATATTCATGGATGTTGACTATGAAGTACCCTTTGATTTCAGCCATCCATAGGCTCGCCTTAAGGATAAATCACTTTTATTTACATTTCACAAGTCCAGTGGTGTGGACTAGTTGTCTGCTTTTGCTTTTGCTCTATGATATGATGTTTGCTCATTCCAAAAGTGGTTCTGGAGCTTTGTTTGCTTGTTTTCTTGTGCTCTGAGAGAGTCAATCACTTTCCTTTATTTATTTATTTTTTTGGTGAGAAAGCAGAAGTTTTTTATTGCTGTCTTATGGTCATATATCCTGTATTTAGTTAATGTTGTTGTTGCCTCCTTAATTTAATTTGAGGAAATTGAGATAGAAATACTTTTGGGCAGTTCACAAATTTGCCATTATTCCTTTGTTTTATCGTCTGCTGACTCACAGGTGGATGAAAGGATTGCATATTATAATTGAATAAAAGTAATGGGATGCCAGCTCCTCTTCCATAGGCTCAGTGAGAGCATCCTTGGGGTTATTATTATTAATTATTTTCAGATCTCCTAAATTTAGTGGTAACAATGGAAATTGTTACCAATAGATCTCAGATTTATTCACATGTATCAGGATGTCTGGAACCCATAGAGACATAATTAATTTTGGGGGTGCTTTAGAAAATAACTATACTAGCTGGCATTACCTAGTGCTTTATGGTTTCTAATACAATTTATAAATATTGCATTTTATCTTCGCAATAATCATGGGGATTGATGCTTTTATGATGCCCATTTTACAGATAAGGAACCTGAGGCAGGGATAGATTTAATTGTCTTACCTGTGGTTACACAACTAGTAAATGTTTTGATTCCAGATTTGAGCTCAGGTCTTCTTGAGTCCAAGTCCTGTGCTTTATTTACTGTGTAGCAGCTAGATGCCTCTGAAAGGAGACTAAAAGGTAACTCCAGCTGGGTAATATATGTTATGTAAATATTTTTTTAAATTAAGACAAATTCAGTTGAATAGGAGATCCTATACACTGGCCTCACAGTGGAAGAGATCTTGGGACACCACTCCTTTGGGGGAAAGAAGACTGGAGAGGCAGTCTGCTCTGGGTAGGGGTAAAGCAGCATGTAGATGGACTGGACAGGAATTTTACTGGTTTATGTCCAAGGAAAAATCTTTTACCTGAGATACAAAGAAGTCAGCTTTTCAGACTTTCAACCACGTTGAAAAAGTAAATTAGAAACTTCATGTAAGTTCTCTATTTTGGGCATCAGAAATCATTATTTTTTGGTAAGGGTTAGTGTTGGCATTTGAAATTTTAAATCACTTAAATGTTAGCAAGAAATTCCCACACTGGAAGTATGTTTAACAGTTCCAATTTGTGGAGCGACCCTTAGGAATTTAGGGTTCTAATATCCGCATCGCTGCTAGGGGCTTATGCTATAGATTCTCTCAAATTCTCTCAAAACTTCAGAAAAATAAAAAGCAGAGACTGACCTCCATGAACTTCCTATTATATTTGAGTTCAAGGACCTTATGGTTAAAGGCTATGTGTTTTTATGGCCTAAAGCACATTGATATGGCATGTGTTCTGGCCTTTCTGTGGAGACATACATAACCCAGGATCTCCTGAATGATTTACCAACTCTTTTGATGAGGGCTCCTAGGTTGCACATTTCCTTTAAGGAAGGGACCAGAGCACATGCCCAACTTCACAGGAAGCCCTCTAAGTCTCAACTTGATGCAAGGATTCTGATTTGCTTAATACCATGACCTTCTTGGTCAGAAACCCCTAAAGCCATTTAGCAGAATAGCATCTAAATGTTCTATTGTACTATGATATACAATTAATAATACATAACATTTATATAACATTTAATATATACTAGATGTTTTAAAGTTATTATTTCATTGTGTCCTCACAACCACCTAGGGGAGGTAGGTGTCAGAAATTGAAGTAAATAGAGGTTAAATGACTTGCCTGGGTCACACAGTATATGTCTGGATTTGAACTCATGTCTTTCTGACTCTTGTCTTCTGACTACAGATATGGTGCTTTACCCACTCCATCACATAGCTGCCTAATGACTAGCAACAAATATGCCCTGGGAGACTCTGCTGAGATTGTTTCCCCCTAGTATTATTTCTAGAAATGATTATCCATAGGACTGTTGTAGGAAATTCCTACGAAGAAATCCAAACGGCACTCAGGAATAAGGAAGAGCAGCTTACTCACGCACCAGCCCAAAGAAGATTCAGCTCTGATACTCTGGGGAGCTGACAAGTGTCCAAACTGCAGTTTTTATATCTCTTAAGTGTGAAAATGCATGCAGGTTTTCACAGGGACAGGAAGGCATATTTCAGCAAACAGAGGCATAAGTCAGGAAGTTGGTACTAAACCACAGACTTCAGGGTTAGGGTTAGGGGAACAAACAGTATGTTCTGCTTTCATTTTGGGGTCTCAGCTCAGCCTCAGTTTTATCACCTGTACTTTCCCATATTATTCCCGCCTTTGATACCCCCAAGATTCTAGAGGGGCATCATCTAGGGCCCGTTTTGATCTCCCCACTTCCTCCGTTCAGGGGACACAGCCATAATGGGGGAAACAAAGTCTGAGTCAGAATGGACAGACAGCTGGGGAACCAGGAAGATGATAAGGTAGTTATTCAGGCAAAACAGATACACAGCAAGTGCCAATTCACAGAGGAGGAAAATCAAAATGGTTAAATGAGTCTCATGCATCAGCACAGGGGTCTTGGGAAAGTTGTCTATGTCAGACAGTCATCCACTTCTGGGCCAACGGCCTGCTGGCAGGGTCCTGCTACTCCTTCATGATCCGAAGCTTGTTGGGGCAATCAGGAACCAACTTGCACCTCCACCCATTGCTGGGCAGCTGAGCCTTCTTTACTCTGGAATGATGGACCCAGGGAACGATACCTGCAACTTTAAGAGACGTGGGGATGACAAGAACCACTGTGTGGGGGCCCATCCGGATAGGTTGGAGGGGTTCCTTCTTCCAATCCTTGACCCAGACCTCGTCTCCCGGCTGGAAACGATGCACTGGGTAACCAAGGGATATAGGTTCCCTTTCTAGAATTGTTCTGTGTAGCCAGGCTAAAGTCTTCCCTAGCAAGACCAAAGCTGCATCCTGGGTGAGTTCTCCTATGACTTTGGAATCATGGAGTGCCCTGGTGAGTGGGGGTGGTCTCCCAAATTGGAGCTCATAAGAGGAGTATCCTATGACTCCAGGTGTGCATCTAACTCTGTGTCCTTCTGAGGGATAAAGAGGTGCCCATCTGGGAGCACCCAATTCCCAGTGGTGTTCTGTTGTGCCCCCTCCTTCTGAATCCAGCCTACCTCCTCCAGGGTGTATGCCAGGGCTTTAGTTTCAGTTTCTACTGGCGCCGATTCCCCCCTTTGCACAAGGAGGTAACTCTCCCTGGTGCCAGGGATTCTGCTGCCTGCCAGGCTGTCCTGTCAGCAAGATTGTTCCCTTTTATGATGGGATCATCCCCAACCTGATGGCTTCAGCAATGAATGACTGAGACCTTTCTGGGTTTCCAGACAGCCTCAAGCAGTTGCAGGATTTCAGACTGGTTTTTAATATGCTTGCCCCCTTGAAGTAAGGAGTCCCCGCTCCTTGTAGATGGCCCCGTGGATGTGGAGGGTTGCAAAAACATACCGTGAGTCAGTATAGATGTTCACTGACATGTCCTCTGCCAGTTGCAGGGCACGTATGAGGGCCCATAGTTCTGCCTTCTGGGCTGACCACCCCTGAGGCAGGGACCCTGCCTCCATTACTGCCTCCTGAGTAACAATGGCATACCCTGCCAGTCCTTCACCATCCCTCATAAAGCTGCTCCCGTCAGTGAAGAGTTGGATGTCAGGGTTAGGCAGGGGGTGATCAGACAGGTCGGGTCTGCTAGAGCGTATTTCCTCTATGACCTTGGCACAGTCATGTTCAGGGGGGGCCCTGCTCGTGGGCAAGAAAGTGGCAGTCTTAACTGTCTCAACCCGAACTCGGGGCCAGCCATGGGTTAGATATCCACCAGTAGCCATGGGAATTCATGAGGGTGATGACAGAGTGAGGGACCCTAACGTGGATAGTCTGTCCCAAAGTCAGTTTATCAGCCTCTTTGACAAGGAGGACAATAGCTGCCCGAGCCCTCAGGCAGGGAAGTCATCCTGCTGAGGCAAGATCAAGGTGCTTGGATAGGTAGGCAATGGGCCTCTTCACAGCCCAATAGTTTGGGTAAGGACCCTCAGGGCAACTTTGTTCTTCTCAGTCACGAATAGATTAAAAGATCTGGAGACATCAGGGAGAGCTAATGCAGGAGCTTGTGTGAGTAGGCACTTAATTTCTTTGAAAGCTTACTCTTGCACCTCCCCCCAAAGTAGGGGCTCCTGCTCCGGTCCCCAGAGGGCCTCATACAGGGGTTTGGCGAGTTGGGCAAACCCTGGCATCCACATGCGACAGTATCTGGCTGCCCTGAGGAATTTGCAGAGCTGCCTCTCTTGGTCCTTGGTGTGGGAATGTTGAGAATGACTTTTACCTTCTCTACACCCAAAGTTCAGTGGCCCTGTATGACAATAAACCCCAAATACTTCACCTGGGTTTGGCAGATCTGGGCTTTCTTCCTGGAAACCTTGTATCCTGCTTTAGAGAGGAGATCCAGCAGGGCCTGGGTTCCCATCCAGCACTGGTCTCGTGTAGATCTGGCAAGGAGGAGGTTGTCTACATGCTGCATCAGGGTGCTCCTGCCAAGGGAATGCCTGGAGATCCCATGCCAGTGCTTCCCCAAAAAGAGTGGGGGAATTCTTGAATCCTTGTGGAAGGTGAATCCAGGTTACCTGGGTTTTCCAGCCTGAGTCCAGGTCCTCCCACTCAAAGGCAAACAGGGGCTGACTGGCCAGGGCGATTCGCAGGTAGAAGAAAGCATCCTTGAGACCCAAACATGTGAACCAGGCAGCCTCCGGGGGTATCTGGGCCAATAGGGTGTAGGGGTTAGGAACCACTGGCTGGACCTTGACAGTGGCATTGTTGAGTGTGGAAGATTGACTCAAGGAGGTCTTTCATGGCCTGGGGCTTCTCAGAGTAGGGAGGGGTATGGTTTTTCCAATTCAGGAGGTCATTGGTGGTGAAGGGCTGATAATAAAAGACAGACCTGTCTGGTTGGTGAGTCCCATCTGGGTTCTCTCCGCCCTGCCTCAGGGTCTCTTGGAGGGGCATCTGGAAGGCAGGTCTGGCCTTGGCTACATCAGGGGGGCTCGGTCTTCCTCTCCAGTCTGGGGAAAGGGCCGGAGGAAGCAGAGGAGAGGTTCGTAGGGAGCCAGAGGCGGATACAGCTTCGGATTCTGGGGTGGTGGTGGAGTTGAAGCTGAGATATACGAGGGAGGCTCATCTTCTGGTGCCCCCTGTAAGACGACTGCCTTGTGGGGGGTCTGACCCTGATGCCTGGCCAACAAAAATCCTAGCCTGTCCTTGTGCTCCCTTACACATCTGAACCCATGGGGGCTTGGTGCAGACAACTTCCAACCAGGAGTCTATATAGGGGAACTGATCTGGGTGCTTGGGCTGGTCTGTGAGACCAACTACCACCCTGTAAACTGCTCTGGTGATTTCTGGGTCTAGAGTTCTGTCTGAGGGCCATCCCACATTGAATGTGGCCACTCCAAGGTGCACAGGGTTCGGAGACGCCTCAGAGTCATCTTGACTCCATAATCTCCCCTGAACCCTTTCTTAAAATTCCTAATCATACAGTCCAAGACTGTATGCTGAGACTGAGTCCCACCCATGAGGAAAGGACAGAATCTATGGTGTCACAGAGAGAGAAGGGATGGGGCTGCTCACAGAGCTCAGCCAGGTGCCTTTCTGCTCTGTTACGAGATGGGGAAGGCCCACTCAGATGTTGTAGCTTTCGGCCGAAGAGCCAAAATACACACACACACACACACACACACACACACACACACACACACACACTCACACACACACTCACTCACTCACTCACTCACTCAACAGAATCAAACAGAAGTTAAACAATCCCACCCAAATGGTGAGCCCTGAACCTGAACCTGAACCTGAATCGGGAGGTAATCAGTCTCCCCTTCCACTTGCAGCGGGCCTGACTACAGACACGGCACCCTGGGAGCCTTACCTTACAGGTGTCTTCCAGGAGCCCACTGTTCCACATTCCAAGCGGAGCCCGGTCAGTAGAGTAGCTATGGTCCTGGGATTGCCACTCCAGAAGAGAGTCCTGATAACAGGGTGCAGGTGGTGCCACTTTTATTCAGGGGCAGGTCTCCCGGTGCTCGTAGCTCTTAGCTCTTGGTTCCTCACCGGAGGCTATCCAATACAGCCAAATGTTGTGGGAAATTCTGACAGAGAAACCCAAATGGCACTCAGGAATAAGGAAGAGCAGCTTATTGACACACCAGCCCAAAGCAGAGTAGCCTCTGATACTCTGGGCAGCCAATAAGTGTCCAAGCTGCAGTTTTTATATCTCTTAAGTGTGAAAATGCATGCAGGTTTTCACAGGTACATTGTGGTGAGTTACTTGGCAGATAGGAAGGCATATTTCAGTAAACAGAGGCATAAGTCAGGAAGTTGGTACTAAACCACAGACTTCAGGGCAACAAACAGTATGTTCTACTTTCATTTTGGGGTCTCAGCTCCGGCCTCAGTTTTATCCCCTGTACTTTCCCATATTAGGACCATAGATCTATAGCTGAAAAGAATCTCAGAGGAGTCTAGGTAGATTACCTCCCTCATTTTACAGAAGAAGAATTATAAAATTAGGGACATTAAGTGGCCTGCTTAAAGCCACAGAGATATTAAATGTTAGAGGAAGTATTTGAACCTATACCCTTTTAACTCCAAAGTCAATGTTCTTTTCACCAACCATCCCTTTTCTTTTTATAGCCTCCTCTTTGTAAGTTAGCTAGCATAAAGATAGCACTTGAAGGTTTGCACAGTGCTTTATAAATATTACTTCATTTTATTGTCACAATGAGGAAATTGAGACAAAATGTAAAGTGATTTGCATAGGGTCATATGGCTATTAAGTGTTTGTGTTCAAATTTGAACTCAAGTCTTTTATGAGTCTGAGTCCTTTGCTCTTTTCACTGTAGCACGTGGTAAGGTAGCCTCCAAGAAGCATTGTACAGTTGGATCTGAAATCAGAAAATCTGAGTTCAAATCCTGATTCTGCCATTTATGTACTATGTGTATAACCATGGACAAAGCACTTAACTTCTCTGAGCCTCCGTTTTTATACCTCCACAAGGACAGAGATAGAATAAATAAATAACTTTTAATATCCCTTTCATCTCAATCTACAAATCTATTATTTTGTCACCATGTGATGCCAAATGTACAATGTAGGGTTTGCTACTCCTGAAAAAACTGATAGAGACTTGTCTAAGCCTTCTTGGCATCGATCAATAGCTGATAACTGATCCCAGAAGGTGAAACAGTGTAGAGATGAGGACCTAGCATAAGACAGAAGAATCAGACTATTAACAACATGAATATCCAAAGGTTGGCTGTTAATGAGTCCTAATTAGGAGGGTAAGGAATAGAAGATGAAAATACAACTATTCATATTATACTCTAGAGAGGGGAATTCTAATTCCCATTGGTTCATTTAAAATGCCACACATTTTCTAAAAATTAAATACATGGTGTTTTGTAGATTGTAGAGTGCTTCATGGTACTTTTTGCAACTTGAGGAGTAAAAAATAGATTTTAGAAAAATATTTTGCCGTATGATAGTCTCTTGGAAAATAATTATTAAGGTATACATGTGAGGGCCAAAATTTGATATATGGAGCATTATTTGGATGACTCACTTTAATATTGGGGGTCCCGCAAATATGAGGGACCCTTTTAGGTTTAACCTCCCCTCTGAACTGCCCTTTTTAGATATTTCTCCCAGGCCAATAAGAAAGGAGCCTCTAAGCTTTAGTTCACAAAAGGATCAGATTTTATTACTTGGGAATTAATTAAACCACAAAGGTGAAACTAATAAAAATCAAAGATAAGGAAATAGGAAAATAGAAATACAGAGAAATGTTCTTAACTCTAAACTTAGCCTATTAGGGTTTTACATAATTAAACTCACCAAACACCTGAACAGCCCACCAGTCTAAGGTTGCTCGCGCACCACCCGGACTGCAGTTGCCACAGCAAGAGCATCAACACATGCCACCAACGCAAGGGCCCAGAAGGAAAAAGACCAAGTTCCTGAAGACACCTTACCTTCTGGAAGCAGCCTGCCTCCCTTCAGGGAGCA
Source organism: Dromiciops gliroides (assembly GCF_019393635.1). Classification (NCBI taxonomy): domain Eukaryota; kingdom Metazoa; phylum Chordata; class Mammalia; order Microbiotheria; family Microbiotheriidae; genus Dromiciops; species Dromiciops gliroides. Next base: position 187,292,788 of record NC_057863.1, read on the forward strand.
TTCAATCTCTCCTCCCCCAAAAGGGGAGGTCCTTCAAAAGCTGCCTTTCTGAGCTCAGTAGCATATGTAACCTCGGGTGGGCCAGTTGTGGCCCCTCCCAAATGAGTTAGCTAATAACAGGAATATTAATCTTTACCACAAATAATTTTTACAACATTCACCTACACACACATCTGAAATCTTTTAGAATCAGTCCTTACAAAAAGATAGTTATCCCTTCTACATAACAGGGGTTAGGGGCATTGTTCTTCCCCCTACCCCACCCCAGTCTGGAAAAATTTCATAAAATTATTTGGCCCTCCCTTTGTACTAGAAAAGACATCTGATTTTTTTTGAGGGGGTGGTAAAATTTGGGTTGTATTTGGTCATGGCCTTTGTGTCATCTGCTAGCTTTTGCATATTGTCTATGGCTTTCACAAAACTCCCCCCAAATTCCCATTCCATTTCTTATGCCGATCTGTGATATATCAAAATCTCGATGGGGAAAGTATCAATGTGGAAGAGATAACTATACATTATTTCATCACTGAAAATGTCCAGTTGCTCATAATCAATAAAAGCATAACTGCATCATAAGGTCATAGAATAATAGGGATGACAACTGAGCAAAGATTAGGAGGTAGCAATAAAACAGATAGGAAGAGAACCAAGAGTCAGTTTTATCATGAAAACCCAGAGAAGAGACTGCATTCAGGAGAAAGTGCTTAACGTTGTCAAATGCTCCCAAGACTGAGAAAAAAATAGATTAAACAATTAAGAAATTTTTGCTTGGAAAAATGTCTGTATTTGGAGAAAACAGTTTCAATTCAATCTGACATCTATCTGGTGAGGTCAGAACCCCTTCCTCAAAAGGCTGAGAAGAGGAGAAGTAGGGGCAACAAGTGTAGATGGTTCCCTCTGCCCCCAGGAGTTTAGCTGAGAATGATAGAAGAGATACAAGATAATAACATGAAGGGATATAGTTTAATCAAGATGTTTCAAAGGAGCAGGAAGTTAAAATGTTTGTGGACAGGAAGGAATAGATGAAGAGAAATAAAATGTGGTAAAGAGAAATACCATTTGAATATCAGAGGCTAGAGTAAAGGAGAAAGAGGAGAGTGAAAAATATCAAGAAATTTTGAAATGTAGAGAATTTTAGCATTATATAGAATTATTGCTCTAAAATGGAAGAAGAATTAGAAGTAATTCAGCCCAACCTCTTTTTATTGGGCCCGAGGAGGTCAGGTGATTTGTACAAGAAAAAAAAGGACACGTGACAGGAATCCTTCATTTACTCAATAAAGAAAAATGGATGGTCTTCAGCTAACAGGGTGAGAGGAGTCAGAGGGCTAGGAGGATTGCAAAACAAGGAGAATGTTTGGATTACTTTCTGTGGGAAGTTAGAGAATCAGTTAGGGAGGGATAACAGAATAGCTTTGTTGCTATTAAGGTTCTGTAGAGGTGGTGGTTTGTTCAGTAATTTCAGTTGTGCCTGACTCTTTGTGACCCCCATTTGGGGTTTTCTTAGGGAAGATAGTGTAGTGGTTTGCCATTTCTTTTTCCAGCTCATTTTATAGATGAGGGAACTGAGGCAAATAAGGTTGTATCTTGCCTAGGGTCTCACAGCTAGTAAATGTCTGAGGCTTGATTTGAACTCAGGTCTTTCTGACTCTGTACTTGGTGCTCTGAGAGGAATAAAGAATGGAAGGTCTTGCAGCTTCTATTATGACATCTACTTTTTTATTTACTTATTTTATTTTTTTTTAAAGTTACATTGGGGCACAGTGGATAGAGCACCAGCCCTGGAGTCAGGAGGACCTGAGTTCAAATCTGGCCTTGGACACTTAACACTTCCTAGCTATGTGACCTTAGGCAAGTCACAACCCCAATTGCCTCACAAAAAAACAAAACAAAACAAAACAAAAAAGGTACATTGAATGTTTCTGTACATGATAAAATTATTCAAGATGATGACAGATTTGATAACTGATGTAACTTTGCTCAAGAGCCTGCTGAGTATTTACATCAAGTAAGAAAGTGAAATATATAGTCATTTCAAGGTTTTTGAGTGTTGTAAAAGATGCTGAATCCAAATGAAAGAATTATTCATCTATAATAATGGACTATAAATACTTATTTTTTAAGAAATCATATTACATCAAGAGACAGAAACAATGAGGTAGATCCAGAAGTAAGCAGAGTAAACAGATTGATCCCAATCACCAATTTGCACAAGCATTTAAACTATTATAAAGTATTTGATGCTACAAAACTCATTCCTTAATACTGAAATTTTCCTGATGATGCTATTAGATTATAAAACATGTGTATGATCTCAAAAGAATCAAGATTACATGTAATCCAAAGTTTGGTGGACACAGGGATAGTGAGTACAAATAAACTGTGATATATTTTTATAACAATGACTTGGATGTGAGAATTTGCATAAAAGGTATAATTAAGGATATGTATGACTAGACTCATTGCATAATGAAAATGAGTAATAGTAAATGGACAGTTGTAGTGGTAAAGTGAATTTACGAGATTTAAAAGGATGAAAGAAGTCTCTACCAAAGAATGGACCAAATGGTTCGCTCCAAGGAATATTTCAGTATTAATTATTTTGATGATTCCTCAAGATGGTTCTGCTCTGCTGGCATATTCCTAAGAGTAGACTATCTCACTGTGTCAAAGATTAATGCAGAAAATTAAGAGATGGTGGTTTCTATGTTCAGTTCATCTACAGCATTTTGCTGGATGAATGACTGTGAGGTTTATTAGCCATGGTACTCTTCTGGCTCCATCATTTCTCCATAATCCTTTAAAATCTCTTTTCTCCATTGTGTGCTTTTCCTTCCTCTAGATATGGACCCTTTTGGAAATTTGATGAAGTATATGGACTGTTTCTCAGAAAAGTATATATTTCCAAAGTCATAATGAAATACTAACTTTGTGAACTGATTCAAAGTGAAATAAGTAGATCAAAGAAAACTATACACACTTATTACAATAATAAAAATGAAAGAATAATAAAGAATTTGAAAATCATTTACATTTTACTCATAAGGCAATAGGAAGCTGCTGAAGATTTTTGAGCAGAGGTGTGACATGACTAATCTATACATGACTATAAAAAAATATTTTCTTTTTTTGGAAGTGGTAGGAAGGATGGATTTGTTGGGACAGGGTAAAGAGAGGAGTTGGAATGAGTTGTAATAAGGTATTGCTACAGTCCAGACAATTGGTAATGAGGACCTGATATAAGATGGTGGTAAAGGAATGAGAAAAGGGAGGGCAGATGCAGGAGACATCAGGGAGATGGAATAAATAGGACCTCATAAATGTGTATGAGATATGAAGGAGAAAGGTCACCAGAATAGATGAATATCGGAGTCTCTGATGAAAAAAAGAAAAAGAAAAAAGATTGAACAAGTATGTTGACACTACCAAACTGCCTACTTTCTAGTTTGTAAGGGAAAAAAAGCTAAATTTCAGTTAGAGGCCAATAAAAATAAAGATGTAGTTCCCCCTGTCTAATTCATGAACATCTAAAATTTATTGAGAACCCTTGCTCAAGGTCATCTTTAATTGAATTCTCTTCTGTCCCAATGCAGCTGGTAGAGTCTTGTTGATCCCATGATTCTACCATTTTACTATCTCTACCATTTGGCCCCATCTCCTTATTAATAGCACAACCAACTTAGCCAAGCTCTACATCATCTATTACCTGTACAATTGCAGTAGTTTTCTAACTTGTCTTTGTGATTCTAGTCTCACGTGTTTCCAATCCATTCTATTGTTAAGGTCTAAAATTCTAGCTAAACTGTCTAAAATATCTAATGAGTGGTCGCCAATAAATTAAAAGCTTTAGCAAGAGTTAGACTTTTAAGCATTTATTAAGGAGAATAAGAATTTGGTAAAGAGAGAGAAAGGCCTAGATTCCTATCTATTAAAGGGAGAGCACATTTCTAGCTCCCCTCTCCACCAGAGTCCAGAGGAAAGACCCTGAGACCGAGTGCCAGTCTCTTCCTTTCTCCTCCCACTAGCCCGTGTCACTTCCTGATGCCAAAGAAAAGACTCCTGGTCTTGCCCTCAAAGACCTTCGCTTCATGGGCAGAACTCTTCTACAGTAAGTCTCCAGCAGGTGGCGTTATTCCAATTGTTACACTATATATAGTTGCTAATTTTCTATTCCTAAAGAGCAGGTTTGGCCATATATCTCCTGCTCAGGTACTTTCATTCGACATTCCTAAAAGTTCTTGGACACACTAATACAAAGGTTAAAATTATCTTTAAAATTTATATTAGTAATTTATACAAATAATCTTCTATTAGATTAATTAATCTATTACCATGCTACAATAATATTATATGCTAATTTGTGCTAATCAACATGCTAATTATATGATAAAATATGACAAAATTATTGATATGAATTGCTTATACTTGGACCATGTCATAAGCAAGTAATCCCTAAATAAATGTTTCCAAATAACATCTAGAGTAGAAATGAATGTCTCTGGGCAAAACACATCCCTCAGAATGTTATACATAGGGGAATGTCTAAGAAATACTATTTTGATGATGGGTGATCAGTAATAGTTCCTTCTGTGACTGACAGAAATGTTTTCTGATTATTTAAGTCCTACTATGATAGGTAGTAATTGAATAGTTAGAAAATAATTTCATGATCAGTAACTTTGATATTCATCACCCTGTGACAATTGGAGTGATACCACCTGCTGGAGAGTTATTGTAGAAAAGCTCCGCCATGAGGAGAAGGCATCTGAGGGCAAGCCATGTGGCTTGGAAGGTCAGTTCCTTGTTGTCAGGAAGTGTTGTTTGCTTGTGGGTACTGTCTATCAAAGTTACCAACCAATTAGCTTGGAGCAGTGTGTGCGTGTGGATAGGATATTCCCAGTTTCACAGGAAGAAGGGGCAAGGCTTACTCTCTCTTTCGTGAGGACCTCAGGGAAGTGGAGCAGGAGACGCTGGCTCCCTGAGATAGATCTAGGCCTCTTTCTCTCTCTCTTCACCAAATTCTCCTTAATGAATGCTTAAAAAGTCTAAACTCTTGCTAAAGCTTCTAATTTATTGGTGACTACTCATTAGATTTTTCGACAGTATAGCTAGAATCTTAGTCACAACCCTTTTAAATCAATATGTCACCATATATTTTCTCATGATCCTTGACACTACACTCATTTCAAATACATCCTCATATCCTCTTATCAATAGAAGTAATATTTATTTTTGAAGGGCTTACGAAAAACCTGCTGGGAAAATAAAATCATCTAGAGATAGCCTTCAGAAAAAAAATATTTCATATATTATTCCACCATTGACAAAGGAAGATTGGTTTCTTCATCCTTGAGTTTTATTTTTGGGAGGAAGTGGGCAAAATGTCTCCTTTAGTAATATGGGACAATTCTGAACACATCAAAAATTTATTTTAATGGGGAAAAGGTCAAACTGGCTACATTTTCATTGATTCTAATATATTTTCAAATTTAAGAAAACACTTAAATACATATAAGATCATTGTGAAGAATATAAAAAATGGACAGTTTATTGTTCTATAAGATCCAAATATACTACTGTGTTACAGTATTTTAAAATTACTTCCCAAAAGTTAATCAAATAGCTAGTTTACATATCTTATGACCTCACAAGATAAAAGCTATATTTGTCATAACATCTAATAGAAATTGCTGTTATCAAATTCTACCATATAATTATGATTGATGTTACTAGTGATAATGCAAAGACACTACAAATAAATTCTTAATTATCAGTCAGGTAATTTTAGTGTAAAGTACATTTTGTTATGTTCTGACTCTTTCATGTAACACATATTTAATTAGTTTCTATTAACAAGGATATTTGAGTATATGAAGTTTTTTTATTTCCTGATGATATTGGATAAAAGAGATAATGGTAGATACTCCTAATTTATTATGCTACAATTATGGAGGAAATAGGAGCTTCATTTTTATATAGTCACATAGTGGTCAATAGAACTCAAACTAGAGGGCAGCTAGGTGGCACAGTGGTTAAAGCAGCGGCCCTGGATTTAGTAGGATCTGAGTTCAAATCTGGCCTCAGACACTTGACTCTTACTAACTGTGTGACCCTGAGCAAGTCACTTAGCCCTCATTGACCTGCAAAAAAAAAAAAAAAAAAGAACTCAAACTACAATCCAAGATTTGTCACTTTAATGCTCTGGATATACATGGCTAAATCATGATTTATATTTAAAAAGTAAAAAAAAAAAAAGTAAATGTGAAATTTGTGATGAACCATTGTGACATTTTAATTTAGTGTTTGAATCTGTCTTCCTCTTTCTAACTTTAGCCATGCTGCCATTTTCTTCTAATATTCCATTAAAAGTCATTGTATTTTGGAGTTGGAAGGGGAGCTGATAAATTATATAGTCCAAAATGCCTCATTGTACAAATAAAGGAACCAAAACCTAAAAATGTTAAGTGACTTGTATAAGGTCACAGACATATGAAATGTTGTAGTTATGATTCAAACTCAGATCTTCTGACTTCCTTTCCAATATTCTCTTTATATCACCATTCTATTCTGTTCTCCTCACAGTTTTCTTCTAGTAACCTCTTTTATATGGCCTCAGCTCCAATTATCATCAGCCAGTTACTACAAACTAATTGTAAAATGGTCTCTTAACCCTACTTTGGTTATTCATGTATTTTAGTTCCCTCTTGTTCCCTTCTCAATTACACTGCCTACACCTCATTACCTCCCCTAGATCTTCTACCAATGATGTCCATGGGGCTTCTCAGTTTTGATTCTCTAAGTGTCTCTCTGCTCCTCTCTTCAATTCTTTCTCTGATTGAATTCTTTGGCAAATTGTAGGGAGGATTTTCCTCACAGCAGTTTAATCAGGTTCTCTTCTGATTTTTGTTACTCCCATCTTCTATTGCCCGGAATGTTTTACATCCTTACTCCAAATCCATCTGAAGCTGCCCTGATGTCTAAGTTTCACTTTTGCTTTGCCTTGTTTTATTTATTTTAGAAAAATATGTCTAATATGCCCACAGTCAGATTAAGTCTACTTCATTTGGCTGAAATGGCTGGAAGGAAAGCCATCTAGGCCAACCCTCTCATTTTGATCTGAAAAATGAGACCCATAAAAGTTAAGTGACTTCACCAAGCCTCGGGCCTCAGACTCTGAATCCAGTGGTTTGTTGTTTTTTTCCTACTGAAACATATGCTATTCTTTCTGTTTTATGTTGCCAGTCCTATCCTTGGTAGCTAAGTGTCACAGTGGATAAATCACTGGATCTGGAGTCAAGAAAGACCTGAGTTCAAAGCCCTCCTCAGACACTCATTTTATTATGTGACCTCAGTTTTCTAATCTGTGAGGTGGGAATAATAATAGCACCCAGGGTTGTTGTGAGAATCAAATGAGATAATATTTGTAAACAGGCTTTGCAAACCTTGTTGTTTAGTCATTTTTCAGTCCTGTCTGGCTCTTAATGACCTCATTTGGGATTTTCTTGGCAGAGTTACTAGAGTGCTTTGCTATTTCCATCTAGGGCTCATTTTACAGATTAGGAAACTGAGGAAACAGAACTAAATAATTGGCTAGCAAGTGTCTGGTCTGACTCCAGACCTGGCACTTGAGCCACTGAGTCACCTAGCTGCCCAAATCTCAAACCTTAAAGCTATATAAATTCTAGTTATTATAATTATGCTTAGGTTTAGAGAATGTTTTCATCCTCAACCTTATCTATTTTAATTCCATTCTTTACTTTCATTTACTTTGTTTCCTTAAAAATAGTGGCTCCCATACTGAACCCACCTGATTATCCAACCCATTTCCACCTTTCCCCCTTAGGTTATGTCATTCATTCTGTCCAATTTTGTTTTTTGCTTGCTGCTCCTGTCCTGATATTTACTAACCCTCTGCTTTGTCACTTTGATTCCTTTTATCTGTCTAAGTTTGACTTCTCCAAGCCCTCCTTTTTCTCTCTTACACACACATTTCATTTATATGCTGAACAGCAGTAGAAGATTAAAGCACTATTTCCATTGTTTCTTAAATTGATCAAGTCATTTTGTCCTTAGGAATTTTTTTAAAAGAACAATGCATAATTTATTTTGTTGTTTTGATTGTGACAGGGAGGCAGCTGCTGTTGTTGAGTCTGGGGGGAGTGGTGGAACTTTGTGCATTTTTTATAAAAGAAGAGTAAAATGTGCAAGATGTAAAGGTTGCACTAAAAGGAAACATTTCTTTTGGCTTAGTTATGGTGGAGTGCTTATACGTTATATATTTTATTTCATTTTGCTAGAGATATATCAATCATGTTGCCTTTGTCAACCTGAAAAATTATTAAAGCAATCAACATAACAAAATTAAGGTCTTTAATCTGGGCAGAGGAGTGATGCCACCATAGCAAGCTAGGAGTACCCAAAGGATGGGGCTGAAAATGGAATTTATATAAGGTACAACCAACAATTAGAAAAAATAGCCCTTGAAAAGGCTGCCTTTGGGGCTGATTACCTTTGGTTTCACCTGTTAACTTCTCTTACATAAGCTGTACAAAGTAATCAGAGGCTGGAATTGACAAGGTTTGGTCAGCCCCAGGTGATTCATTGGTGTGGGGAAAGAAACTAAATGAAACCAATCAGTTCTCAGTCAATTGTGTTTGTCACCTTTTACAATCATCATTGGTATTTGTAATGCTTATCTTAAGATGTCTTTGTGCCCCTGCAAGTATTCCAAGGGCAGTGCAGGATTACTTCTTTTTCTTATTGGTGGGAAAAACTGACTATCTTTATTGTTGTTTGCTTTGGCAAAGGCAGGACCAGTGGAGCTGGGAGAAAACTCACTCATCCTCTGCAAACTTGCCACTTTTCTGCCAATATTTGATCTCCAATCTCACATCTTGTTTATTTGGTTTGTGGCAAATTATCATTTTGGCAATATGCCTCTGAAGCAGACTTCATTGATATAAAAATGCGTTCTAATCTGGCCAAGAGGAAAAAAAAAGTACGTGTGGGGGAGCATAATTCTCCCTAACAATGATTCCAGGGGGATTTAAGGGAAAGCTTGGTTAAAATAATGAGATAAGTGCAAAGCCAATTCATATTCAATAGTCTTGGCACTTTTCTTTGCAAATTAGTTTAAATATTATTAAGGATAAAAATAACTTGACCATGTTAGTACTCCTATAGTGATTTGTACAAACAACCCATACATGAAGACGGATTCAAGGTAAATTGAAGAGATCATTTTTATCATGTTGTAAATCCTATCTAAAGAAGCAAGAAGAATTGACTTAGGGCTTCCCATGTCCTTCACCTGGAAGGTACTCCACAACTATTGAGCAAAGATGATTACCCAAAGAGATCTTTTTAAAAATGGAGGGGAGAGGGGCAGCTGGGTGGTGCAGTGGATAAAACATCAGCCCTGGATTCAGGAAGACCTGAGTTCAAATCCAGCCTAAGACACTTGACACTTGCTAGCTGTGTGACCCTGGGCAAGTCACTTAACCCTCATTGTCCTGCAAAAAACCAAAATGGAGGCAAGGGAGATTTTATGAAGGATTTTTTTTTGGGGGGAGGGCAACTGAATGAAATATTCTCAACCGACAAAAGACAGATACTAAAGCAATGTCAAGATTTTGTCCATGTGTTTGTAATGTATGGTGGACATCTATAAGCAATGTAATCTGTGCTGACAGAGTACCACAGAAACACTCATTAGATTTATACTTTTCATGGCATACAATCAAACTTTATTAATCAAAGCATGCAAACAATAGTGTCTAAGAACAAACCACCACCACCCTGATATTTGGGAGGCTCTAGTAATATTCTTTCTTATCTGATTTGAAGACATTCCTTCTCCATCTAGTAATTTTGAAGTGAATTACTAATCAAATTATGTGGTAAATGATTTAGGAACAACCATAGCTAGAAGTATAACAGTATAACAATATAAAAGTATAAATAAATATAAATGTCTAAATAAAAATATAAATAGAAGTATAAATAAATCATGAGTATAGTTGGCTCCCCACTCACTTGACCCCAGGCTTGAAACTAGAACAAATCCTCCTTGGATGCTGGACAATACTGATTGGTTCACAGAAATTTTGGAAACTTGTCAGATGTGAGAAGCCCAGTGTGAGAAACAGGGCCTTCTCCTAGACACGTGTTCATCTCATTGAAAGGTCCATATAAGTTTATGAATTGTTAAAAATAATACACATATGTTGCTTACTATATCATGCTATGCAGATGCTTATCTTATCGAACAACTTATAGAATAACAACCTACTCAAAATAGTTCAATCACAGAATGGAGACTTTAAAACAAAATGGAATCAGTTATGTCAAGTTGAAAAACTATCTTATTAAGATAGTAAATGTATTCTCACTAGATTATTAGCTATGCTAAATTTACAAACTCTCTTCTTAAGGTAACAGTACTTATTTTCACTACATCATCCATTATATTAAATTCACAAATTTATTCCTTCTATCTTGTTGAGGTACTAAAATTTATTCTCACTGCAGTGTGATCTTACACAAGGCAAGTCCATTATAGATGCATGTTGAATAGAATATAACTGAGTTCAATTCCTAATTCATTCAGTGAAATTACACCCAAATCACCAGACAAGGGCAAGGTAGTATGTTAAGTGCTGCAGATACCAAGTAAAAAGTAAAATCATCTGTCCTCAAGGAATTTACATTCTATGTAAATTAATAAGTAGGGTAGGAAAGGGAAACAAAGATGAAAAGAGAATAAGCATTTATATAGCCACTGAAGTTAGAAGGTGCAATGGATATAATGCTAGGCCTAGAGTCTGAAGACATATTTGAGAGTTCAAATCTGGCCTCAGAAATTCACTAGTTGTGTAACCCTGGGCAAGTCACTTAACCCTGTGTGCCTCAGTTCCTCATCTATAAAATGAGCTTGAGAAGGAAATGGTAAACCACTCCAGTATCTTTGCCAAGAAAATCTCAAATGGGGTCATGAAGAGTCAGATATAACTGAAAAATGACTCAAAAACAGCAGCACCAACACATGATTTGCCAGGCAGTATGGTAAGCACGTCACACATATTATCTCATTAGATAGTCGTAGGTAGAAGTGGGTAGGAAGATAATTTGCTTATCAAAATGATCCAGAAGACTGGGACAGCAGTGGTGTTTGTCCACAAACTCAAATCTCTTTTTTATAAGACGTGATTTGGGTAAGTGAATGAATTTTACTTTAGTTGGCTAAGTAAGGACAGAAAAATATAAGTGTGTGTATGTGGGAGAAAGTGGGGGATGGAAAAGCATGTTCTAAATTCTGATTGAGGTGAATCTCTAAATGCAGCTACCTCTTGATTAGAGCTGCTAATGGAGGAGACCAAAGGCAGTGATAATCCCCAATTGTAGACAATACAAAGGAAGAGATAACTAAAAGTCATTTAGATTTAGCTTTGAAATATATTATAACCCTTATAGAAGATTTGTCTTCTTAATTATATTTTTTTAGATTAATTAAAAGTACTTAGTATTCCTTTAGCATCAGTTGACTGAATGGGTATCCTGGTGGCCAGCAAGAGAAGACAGTCTAGGATTAAGAATGTACCAAAGATAATTTACAATCTGATATTCATAGTGTTGAAAATTACTAGGTGAATGTAATTCAAACTCAAAACACCTTTTTGCTCAAACTAGGCGATTTAGTACATGATTACTTGTACATATTGAAACATAGAAATATATAAAAATTATGCACACACATACTCAGGGCCTGAACTGTATGTATTTTAACTCTGTAGTTTCTTTTCTTTCTTTTAATTTTTTTTTTGCAGGGCAATGATGGTTAAATGACTTGCCCAGGGTCACACAGCTAGTAAGTTTCAAGTGTCTGTGGTTAGATTTGAACTCAGGTTCTCCTAAATCCAGGGCTGGTGTTTTACCCACCATGACACCTAGCTGCCCCCAACTCTGTAGTTTCTTAAGGTTATGTCTTTATTTGAAAGCACATTGGTCCTCTCAAATAAGCCTCAAACCAGGTTCAAGATATATTGTGTGTTTGCATGTATTAAAAAATATAGCCATGACCTCCTATTTTAGTTACCCGAGAAAACAATTCTTATAGAGCGAAACTATTTAATGAAATAGAATAGTAAGAAGCATTGCTGGAGAATATTTTGCCCTTAAATCTGACATTTATAGAATAGAGGCCATGAAAAGCATAGTTCTTGCATGAAACCCATCTCCCAGGACCAGCAAAACCAGAAGTCTAGCTATCTCAGTTTCATATCAATAGGAGGTTAATGGAAGTCCTTCTGATACTGAAGGACCGTCAATGTCTTGTGATAATGCCATAACACCGCTCCAAGTGGGTCCACTGCTTTCTGGGAGTAGTCTATTGTCTCTGCTAAGCATTACTTCCTGTGAGTATGGTGTGATAGGTCTGTCTGAGTTCTGGTCCAGTGTTTTAGCGGTTAGTGTAGAGCATTTCCACTGGATGAATGGTTGTACAATTTTATTTTGCTTCTAGTTTTTGCACTTCAGATGGAGTTATTGGCATTTCTTATGTTGACATGTAGATTATGCCATCTGACTTTTCCTTCAGAGCCCAGGCATTTAAACATTAGCTCTTTCAGTGAGAGAGAGGTTCTACACTCACCCAGTCATCAGACCAGGAACAAACCTTCATCTTTCTTACCATAAAAAGAAGAATCTCTCATTTCTTAGGTTCTAAGCTATATGAAACTTTTCTCTCCAAAAGGATAATCGAAACCTCCAGGAGTCATTCCCTTTAGGAGTAGTCAGCCACCTAATTAAAACCTGTAGCCATTTAATGTCATTGACCTGTTTCTTTCTGTTATCCAAGACTTATTGTCTCAAACCTCTATCTCACTTAAGGTTAGAAAGTATCTTTTAGTTTTTGTTCATTTTTAACAATCTGCATCCTTTTGAAATCATTTCAGACTTATGTCTGAGCTATGGTTATGTCTGAATTTGAGGCTAAACTCCTACTGTTCCAGGTATCCTTCATACAAATGAAAGGTAAGTTGGAGGTAGGGCCCCAAAACCTTCAGATGGAACCATGATGTTTCATCTTATTATGCATATATGGCCATAAGGCAAGCTATTAGTACATGAGTCATTCTACATTCACTCTCTTTACCCCTAGTGAAGAATTTGGAATACCTGAATACTATCAGAGATACAAGATATCACTGTACATATACAGAAACTAATATATAACATAATTAATAGTAGCCATGATAAAGTCTATATGAAAGTACTTAACTTATTATTCAAATTGAATTCTATCAGTAAGGCATACCATATGCAATACACTAATGCATATTGATTATAATAGTTATTGCATATATAACAACCCTTCAATTATGAAACCAAGAATATAAATCCCACTTTATACATGACACAAAACATGCATAACAGAGGTGAATACAGTAACTAAATACTTAGGTCATATACAGGAAGATAGCATGTACATATGATCTATAATAAATGTGTAACATTATACATTGTGTAGCATACATATTAGTGTGTGTGTGTGTGTGTGTCTGTGTGTATGGGTTTGTAGGTGTTGATTTGGAGTAAGCTTCATGGAGTCCTGAATCTATACCCTAGTTACTTCTTGGGGAAAAAAATTAACCAAGGTACTTGGGATCTTTGTGATTTTGAAGAAATTTTTTATGGCCACTGAGTAGAAATAACTTGTCCTATGTTTCTTTCTTCATCCTATATTGTACATCATATTGGGACTATTTGAATCTGTTCCTGAAATGGTTGAATATGGAGAGGAATGGAGTCCTTCATCTCCCCTCCCCAGAAATGACCAACTGTGTATACATGGCAGCTAAAACACCTGTGTAAGCTTGAATGAGCTTGAACTTGGATGTTGGACTCATGGATGTCTCTGTGCTTTATTTCTATATGAGTATAGGTCACAGGGAAACAATGCCAGGGTGTGATGAGACCAACTTTGATTCCTACAGGACTGTCCTGATGTCGGGACTACTTAATAGAGAGACAAGGAAATTGAGAGTGTTGTTTGTGATGCTGTGGGACAGTTTTGGGAGATATTAGATATTTTCCACTTGTATAACTACCAAGACAAGGCACAGTTTGACTTAGGTGAATTGTCTGAAAAAGTGTTACAGCATCACCCCAAAGATCCAAGTTAAAAAAAATAATTGGAAATTGTTCATGGGAAACCACCTTCACCACAACTCTTGCCACCACCTAAGACAGAGAGAAAAAAGAAATGGAGACTTTCCCTCAAAGGGGGAAATTGTCTGAAGATTCTGTGGAAAGTTCATATCAGGAAGGCTTAGAGATAGTAAACATCCTGGAAAACTGCCAATACATATACACAGAACTTCCTAACCCCTTGTTAAAATGTTTCTCAAGAGAGTATTCATGCCCTACTAGGGAGGAACTATGAGTCCTGGATTGCATATGCCACTTAAACATGACAGCAATGGCAGGGGGCTGATCTGGAGAAGCAGAGTAGGCTAATGGAGAGCTTCAAGGGACCTATATTGGATTTCATGCTTGGTCTAAAGCAGGAATTCTTAACCTTTTCTGTGTCATGGATCCTATTGGCAGACTGGTAATGCATATGGACCACTTTTCAGAATAAAGTTTTTAAATGTATAAAATAAAATCCATGGGTTTACAAAAGAAATCAACCACATTAAAATACAGTTATCAAAATATTATTGAAAAAAAAAGTTCAGAAAAAAAAGAAAAGAAAAAAAGTTTATAGATCCCAGGTCTAAACCCTTTATGTAGCATCATTGCATTCTGAGGTCACTGTATAGAAATGCTTATAAATATAAGAAAGGCAATTTGTGAAATAGAGAATGCAGAAGAAGCCTGTGGATGGCCTATGTTTGTTTATCCCTCAGTACCTTCTATAAGGGGGTTAATGTCTTAAGAATTTGGGGTTCAGGTGGAAACACTCCATCAAAGACCGGTAATCAAGAAGACCGTGGACATGGAACCATTGGATCCTTTCGACTCAGATGGGCCAAAAATTACTAGAGGAAGGCCAATCGGTGTTACTATTAGCCAGCCATGGGGTAGTCAAAGAGTCAATTATATATAACCCCTGAGAAGCTGACAGGGGAGGATCAATGGGAATGTTTTCCCAGTATGTTCAGGAATATCTAAACAACACTCTATGAATTGCATATGGTATCTAGCCTCTATTTGACAAGGCTTGGAGTGCCCATCAATTCCTTATTGCTACAATTCTTTGCTTCAGAACAATTTCAGAAAGCTCCATTCAAAAAATCCCTAAAGAGCTTCCTGAGTCTGGGACAGTATGGTTTTCCTCAGCTTCCCAGAATTCTTCATGTATCCCAGACCAATGAAAGGGAGGAAACTAAGAAGGAACAAAAACCCTTGGACAAGTTATAATTCTCCACCTGAAATATCTGTTCCGAATTCTTGCCTTCATTATTTCTTTGTGATTTTGAGCAAATTTCACTTATCAAAACAATGAAAAATGTGTCATCATAATATTTTATTGCATTTTAAATTTTCCAAAATTCTTTCACGTATATTAATTTTATCTTCACAAAAACTTCATGAGCTAGACAGGGCCGATGTTATATCCCAGTTCTACAGATGGGGTCACTTAGGTTTCGAAAGATTAAGTGTCTTGTCTAAGAACACATAACTTTATATCACAGCCAACATAAGAAGTCAGCATTAGTCCACTAACTGTGATGCCTCCAGGGAAGATTATTCTTTACAATAATGGGAAAAACCCTGATCATCTTCAGTGTTATCCATGATGCTTGAAAATAGACCTCCAAGCTCCCTAAACTTTTTTTTTAGAACACTGTTTGTACTACAGTTTAAGATAAAGGCCAAACAATGAAATGCCTTAGAAGACCACTTTTGGCTCAAAACCTTATTATTACACACATTAGAAATAGCATCACTGCACAAATGGCATAGTTGAACCCATTTCTAGGGTCATAGATATGAAGAGAAGTGACCTCAGAGGCCATCTACTCTAACCTCTCATTTTATACAGGAACTGAGACCCAGAGAAGCTCAGTTCAATGACTTGCCCTTCTCACTTCTTTCTGATTTCTATTCATTTATGCTGGCTGTCTCCCGTACCTCAAAAATGCTCCCCTCCTTCTCTCTGCCTTTTGGAATCCCTGATTTTCTTCAAAGCTCAACACTATTACCACCCATTTTTGTTACGAGTCCTTTCCTGGTCCTCCTAGTTGCTAGTTTCTTTCTCTACCATGTTACCTTGTAATTGTTCTGAATGAATTTTGTATATGGCCATGTACAAAATCCTGACCCCCTCATTCCAATGTAAAGCCCTCTGAGAACAAAGAAAATTTGGCTTTTGTTTTTGTATGGTCAGTGGCCAGTACATAGAAGGCATTTAATTAGTGCTTGTTGATTGATTGATCCTTTGTGCCAGGCTACTCAATGAGCAAGGAGCAGAGGTGGTTGTATTTATAGTTATCCCTTCTGCATGACAACCTTCCCCATCCTGGTTTCAATATATCATGAGTTGGCATAAGAAATTAAATGGGAATTTGGGGAGAGTTTTCTGGAAACCGCAGATGACATACAAAGGCCAGCGAATGATACAGAAAAAATTTAGAAACTCAGAAATGCATACAATTTATGTAAAGCATTGAAATATATCAACATATTTTATCTGTCAACGCCATAATAATTCAGAATTCTTCTCTGGTACCAAGGGAGGGCCAAAAAATGTTATGCAGATTTTCTAGATGGTGGGGGCACTGTGTCCCTAATCTCTATGATATGACCATGATGATGATACACCCAGATCTTTGACTCCTTATCCAATGTTCTTTCTGAGTGATGTTACTGCCGAAACTTATCTGCTATCTTGATTTTTGCAATGGATAACATTTCAAGCAGTAAGCAATAGTATAGTAAGAAAGAAAGCAGGATCACTACAAGGCCTTCTCTATTCAAACATATAGAGCTTTGAATTTTGAAGCAACTGCAAAATGATCAGTGATATAAATGATTCTCCATTATCTCCATTATTTAGATATTGTTCAAAGAAATGTGGATGCTCCTGAAATGTGTTATTTGGCTGCCTTATGACAGTATTTTATTTAATAGACTGCACATGACTTAAAAGTGGCAGCTATGATAAATTGCAACTCAAATTACTTTTCTCTCAGATGCAGAAGGCCACAGAGCTGTGAATGCTGTCACAGCTCAGGTGTCCTGAAGAAAGCAAGAGACTACTTTGGTAGACAATGGTTTTGATATTGACTGCCAGTTTAATCCTGGATATGAAGTGATCATGGAAAAGTCAGTTAACATTGTTTGATCAGCAAAATCTGAGGACCAACTTTTTAACTAGTCACCCTGTTGGTAAGGTCATTTAATTTAATGATTTCAGTATGTCATGCTGCCTATAGAGGAGTGGGCTCCTGCTGAGCTGGCTTCTGGTTTCTGGGTGGGCAGGAGAGACACAGGATTACTGGGGTGGGGGTGGAGTGACCGATCTCATAGACATGGTAAAGGTCACTCAATAAAGAATGAATACTTAAATGACACATCCTTCAACTTCTCTCTTCTGTGATAGGTCCCTCAACCATGCAGCAAAGAGGTTGAGATGAGACATGATATCATAGAGTGGCAGACATTTTGGCTATGCTGCACTATTGGTCACTAAACCAAAAGACATAAGCATGAATGTGAAAAAAAAGGATTTTATAGTCCATGTCTATGAAGGAAAATTTTACTGTACATATAGTAGTAAAAGTTTTGTATTCCAGGTGTGCATAAAGGAATAATTAGTTACTTTTTTCAATTAGCTACTCATCTCAGCCACACATACTTTAAAATAATGTACAGAGAGGCTTAAGGAAGACAAGTTATCATGGGTAACTTTGTTCTAAATATTTAAATAAAAGGCACCAACTTATCAGGATCATATTTAGGAATTAATATTGAAGATTCACTTCCCCCATAATAACAACTATAGTGGAACAATTTTGCACTAAACAAGAGGATGGGATGGGTAGAGTAAAGGATTCAGTCTGTTCTATCCCTTGGCCAAAGATCCTAAAATAATGAAAATCTGATTTTTTTCCAGTTTTCCTTTGATAGCAACATGATCCTTTCCAATATTCATTTAATACATTTTGGAATGTCTTTTAAAGAAAACATTTAATATTGCATAAATGCTATCCATCAGTGCCTTTTCTGAACAGTGTGATGTATACGGTTGGTTGGTAGATGAATGGACTTTATTTCCTTAATCTTTCCCCAGCATTTGTATCTACTCTGACACCTCTCTGCAAAGTAGAACCCTCCCTCATTGAGACATTTAATTACATAGTACATTCACTGGGAGAGATGCTACTTTCCCAACACACAGTTCAGTTACACTTTGATGCATCCACATCATGGAGCAAACACTTGAAAAAACTAAGGCCTCCCCACTTTTTGGTCAAAGGGTTATATTTTCATTGCTGGCCTTATTAAAAAAATAAATTTATCCTGCCATTCTACTGTCTATCTTGAGACAGACCACAGAGCTGTTTCCATCAGTGTCAAGACTAAATTGGCAGTGAACCGGCAAAATAGACCTTTTCTGAAAGTTTGAACCCTATTTTGCCCATTTAAAAATGATGATTTATGATTACTAGAAGCTCCGTTTAATATGCATCAGAAATTCAAATGCTGTTGCGATAATTTTTTAGTAAAAGCTGCTTTTTAGAACTACCTTTGCACATTCTCCCCAGCAGCAATAATTCTTCATCTATGGAGTAATTTATTTCTTCTGGTTTTAATATGTTACAGATGAATGGTTGTATGTCTTTCCTGTTAGAGCATTACAAGACAGGCTACTTTTGCATGAGGCTGGTAGTACAGCGGATACCTGTGGTGCTCTTCATGGTTCATGTGGTACTAATTTAAATGGGAAGTTGCACATATTTCATTGAAACACTTGGTAAAGCCAGCTTTCACAGAAGGGTGCAAATGATGGACTGTTCTCTGTGTGCAGCTGAACTGCTCTAAATGTGTCAGCGAGGGTTATGGATCATTTCATTCACCCATCAGCTCGGGTCCGCTGTGTGTACAAATCACGGTCTAGTGTCATCCAACAGAACATTCCTGACAATACTAGAACATTTATAGGACTGCCATTTTTAATAGGAGTTCTGCAACCCTGTTTAAACAGTATTACTCCATTAACTCTTTAAATTCCAAACTCCAAACCCTTTCCTTTGATTCCATTTTGTCTGTAGGGTTGACTGTATTCTCTGTCCCATTGTTGCTAGCAGTTAGGCCTAAAGGCAGGAAGGCATAAGCTAGGGTAAACCAAGTTTTCATTATTCCAAATCATAATTTAATTAGGGAGAGGTAGTATAATATTAGGGGATAGAGGTAAGGATTTGACCTTAGAGTCTGGCAAATATTGGTTAAAGTCTAATCTCTGACACATACCATTTGTGTGACTCTGGACAAGTCCCTTCCCCTCCAAGTAACTCAGGAAACTGGCTAAGACTCTAACCTGTGGAAAGTTGCCCATTTGAATTGGTATGGGGAGGTTTCTCTTTGGGGAGCTTCCTAAACTGATGAAATCCTGTAACTGAACCTAACTTAGAACTAAATCCACATTTACCCAGAATGCGTGTTTTTCCATCCCCTTCCTTAAAATGGAATGAATGAGAATCTTAAAATAGCTTGTCCTTTTAAATTTAATTTAGACTATTTTAGTTCTCAGTACATAAATTATTTCTTTTTTTTTTTTTTTTTTAGTGAGGCAATAAGGGTTAAGTGACTTGCCCAGGGTCACACAGCTAGTAAGTGTTAAGTGTCTGAGGCCAGATTTGAACTCAGGTACTCCTGACTCCAGGGCCGGTGCTCTATCCACTGCGCCACCTAGCTGCCCCCATAAATTATTTCTTAAAAGGGTTCTATAATAATTGGACCTTTGGTCAATTCTCCCTGTAAAGGGAGAAGACTAATTTTCCTTTCACTGTGGTTTTACATTCAAACACAAAGGCAGCTTTGGTAACATTTAAAAGAATGGCTTCAAAATCTCCTTCATACATTCTCTAAACTGAATATTTTGATCTATCATCATCTGTACAAACTGAGGTCACATTAGATGCTGCTGCCTTCACACATATTCATCACACTATGCTATGTTGTAGTGGAAAGAATGTATGACTCAGAGCCAGGAAGGTCTCTGTTCCAATCTCACCTTGGAAATTTCCTATTGCTATGATAAGAGGCAAGTTGTCTAACCTCTTTGAGCTCCAGTTTCTTCATGTTATAAATGAGGTTAATAATTCCTGGAGTACGTACCTCACTGGGTGGTGTGGGGCTCAAAAGAGAAAATGTATATAAAGTATTTTGCAACATTTAAGATGCTATTCAAATGTCAGTTATTCTACTAAGGAGAGCAGAAAATGGCAAATAATATGATCTTTAAAACAGCTCAGGAGATCCTTAACATACTCTCTTGTTATTTAACGCAATTGCATAATGAGGGCAAGCACTTCCATTTACCTGCAGCTTTCAAGGAGGTGATTCTTAGCATTAGCTCATAATAAGAACTGGAGGTAAATTATAAAAATCATGAATGTCTTTAACAACATAAAATCATAGATTATAATTCAAAGGGACCCTTAAAAATAATTCAAGTTGACCCCCTTATTTTATAGATCAGAAAACTGTGGCCAAAAGGGCATAAGTTTTGGTCCAGTGGTAGTCAGTGTTACAATGGCAGGCTTGTGATTCAAATCCAGGTACTTTGGCTCTTAATAAGGAGGTCTTTCTACCCCAAGGCACTGCTAGAAATCATAAATGCAGTGTGTCTGGCATCATAAAAAAGAATAGAGGCCACATTTGGCATTTCCACTTTTAGAATAAATGGAGGCAACCAGGTGGTTTGGAAAATACAATGCCTAATATAGTCAGGAAGCTCCAAGTCCTAATCCTTCCTCAGACACTTACTAGCTATTTACTAGCTATTTATTGCAGGTCACTGAAATTCTCTTCCTTTGAGTTTCCTCATCTATAAAATGAAGAAAATAATAATATATATGTCATAGGGCTTATGTATCAAATTAGATCATATGTTTGTGTATATACATACATAATACATATATCTTTGTAAACCTTAAAATACTATATAGTTACTCTTACTATAGTCTATTTCAGAATTTTTTATGCTCGTATTTTTGTGAAATCATATTAAAACAGATTCAATTAATATATGTATGTGTATGTGTATATGTACATGTATATATGTATACATATGCATCTGCGTCTGCATATATGTGTATGTATTAGGTACTAGAACAAAGCAATTTTAGATTCAGAACTTTTTCTTTTCTATATACAATATAACCTCAGGAAAAAAGGGCTGGTATCTGTGTGGGATGCCTGAATATTGTTTAAAATATGTTCTAATTAGAATAAACCTCAGCTGAATTAAGGGAGTCAAACAGGTTTAGATTTCTTTGCAATTTTTGGAATGCATACATTCATTGGTTGAATAGCAGAATGAAAATGACTAATAATGATAAATATTTGCCTGTGATTTCAGGATTGATTCTCTTGCTTCTATGGTTCAACATGGCCTTGGGCCTCTATGATATGCTATTAGTCAAAATGTTTATAAGGCACTGTTATCAATATAATGTAGAATGCTCAAATGAGATGACTTCGAGTTAACACATGTAAAAGTCAGACATACAAGCACCAGTGTACTGCACTGAAGTGAGGCCAGTTTGCACTAAATTATTAGTGACATTCCAAGGGAGTTGCAAGTGATCTTAAAACATGCACATACACCTGGGAACAATCCTCAGGAAAAAAGAAAATACTGAAAAATCCATGATACACTAAGATAACAGAACACATTATTGATTTATATAGCCTGAGATTTTAAAAAGTATGTTTTCCATGGAATAGGAATGAGAAAACTTGACATATTTAATTAAAAGATAAATCTTTAGCTAGTCATTAATTTTGGAGGCAAGATTGAATAGTAACCAAGTCATAAAATATACTTGTATTGTTAAAAAAGCTAATTTCCCACAATCTGAAAGAATTAACATAAGCTTTACCCTCTAAATGAATGAATGAATAAATAAATAAGTAAATGAATAAACAAACCAACAGATAAATAAATGGAAATGACTATGTCTATAAACAATTAAGTAGAAACTAGCCAGTTTTCTGCTCCAATTTTCACCTATGTGGAGGCTGATTAACCTTATGGATACAAGTTTTATTTCATGCACATGGGGGTAATATAGTATATGTTGATGCTTCATTTTTCAGTTGTTTCAGTCATGTCCGACCCTTTGTAACCCCATTTGGGATTTTCTCTGCAAAATGGTTTGCCATTTCTTTTTCCCACTCATTTTACAGATGAAGAACTGAGACAAACAGGGTTAAGTGACTTATCACATAGCTAATAAGTGCCTGAGGTCAGATTTGAACTCAGAAAGGTGAGCCTCACTGACTTCAGGTCTGGCACTCTAGCCTCTGCTCACCCAGCTGCCTATATATTGATAATATTTCTAAATAAAATAAGCTATCACACTGAAAACATTTAGTGGTATGGTCCTATATCTCCTTATCATTCTGAACTTGATATTCTAACTTTGTTTATTTCTTTTTTGTCAAGTCACAGTACTACTGCTGGGCAGATTATATGTGGAAAGCAATGTGGTCCACAGGAAAGAGTACCATCTTTGGAGTCAGGATACCTGAGTTCAAAGACTGGCTGTACTCATTCTACCAGTAGCATTGTGGGCAAGTCATCTCACCCCAGTTTCCTCATGTAGAAAAGGATAGTTTTGGATTAGTTCAGTAAGTCAATCAATAAGTATTTGTTAAGGCTTACTATGTGCCAGACATTGGGCTAGTCCTAGCCCAATATAAATATGTACTTATATAAACATAAGTACATAGAAATAAAGACAATCCCTGCTCTCAAGACGCTTGGGAAACATAAAAGGGCAGGTAGATGGCTGGCTTGGACAAACTCCTTAAGTGGAATTTCTAAGGTGTGAATTCCTGAACTGAAGAGATCTTCCAGGGTGCAGAAGTTCCTGGGGGCTTGGTGGAGGAGTCCAGAGTACAATTTGACTAGAAATGAGGAGTGATTGGATGACTTCTGAGTTTGTTTCTATTTCTACATCTATAATCTTGTGAGTCCATCTTCAGGTAAGATCAGTGATTTTGATGTTATGCATATTCTGTTTTGTAAGACTTGTGATTCAGTGGAATGGATTTGCACTTTTTACCATTATGACCTTGGATAAATTATTTATTCTCTGTAAGCCTCAATCTCTTATCTGGAAAATGAGTGGAACCAACCTGCTGTTGTAGAGATGTCAGAGGCAGCTAAGATTATCCTTAAGAAGAAGGAAGGTCATAAGTTCAGGCCATAGACATGTGTTAGACAAAACTTCTGAAAGCATTTTTGGATGTGTCCCTACACTTAAAATTCCATTTCTTTCTATTACTATGCATTTACTTAATCCCTTCCTTCCTAATATTTAGACCAGAGTTCTATGTTAAATATATAATTGATATGTTAACAGAAAGAAAGGAGAGGGATTGGATGCATGCTTTCATTATTATAGGGATCTCCCAGGTGAGGAAACATCTACTAATGCAAGTTAGCACCTTCTCTAGAACTTAAAATTTGAAGGAAATGCCCAGAGAACTGAGAGGTCAAGTGACTTGTCTAGGTCACACAGTGGAGGTCATAATTTAACTCACAATTACACAGGTCATCCTGGCTATGGAGCTGGCTTTCTATGAATGACAGATTGTCTCTCAAAAGAAAGAGACCAGGTCTCAAATATTCCTCTATGTTTTTATTTCATTAAAATGAATTAATGCTTTTATTTGAAAAGTAATTGGAAAGTATTAACCAGAAAATGAATGAGTTCTCTAAATTACTTATAAAATGAATAGTGCAACAGAACAACATTGGGATTTCACTTCATACCCAGAACATTGGATGGATGATGCAGCATGGAAAGATGCATTGTTGGAGAGGCTGCAGAAAGATAGGATCACTGTTGTACGAGTTATGAATTAGTCCAAACAGTATTGAAATTAATTTACAATTATGCTTTTAAAAAGTGATTAAAATACCAATGTCAATATGTTGTGAAAATGTCAAAGACATAGCAGCAGTTTTTGTAGTATCAAAGAACTGGAACTAAAGATGTCCTAGAATTGTGTAAAGGGTAAACAAACTATAGTTCATGAATGTAAAGGTTTGTTACTGTGTCAGAAGAAATGATTTTGAAGAATTGAAAGATGCATGTATTGAATAGAAAATTTATAGCACTGACCTGAGAGACACCTTAAAACATTAAAACATGAAATATATAAAGAAATCATTGAATATGTATTTCACCTCACTTCTCTGTATGGTCTGAATAACTCCCTCAGTGTCCATGAATTTTGACTCGCCAGTCTAGAATGTGGTCCTGCCATTCTTTCATGATTTTCTTCTCCAAAGTGAATGTAATTGTAGAAAACTCCTACTGATTGTCTGCTAGTCAGCTATGAGAGCGGTCGAGGAACAAGAGTTTCTTGGAATAGGAGTTCTACCTCTTACAGTGGCCTTTGCAGATGGAAACATTCATCTTAGCATTACTCTTTGATTACCTTTGTCACCTTTGTTCAGGAAAAGAAACACAGATACAAGAGGCTACTGGCCCAAGGCCCAGGATCTCCTATGCAACATATGTATACATTGTCACATGTGAACAATTGCCATAGACTTGAATGACATTTTTTTGTTTTTTTTTGTTTTTGTGGGGCAATGAGGGTTAAGTGACTTGCCCAGGGTCACACAGCTAGTAAATGTCAAGTGTCTGAGGCTGGATTTGAACTCAGGTCCTTCTGAATCCAGGGCTGGTGTTTTATCCACTGTGCCTCCTAGCTGCCCCCTTGCCATAGCCTTGAAATGGAGATGAGAGAAGAGAAGAGAAGAGAAGAGAAGAGAAGAGAAGAGAAGAGAAGAGAAGAGAAGAGAAGAGAAGAGAAGAGAAGAGAAGAGAAGAGAAGAGAGATGGGGAAAGAGAGAGAGAGAGACAGAGACAGACAGTGCCAAGTTCTTTATCACTTAATCTCTTTAAGCAATGAAATATTTACCTCGGGGCAGCTAGGTGGCACAGTGGATAGAGCACCGGCCCTGGATTCAGGAGTACCTGAGTTCAAATCCGGCCTCAGACACTTAACACTTACTAGCTGTGTGATCCTGGGCAAGTCACTTAACCCCAATTGCCCCGCAAAAAAAAAAAAATATATATATATATATATATATATACATATATATATATATAATTTCTATTACATATAGGTCATAGAGAACTTATATGAACTGGTACAGAGTGAAATAAGTAGAAAAAGGAAAGTATAATACAGGATGACTACAACAATGAAAGCAGAAAGAACACCACCACCATCAACAAAAACCTGAAAGTGTAATCACAGTAACCAAGTTGACCCTGCAAGAGAATTGAGAAAATGAATTTTCTTTTCTTCTTTCTGGAAGAAAGAGAAAACATATTGAATACTGCTTGAACTGGCTAGACTTGATTGTCTTCAGACAGTAGCTTTATGACCTTGGATAAGACAACTTCTATGTGCCTCACTTTCCTCAACTATAATATGGGGATAATAGCACCCACCTTGCAGGATAGTTGTGAGATTTAAATGAGATACTATTTGTAAAGTAATTAGCCCAGTATCTGGCACATAGTAGGCACTTAATAAATACTTAATCCTTTCACCTTTCCTTCTCTTTTTAATTTGACTGAATGGCTTTTATTCTTCCTTTTCTTCCCTTTGTTAAAAGGTATGATAGAAGGGAGAGTTATCTTCATAGAAAAAGGTGATTATAAATTCAAAGATATTAGTTCATTGAAAAAATAACTAGATAAATTTTCACTCATGATAGTATTAATTTTTTTTTCTACACGGAGTTAAATGACATGTTTCCTCTCTTTTTATCAGATCATTTGATGTGGATAAAGGAATCCATTTGGTATAATTTGGGGCAAGTTTCTAGTATCCCAGGGACTCAGTGCTATCTCCATTTATGATTTTATATTTTATTGCTTAAATAGATTAAGTGCTGGAAGAAAGAAAAAAAAAAGAATTTAGTTATTGCTGTTATGCCAATGCCACTAGGCTTATTTCACTATCTAAAATTATATGCTTTAAATTGACTTCTAAAGAGTGAAATGAGGCTCCCTGGAGGAAATGAGGGCTATGCATCTGCACATTTGACTCCCTCGCATGGTTATGCAAGGAGCAGGTTAGAATTGGTGACATTCCTAAGCAATGAGAAAATCTCACACTTGTTCCCCATTGATAGACCACAAAGGAACCAAACTTGGAAACCAATGTGGTTTTTAGGGAAAACCTGAATAGGCTCCTCAGTGGTGTGCCGTTTTCAGGAGTTGGCATGTTGTTCAGTTTTGTCCAATTATTAATAAGTAAGAGGGATTAGCTGTTGGTAATGGTGTAGTGGACAAAAGGTGCAGGTCATATGCGGTGAATTCAGAAAAGTGAGAGTGTATGGGGGGACAAGCTTTGCTAAATTAGCAATAAAAAAGAGATGATTAGGTTAACTGTTTAGTTTCTAAAGTAGATAAATTCTGATGATATGAATTCACTGCTGAATTATACCCTGAGTGATATGTCAAGGTTCATCTCACTTTCATCTTACAGCAAAATAATCATTTAGGCCTTCATCTAAGAGGCTGCAGAGGAATCTAGGAATAAATAGAAAAGCCTTTGGAAATAGTTGAAAATGACCTTGAGAAGTAGAAAGAAAAGGAAAGCCAAACAAAGAAAAGTAAAACTATGAATGGTTAATATAAAGTTTAGATTCAGATTAATGATTTTTGTTGTTTAAATGTCAGCTGCTGCATTCACATGAAAATCTGTCCTTAAAAGTACAGTTAGAATGCATCAATCCTTAAACACTGCAGACCAGAGATAAATGAAGACTCATTGTACCAAAAAAAAAAAAAAGTTGATTTATAGCTGGCAGGCGCTGATTTCTAGCTTTTCTAGCATCACTTTGGGGAAACAGTTTAGAAAGTAGGCTGTTCAGAGTTAATTAAGAAAAGGAGCAAAATGTGGTATTCAGAATGCATTTGAGGCTTTAAAAATTCCAAAATATTCACATCATTGAGGACTTAGAGACACAAAAGGTTTGAAAACAAAACAAACAAAAACCTTGATTTCTATTCCCAGTGATTTGAATACCCTTATTCATGAGACTTCAAAATATCATATCAGTCTTTTAGATGAGGTCCAAATTTTGACTTTGTGTCAGGCTCTAAATTCAACTGACTTCATTCAAAGGGTCCAAGAAGAGACTAGGAAATTGAAGAAATCTTTGGGATCTGTTCTGCAAAAGTAGAGCCAAGGAATGGATAGTTAAGTTATGTAAAAGCTTTGCAATAGATACTCCAGCCAATCGAACATTATCTATGATCTGACATCATGAGTTACATAATTAACTGATAAAGTCCACCAGGCATTTTCTTTTTTGTAGTATGTTAGACATACCAGTAGTTGCAAATTCAGTTCTCTAGCCATCTGAATGAATAATTTGTGGGAGGAGTGAGTAGGGAGATGATGGTATTATAATATATTTTCATTTAAAAATGCCAGATTTTCTGCAAGTCATTCTTGGACCTTCCCAGTTTCACTACAGTACATGGAAATTGACATTTCAACTTAGGTTAAATCTCTGAATAACAAAACAGGTATGGAACTGTCCAATGGCAGTTTTATTGTTAAAAAATAACTGGTTTAGTCAGCTGCCTCTTAGAATGGCTTTTCATTGTGTTTGCTGAGGGTACCTAGGAGGGAGATTCTTTCTGTCTGGTTTGTCTTTTAGATTTTGTCTACAAGGGGAAACACCAACTATTATTGGGCAGCTAGGGAATAATTTTTCATGCTGTATGGAGTGGCAGGGAGTTAATCACCTCTTCATATATACCTTTAGTCTATAGCTCTTGTTATAGCAGATCATTTTAATGGCAGAAGAAAAAAATCATAATTAGGCCAACCTGATTTTGAGATTCCTTACTATGAATCATTATTAAACTATACTATTTAGAGCCTTCTTTGCCATACAAACCACAAGGCTTCTCATTTGGTTGGCTGCATTTGGTGGTAAAAGTACTATGTACCACCTGGGACATTGCTTGATTTTTATTAGCTGAAGAGGGAGCCACATATTGCATTTTATGAATTAGAATACCTGACATGATTAGTTTGTACGTTGGTTGTTTCCTTGGTATATGGTCTGGAAAATGGTTAGTGTGTGCCAAACAAGTGATGTTTATCAACTTGCTAGTTTTTATGAATACTGAGGAGAAAAACATATGTAACAGGAATATAAAATGTAAAGATCACAACAAAATCTAGAATAATTGCTGTTGGATAGCATGGCACAGAGAACATCTTCAGCTCAAGAATCAATTCTCTAATTAGAGGAAACACACAAGAGATTGAAATCCCCAAACATTATAATAATTATTTTTATATTAGATTAACTAATACTAATAAACATGGAGAGAGTCCAGTCTCTCCTGTACATCTACTTTTTTATTTTCAAAAAAGCATGATATAATGGAAGAATGATAGATTCGGAATAAGACAATTGGGCTTTAAATGCTAGTTCTTTATTTTAAATCACAACCTCTGTCTACCTCAGTTTTCTCATCTGTAAAATGAGGATAATAATAGCACCTACTTCCAGAGTTAGCGATAGCATAAAGATAGACAACTTTTGTAAAACATTTTGCAAACTTTAAAGCACTATATACATTTTAGTTGTTGTTGTTATTGTTATTGCTGTCATTACAACTCACTACCTTATAAAGAGTCAAGTCACCTTTCTGGGCTTCAACTTCCTCATGTGTAAATTAAGACAGTTGGAGAAGATGTTCTCCAAGGAATATTCAAGCTCTTAATCAAAGTTACTCTGATTTGGGATTTCACTGGTTTAGAGAATTCCCACTGAGTACATTCTATACTAATGAATATAGATGACTACATAAGTTGCAACTTATAGTCCCAGAGAGTTGCCTGGGAAGGGTGAAGCCAAGATGGTAAAGTACAGGCAGCAACCCAGTTTAATTCTCCCAACATTCCCTTTTAAACAATCTTAAAATAATGTCGTAAGTCAAATATTGGAGCAGCAGATCTAGGAAAAGATCAAAGAGATATTTTTTCCATCCTAAGACAACTTAGTTAGTCAGCAGGAGAAGTCAATCAAATTGGGCTAGAGACCTGTCCAAAGCACAGACAGTGGAAGCAACTGAGACAGGTTTTAGAGGCATTAGAAAAATCATTAGTTTCAGGAGCTCTCAGTCTAGCGATGGTAAGGGGGATTGGACAACTGCTCAGAAACAAATTTTAGGTGACCCTTTGTTGACACTGGGTGCAACTGGTACTGATTGGTAACTTTATTGACCATATGGAGTTCTGAATCCAGGGTAGAGAGATGTGCTTGGGGTAAGTCACAAGGGAAAAAGGGTCCTCGTCACAGTTCCAGGGCCAAGAGGAGTGCTAATGTTTTTGGCTTTAGGGGAGGAGGGGCCCTTAGTTAGCAAAGACAAAGAGAACAGTTATCACATCTCTCCTTCCATAGCACTGCTATGGAAACACTGAACTTATAGACCCTCAGAACTACCTTTATAAACAGCAGCACAAAAACATCTGAAGGTTGGGACAGTGACTTCCCACTGCCAGGTAAGCAGAGCCCAACTTTGTTTTTTTTTTATTTTTTGTTTTTTTTAGAGCCCAACTTTATCAATGTCAAGAAAAGGCTGTACAAATGAGCAAACAGGAAAAAAAATAATGACCAAAAAAAAAAAGAAAAAAAGAAAAAAAAAAGCTCCACTAAAAGGGAAGACCAAGACACAAACTCAGAAGACAATAGGAAAACAGCTACATACAAAGCCCCAAAGTAAATGGTAATTGGACCAAAGCACAATAAGAATTCCTGGAAGATTCAAAGAAAGAGATAAGAGTGATAGAGAAAAAATTTGGAAAAAATGAAAGTAATGCAAAAAAAAAATAAAAAAAAACAACAGGTTGGCAAAAAATAAGACACAAAAACACTGAAGAAAATAACACCTTAAATAAAATTGGCCTACTGGCAAAACAGACCCAACATTCACTGAAGAAAAGAACTCCTAAAAAACCAGAATTGGTCAAATGGTAAATAATGTACAAAAACTCATTGAGGATATTAATTTATTATCACCAGAAAAACAAGCAATAGATCAAGGAGAGATAATTTATGAATCATTGAACTACATGAAATCCATTATCAAAAACAAAGGCAGACATTATATTTCAAGAATAACTGCCCTGATATCTTAGA
Source organism: Dromiciops gliroides (assembly GCF_019393635.1). NCBI lineage: Eukaryota > Metazoa > Chordata > Mammalia > Microbiotheria > Microbiotheriidae > Dromiciops > Dromiciops gliroides. The sequence continues at coordinate 187,323,230 of NC_057863.1, forward strand.
GCCAGAGATTCTTTTGATTAGAAATCAAAAGAATCCACCAATCACTTCCTGAAAGAGATCACAAAATGAATACTACCAGGAACATTATAGTCAATTTCAAAAGATCCTAGATTAAGGAGAAAATATTGCAGCCAACCATAAATAAACAATTCAAATATGGAAGCACAATCAGCATCACGTAAGATTAAGCAACTCCCATGTCAAAGGAGTGGAGGGCTTGGAATATGATATTCTAGAAGGTAAAGGAGCTAAAATGATAAAAACAATAATAATAATACCAAGCAAAACTGTGTGTAATTTTTCAGGGAAGAAAATGGGTATTTATTGAAATACAAGATCTTTCAAGCATTCCTTTTGAAAAGACCAGAGCTTAATAGGAAATTAGATATTCAAATATAAGACTCAAGAGAAGCAGAAAAAGATAAAAGAGAAAGATGAAAGAGAAATCATAAGACTTAATACGTTTAAACTATTTATATTCATAATGAGATCATACTCCCCCTAAGAACTTAATCATTATTAAAGCAGTTAAAAGGAGTCTACATAAAAAGGGTACAATGAGTTGATTATGTTTAATTGATCTCCCCCCACATAAAAAATAAATAAAAGAGTAAGAAAGAGGAATGCACTAGGAGTAAGGGGAAAAGAGCCATAAAAGGAGAATTTTAGGATAGAGGGACAAATGGGGAGGGGGTGGAGGGCAATGCTTGAACCTCACATTTTTTGGAAATGGCTCAAAAAGGGAATAATACACATATACATATATACGTATGTACACACATTCAGTTGGTATATAAATCTATCTCAATAAGGAAATAAGGGAAGGGCATAAGAAATACAGAGGGTGAAAAAAGGGAGGAAGGATTAAGTGAAACAATGGTCAAAAGCAAAACAGACTTTTGAGAAAGGACAAGATGAAGAGAGAGAAGGACAAATAAGAAAATTGGATGGAGAGAAAAACACAGCAATCATAACTGTGAATATAGGATTGCTCACCCATAAAACAGAAGCAGATAGAATAAAAGATTTGAACTGTCCTCCAACAATATATTGTTTACAAGAGACACACTTGAAACAGAAAGAAACACCCCCCCACACACACACACACAAACACACACAATTAAAATAAAGAGCTGGAGCAGACTCTATTGTGTTTCAGCTGAAGTAAAAAAAAAACAGCATGGGTATGGGTAGTAATCTTCATCTCAGATAAAGCAAAAGGTAAAAAATAAAATAGACCCAATGAAAAGAGATAATCATGGAAACTACATTGCTCAAAGTTAACCATAGACAATGAAGTAAAATGAAAAATCAAGTTTCTCTAATAAAGTACCCATTTCTCAAACACATAGAATACTGAGTAAAATTTATAAAAAGAGCCATTCAGTTTATAAATGGTCAAAAAATATGAACAGGCAGCTTTAAGAAGAAATCAAAGCTATCTATAATTATATAAAATGCTTTAAATAACTATCAATTATGTAAAAGCAAATTAAAACATCTCTGAGGTACCACCTCACACATATCAGAAATGACAAATGCTGGAGGAGTTGAAGAAAAATAGGTATACTAATAAACTGTTGGTGGAGTTATAAACTAATCTAATAATTCTGTAGAACAACTTGGAACTATGCCCAAAGGGCTATAAAACTGGGGCATACCCTTTGACCTAACAATACCACTACTTTATTCGTACCCCAAAGAGGTCAAAGAAAAATAAAAAAGGCCTTTCTATACAAATATATTTAAAGCAGCTCTTTTTGTGGTGGTAAAGAATTAGAAATTAAAGGGGTGCTCATCAATTGGGGACTGACTGAACAAATTACAGCATATAATTGTGATGGAGTCCTATTGTGCTGTAATAAATGACAAGGGAAGGGGTCATTTCAGTCAAAATATGGGAAGATCTATATGAATTGATTGAAAGTAACGTGAGAAGAACTTGGAGATCATTGCACAGTAACAACAATCTTGTAATGATGATCAACTGTGAAAGACCTGGCTACTCTGTTCCATACCATGATACAAGACAATTCCAAAGGACTCAAGATGGGAAAAAATGCTATCTAAGAGAGAATTGATGAACTTTTGGTGAAAATTGGAATATAACTCTTTTTCTATAATGGCAATAATAACAGCTATTGCTATTTTCAAGATATGGCTAATGTAGAAATTTATATGATTTCACATTTTAATTGGAATCATTTTGCTTACATTCTCACAGGATGGAGAAGGGGTGGGATGTAGAGAATTTGGAACTCAAAATTTAAAAGGAAAAGAATATTAAAAATGAATAAATAACTTTTTTTTAAAAAAAGGAAGAGTATTCTGGGACATTGGGAGATTAAATCAGTTGCCAAGCTAATACATTCTGTCAGAGGTAGTACCTGAACCTAGGTCTTCCTGTTTCTGGAGAAAGTTCTCTATACATTATGTTATGCTGTGCCTGTGAATAATCAATAATCTGATATTGATATTAAAGTCTATCCAAGAGAAAGTATCTTTTTTCCTAATTGTCTCCTATTTTAGAAGGCAGCTCACATCTTGTATCTTTCAGTTGAACATGTTTTTTGTAGGATATGTAGATATTGTTTCCTCTGATAGAATGAAAAGCACCTTGAGAGCAGGGATTGTTTTTTTCTTTGTAGAATTATCCCCATTGTCTGATAGTACTTGGAACATAGTAGGTTCTCAATTAGTATGTATGCCTTTATATACACCATAGTATACAATTGTTCAAGTGCTTTAGTGATCTACGATTTCCTAATTGTGCATGCTCCCCCACCAATACAATTAGAACCCCTCCATGATTAATGAGACCATCTTTGACAGTTGTAATAACCACAAAAAACATTGCTCCATGGTTTTAAATCTCTGAAAATATGTCATTATACAATTATTCAAGTATGTCAGATAATTTGACACTATGAATAATATTATTCTCAATTCTCTAGTGTTCTGTGGTTTCTAAAGCACTTTCCTCAGAGCAGTTCTCACATATTATTTTCTCCACTTGACAGATGAGGAAACTGAGGTTCATAGTGGTGCCGTTACTTGCCCAACATTGACTAGTAAAGATTAGAGCCAGAACTCAAACCCTGATCTCTTGTCCGATAAGTTGTCTTTAAAAAATGATATCCTCATTAAATCAAACTTTATTAATCATAGTTGTGCATAAAGAATTTATTTTCTCTAGGAGACATGATATTGCCATTTTGCATGTACAAGGTTCCTTAAATTAGCAGTCCTGTTTATTTTATGGGAATCTCTTATTGTTTAATGGAGACAGTAATATTGTGTAGTGTCTGGCTAACTAATGTAAGTTAATGATTCACAGCTGAGAAATGAACGCTCTATAAACCAAGTCCTATAAACACATCTACCCACATTACCCAATGAATCAACTGTCTGTACAGCTTGCTAATTGATTTACAAATCCTAGAAGATTTTGAACTTTGAGTAATCTTTGGCATTTTATGTCTTATTTGGATGCTTAGAATAGGTTCTCATGTACTGTTGGTCATCACTAGACTCTAGGCTTCTTTTAATTTCTCTCATTATTGCTGCTACACATATATGGCTATGACCTTTCAGTATGGGGTGTTAATTAATGCTGGCACTGTAAATTAATGGCTAAACCTATCTTCCAATATATTTGTACTATTGTAGGTCATGGTAATTGGGTTATGGTTTTAGAGCTAGAAGGGAACTTGGAGGACTAGGCAAAGTCCCTCATTTCATGGATGAGAAAACTGAGGCCCAGAAAAGTATAATGATTTGGCTTAGGTCATGGTGGTAGTGAGTGAGTGACAAAGCTAGGGTTTCTTTTGCAATCAATAGCTTAATTGCAGCTAAGGCATCTGGGTGACACAGTGGTGAGACCCTGGCCAAATTACTTAACCTGTATCTGCCTCAATTTCCTCAGCTCTGAAATCAAGATAATCATAGAATATACTTCCCAGACTTGTTGTGAGGATCAAATGAGTTAATTTTTCTAAAGCTCTTAGCACAACACCTGACATGTAGAAGACAATCCCTCTCCCACTCTCTTTTTTCCTTCCTTCCTTTCTACCTTTCTTCCTTCATTTCTTCCTTCCTTCTTTCCTTCCTTCCTTCCTTCCTTCCTTCCTTCCTTCCTTCCTTCCTTCCTTCCTTCCTTCCTTCCTTCCTTCCTTCCTTCCTTCCTTCCTTCCTTCCTTCCTTCCTTTCTAGGAGCATTTAATGAGGAACTTTTTTACTCAATGAAGATTGTCATCTCTGCAAATCACAGTTTGAGACTTACATTAGGTACAGATAATTCAAGTGATTTGCATACAGTGCAAGCCAGTATATTTCAGGGGTGAGACTTGAACTCAGATTTTCCAGACACTAAAGCAAATCAGTGCCCTCACAGAATAAAAGAGTACTTGAGAGCAGAGGTATAAATGACCCAAGGATACACAGCTACTAAAATGTAGGAAATCTTAGTCTCTGTTATTTGGATACTTCACCATTATATGAAGGCATAACCTTATACAGAAATTATACCCTAGATAGAGTTGTTGGTGCTTATGTTTGTTTGTCTGAGCCCAGTCTGGAAGTACAACAGCTACTCATAGCATGGAAGTTTTGATTTGGACCAAATCTGACCTGGGCTGGGTAGCCCCACTTTAAAGCATTCTGGTGCCCCCTCCTCTTTTGGGGAGATTACTGTATTGTTGGTTAGGATAAACACCAAATTAGCCCTACTGTAGCTCAGGACCCATGAAATTAATCCTTAGCCTCCCCTAAAAGAAGGGATCATGGGCATGTGCCACTATATCTAATTATTTATTCCTCATAAATTAAAAACAGAATGTATAGTTACATTCTATTTGTTTTCCCCAGAAAACTGAAAAAGGAAACTCCAATAAAGATGGAGATGAAGAGAACCTTGACTTTAAGAAGAAAAATATTATTATCTAGTACCTGGGGAAGATTGTGGTCAGGAGTATTGAGATTTAGTGAAACATAAGGATAGCTCTCAATTGGCCACTCATTTTCAAAGTAGCTTATCAAGAATACTCTGAAAGACCATTCCCAGACATCATCACAATGGTTTGGGAAGGCTTGAGGGAGGGGATAAAAATAAGTGGCATGAAACTGGTATAAGTAACCCACTCCTCTTTATTTCAATCTTCTCCCCCACCCCAGGAGGGCTATCACTTGTCAGTGATCATACTTCTGAGAAAAAAGTAACATATTTAAGGTGCAATTCACCAATTTTTGTAATTTTATTTATTCCAGCTAGTGTAATTTTGTTAAAGGATGCATTATTCTGGTCCTGGTATGAGAAAAGGTGTTTTTTAACTCTAATATCATAACTTATAGAAATATAAGGGACCTTTATGAGTCTCAATATATGATCTTTTGATTTGTATCCTATTTAGCCCATTGTATGATTATTTAAATTCAATTCAACCAACTTTATGTTTCCTTTGAGTCTTGTGCATCAACATTGAACCATAGTGGGTATTGTGTCTCTGTATACCATGGGAAAACTTGGTGGTTCTCCATTAATATTCCACTAGTCTTTTCTATCTGTGAGTTATAGGGGTAGACTGGGTAAAAGACCTAAGTAGGTAACAATCATCTCAGGAACATCATATGATGATAGATTAATCCCCAGCCTGGGGATCTGCATGGACCCTCCACAATGGTAAGACAGAGGTTGATTATTTAGCTTCTTTGTAAATAGAATTCCCTTTATTCATATTGCTAGTGAATGAACAGTTGAATTATAGACTAAGAATAAATAGAAGTGTATAGGTATACTCCTATAGAGTTAATATATGCACAGATTTCATCCTCTTACATATGCAAGAAAGTACATATGGAAGTTTTGTGCAAAAGCAAAGTGGATGTTGAAATGGACTATTAGAAGTTTGGATAGCATGAGAAAATCAACTCAAAATCTCTTCAAATTTAAATCCGAAATCCGAGATAAATAATGAGCTTTCAATTAAAAAAAAACAAATATCTTTCCTTATATCACATAGATTTACATGTTGTGATATATGTAAAGCCAAAAAAAGATGTGAAATTTGCAGAAAAAATATACATTTCCCACAGGAGTTGAGATCAACCATAAATTTGGACAGTTTAAACATCTAAAGTTAGTAACTTCTTTCTATATTAAAATTTTTTGGATAGACTTAAAATGGGTAAAAAGTATGTATACATTAATATAATGAAATGTATTATCACTTATAACTTAAGAGTGGTAGCGCATGTCTAGTTTAGTATTCATAAAATGATCCACTCATTTCATGTGGAAAAAATATGCTATCTCTCTATATAATAAAACTGTTTTAGAAAACCATGACAAAATTAAAACTGCATCTCATTAGTGAAATCTCTTTATTTAGAAGTCCTGGTTGGCCTCACTGCCCACATTGCCTTTTTTTAACAGTAACTCCTCACTTTGTTTCATAGGTTACTTAATTTCATCATTCCCAAGAGGCAGTGGCTAAAAATAGAAAGAGTAGCTTTTTCCTTTTACATCTACACTTGAAAAAATAAAAGCTTATTTGGAAGGAAAAAAATCCCTCTTACTTTACACATCAAGCTGAAGGATGTACTAAAGTCAGAGAAATATTTTCTCTTTACTCATTTTTGGTTTGGCTGAAATTCCACTAATCACTCAAATGTTTGGCTTTTCTGCTCTGTTTTGCTATGAACTGTCCAAGGTCCTGGGCACAGAAACTATCAAAGGCTTATGCAACACTTTTTAAATCTTTCCCTCTTCTTTTTTTTTTTTAAATTTTACATAAGACTACAGGACTGAAACAATCAGAGATAGGTCATGGTAGTATAAGTTGGCTTAGAGTATGGATAGTTAATTTACATATGCTAAAATAATTATAGCAACACTTTTTTTTTTTGGTATAGCAAAAATCTGGAAGTCAAGGAGATGCCCATCATTTTGGGAATGAGTAAAGAAGTTGTCACATGATTTTAATGGAATATTGCTGTACTATGAGAAACAATGGATATGAAGGTTGAAGAGAAGTATGAAAAGACATAAAAACGGGGTATGTAAAAGATGAAAACAAGCATGTAAAGAACAACATAAATAAAAAAATGAACACTAGAAATATGTTTAGTTCTGAAGAAAAAAATGATTAACTTGACTCTACTTTTTTGCCTCTTTACTATTTATTTGTTTATTTTTAAATTTAATTTTTAATTTTTAATTTTTTTTGTGGGGCAATTGTGGTTAAGTGACTTGCCCAGGGTCACACAGCTAATAAGTGCTGAGTATCAGAGGTCAGATTCGAACTCAGGTCCTCCCGAATCCAGGGCCAGTGCTTTATCCACTGTGCCATCTAGCTGCCCCACCCCCCACTTTACTTTTTAAAAGTGGAGGCTTTTGTTATGGAACATGACATAATTTTGATTTCAGTTGATGTGTTTATTTCTTTTGACAAACTGCTATTTTTTCTCTTTTTTTAATTCTTTGTTTTAAGTTTAGAGGAAGGATTTCTGGAAAATGAAAGTATAAAAACAAAAGTTATCAGCCATTTCTAATTTATGGGTTTTTTTGTTTTGTTTTTTTGTTTTGTTTTGTTTTTTTTTGGCAGGGCAATGAGGGTTAAGTGACTTGCTCAATGTCACATAGCTAGTAGGTGTCAAGTGTCTCAAGCTGGATTTGAACTCAGGTCCTCCTGAATCCAGGGCCAGTGTTTTATCCACTATGCCACCTAGCTGTCCCTAGCCACCCCCTTTTTATAAAGAGATTGAATAGTTAAGTTTCTACAGATCAGCTAGCAAATTATAAATAAATTTCAGATATCTTCCTATTAAAATTACAAATGCTTACAGTAGATGGTACACTTCATAGGGACTTCTTGAGAGAGCTATTGACACAGTGGATAAACATTGGACCTGGAGTCAGAAAACCCTGAATTTAAACGTGGCCTCAGACACTTATTAGTTGTGTGACCCTGGGCAAGCCATTTAAGCTTAGTTTGTCTCAGATTCCTCAACTTTAGAATTGAAATAATAATAGCACCCACCTTAAAGTGAACAAATGAGATTATATTTTTAAAAGCCCTTAATATAGTACCTGGTACATAGTAGGTGCTATTTAAATGCTTATTCCCTTGTCTTCCTCTTCAGTAAGAGTTTTTAAAAATATTTTTATCACATACTTTTTATCATACACTTTTTATCATTTTAAATGCATGTTAGTCTATGAGTACTCATACTGTTAATCCAATCATAAAATGAGAGTAGCATAGACTAAGAGACACCCTACTTGAGGAGAGTTTTAAAGTTCTACATTTTTCTGCTGAGTCAAAAGCATTTTGAAATCAAGAAACAATAGACAGACAATATGCTTTTGTTGATATGTTGATATGTTATGTTGATAACAATAATCTTTCCCATTCTTATCCAAAGTAGCCTTGAGTCATACGTGGACCATTTATAGATAGAATTTATAGATGAGAAACTAGACATATGGTTTTGTATCTGCTGATATATTCTTTTCTATTCTATTAAAATCTTCTATTTAATAGCACATCTTGAAAATTAGTACCCAAATACCTTTAAAACTGTGTTATCTCCAGCATCATTTTGGTCAGATTCAATCCCTTAAGTCATATTTTTATTCCTAAACACACTTTTTGCTTCTATACATATTGAATTGAATTTGAATTGGGAAATTCACATATTATCAACTATTGTTGATAATAAGAATAGATCACTCTAGAAATATTGACAGATGTATTCTATTTCATATCTCTTTGCTCAATTCCTTCTATTATCTTCTATAAATACTTTAAGTATTATTTGACTTAACTGATCTTATTCCAGGCTCTTATAAATTGTTTTCTCCTAAACTAAACTTATTATTATTATTTTTAAATATATTCCCCACTCACCAACTTTTGACTTTATTAGTAGAATAAATGACAAACCAATTATTAGGCTAAAATGTAGTCATCAACAGTGAACAGTTGTCTGAATATTTTTATACTAAAACAAGTGTGTGAGTAAATGTTACAAAAATGGTTTTCATATACACATAAAACCACATAAAACTATTAAAACTTAAAATCCAACTAAATGTGTGTGCTTAAGCACATGGTATAATCATTTTATTCCATTATTATTACTATCACTATTACTATTATTATAATTATTATTAATTTTTGCAGGGCAGTGAGGGTTAAGTGACTTGCCCAGAGTCACACAGCTAGTAAGTGTCAAGTGTCTGAGGCTGGATTTGAACTCAGGTCCTCCTGAATCCAGGTCCAGTGCTTTATCCACTGCACCACCTAGCTGCTCCTTATTCCTTTATTATTATCATTTCTTTGTTAGGAATGAGAGAATCATTACAAGTTTAAATAAGTTTTGTCTGTTGTAACATTTAAAATTTATTTAATTTATTGATTTTGAAAATATGTAATCATTAATTCATCAGATTTTTACTTTGTACTAACAGTAATATGCACTATTCTAGGTACAAGGTAGAAATGAAGACAAATAATACATAGTAACTATCTTCAAAGGGAGTTTTGTATATTGTAGAGAAGATGAGCTGGAGAAAAAAGCAGGATTTTTTCCCCCTCAAAGCATTAGAACCAGAATGCCATAGAGGTTTAGAGGAAGAGTGAAACCATTTTTTATTTTCTTTTTTGAATAAGGCTTAATGGAAGTTGTAACACTTGAGCTGAACTTGAAAGAATAAGTAATATTTGGTTGCTGAAGATTGAAGAAAATGACATTTCAGAAAGTGATTAAAATTATCAGAGGGGATGAGTTAAAAAACTACTACATATGTTAAAAGTTGGGCTATTTTTCCAGTTTGGGTAGAATATTTTGTAGTAGAGTAGTGGAAGGTTATCCTGGAAAACTAAAGTTCATAGCATAGAATATCTTTAGGATAGAAATGAAATGGCAAAAATAATTATAGATCACATACATATAGTGCTTTAACATGTGCAAAGTGCTTTATGTATGTGTTTATATGTCATTTGATCCTTGAAATAACTTTTTGAGGTAGGTTCTATCATTACTCCTATTGTAGATATAGATGGTGAAATTGACAAAAGTTAAGTGACTTACTTGGGGTCAAAAAGGTAGAAAGTATCTGAATCATTATTTGAACTAAAATCTTTTTACATTCTACACCCTTTTCTGGAAAGATCTATAAATGTATTTTGTGGAAGCATCCTAAAGGCTGTGTTAAACTCTAGGAATAAATTATATGGATGAATGGTTTACTCCAAAGATATTATTTTATTATATAACCCCACTTCAATACCCAGTGGGATTAGGTAACAAACTATAAACAGTAAAATGAACAATATTTGTGCTATCCATATATATGTATATCCACATATATGTATAAATATATTCATGTATGTATATGTACATATATCTGTCTTCTATAGACATCTCTAGGGCTGGGGTAAGTAAAAATAAATTCATCTGATTACTTTATTATATATTTAAAAGGAATAGCAAGTTGTACATAATAGATTTGCAGTTCCATGTGCAATCATATTTTTTATTATACTGTTATGGAAATGCTTGTTTTATTCCATGAATTAAAAATAAATTTTTTTTACAAGAAAAATATTTATGTTATCCTTCTATCAATTGTCATGCAAAATAAGCTTCTTGTGGAGGGATGGGGAGATGTGTCAGGACCTGTGGTCTGGGAATTATTCATATGGAAACTCCCTCTATCAGTATAAATTGGCAACTCATCACTAATTCATAGTTTTAAAGAACTAACCCAGAAGTATTCAGTAAATTTCACATAATTAATCAACTGATATATGTCAGAGACAGAACTTGAACCCAAATATTCTTGACTGAAAGTCAAATCTTTTATATGCTACACCATACTTCCTCTCATGTAAGTATCAGTTGAATTTTTAATGGCTATTAATTTTTAGTAAAAAAAAATGAAAGCAAACAATTCTAATTTTGAAAGAATTTTAACCTTTCCTTCATTACTAAAGGAATATGAGAGCAAAAGATGCCTATAGAATATACTCTTCCCTGGTCCAGTCATACATGGAATACTGTGTTCAGTTCAGGATACCATATTTTCAGTAAGGAAAAGGGCAAGTGGTATGTTGAAGAGCCTTCAATCAAGGATAAATGAGGTTCCATTGAAAGCCTTGAGGATCTTCAGTCTATATAAGAAAATACTTAGGAACCAAAAGTTATATTTCAGTATTTGTGGACATGTCATAGGGGATAGGGGATAGCTTTATTTTTGTTGACTCTAGAGGGTGAAGTCAGGAACAAAATGGGTAGAAGTTGCAAAGAGATAACTTTTGGCTCATTGTCAGTAAATAAATCAATACAATTTCTTAACAATTAGAGCCACTCCAAATTGGAATGGTATACATCAGGAGATAGTGGGTTCATCTCCTTTGAGGGGCTTACAGAAGAAGCTGTTAGTGCATATGTAGAGTGAATTCTTTGTCAGGGATGAGTTGAGCTAGATGGCCTCTGAAACCTCTTCCAAATCAAAAAAATCTGTATTTCCAAGGTTCTGTAAAAAGCTCATAATTCATCCTTTTAATATATTCTATGAAAATTAATGGGTTAAATAGAAATTTCCCTTCTAAAGATGGTTATCACATTTACTAGAGGGCAGATATCACTAATGGTGTAGTATTTGCATAGAGGTGGAAACTATAAATAACCTTTACATAGAACATCTCTGGGCTAATTTCTCTGAAACTTACATTTTTTTTTTTAGATCAAGAATTGTAGTAAAAGACATGGGTGAGCAAAACCTGTCCTAGAGAAAATAAATATTCCCGACTTTTTTCCAGATCACTGTTCCAAACTGACGATGGAATGAATCTTTTTCCTCCTATTTATACTAACTGCTGTTGCTTAATAATAAGACCAGAAGCAGAGATACTTCTAAAAGTGGAATGTGGTTATAATCACAATGTGTTCACTGCAGGTTCCAAAGTGAAAGTGCTATTTATTCTTGGATTTGAAATATTTATTTCTTTTCCCACTTTCACTCTCTACCTTCCCATTGGACCTGCCTGGTGTAAGTACTGCCACCTCATTTCACTTCTGTCAGGACATCTGGCAGTGGCAGGAGGACAGGAGGACTCTAATGGAAAAATAGAGCTGCCACACATGAACTGAGAAGAATTTTTTTGTCCTCAAAGCACCCTCTCCCATTTTCTAACAGAAAGTTTTTACATGTTAGAAAAAGAAAAATAGGAACAAATGAAGGTTAAAATGAAAAGTGAGGGTATGTACCTTTGATTTCCCCAATCAAGTCAGTCTCTTCTGGGCTGACTGCCTAAAAGTCAAGTAGTGATCAGTTTTCCATGATTACATTCTCATTTTCATGTCTAGTCCTAGGAAATATCCTAGAGTACAATTATTCTCTGCACCTCTCCATCTCTAATTCTCTCAACTCCTTTCCTGCCCACTTTCTCTGAATCTTCAAATTGTGATTGAATTTTGGTTTTGTTTTATGTTGTTTTCCTGGGGCAATGAGGGTTAAGTGACTTGCCTAGGGTCACAAACTAGGAAGTGTCAAGTGTCTGAGGCCGGATTTGATCTCCAGAGCTGGTACTCTATCCATTGAGCCACCTAGCTGCCCCCAGTGAATGAATTTTGGATCCCAAGGACACTTAACTATGACTTTCCAATCTCACCCTCCCCATAAAACACAAACCATTCTTGACTCCTGATTTCCATAAAAACTTACTGTCTGTTTGACTTGCAGGGCAGAGCCAAGATGGTGGAGAAAAGACAGTGAGCTCTAGAACTTATGACACAATTGCTCCAAAAAAACATACAAATAATGCCATAGGAAAATGCCTGGCACAGCAAAAGTCAAGAAGAATGTGCTGAAATCATCTTTTAACCAAGAACGGCTTGGAAAGTCAGAAGGAGGGAGCTGCTGTGCTAATATAGGAGTTGAGCCCAACCCCATAGTCACCCTGACACAGATCCAGTCCCAGAAAGGCCTCACCAGAGGAGACCCCCAGAACCTCTGAATCAGCTGAAGCACCAGCGTCATCTGTAACTAAACTCACAGTCTGGTGAGAGGGCTGAGCCCTGGGCAGGGGCAGAGACTACAGGGGTCTATGCTGGTGCTGAGGCAGAACTTGGGTTTTTCACCCCTGCTGGGAACCAGGAGGTAGGCTTGGGTAGCAGTGACCCAGGTGGGGGAGGGGCACAGGCTCTCAGAGCTAATAACCACAACACACAAAGCTGATTGATTAGCAAGTCGGTCTGGGGTCACCTACAGACCAGGGAATAGTCCAGGTGAGTGAAGAACCTGATCCTCCTTAAATCATACCACCTGGGACTTCTTAAGCTTGGAATACTGCAGCCTGGAAGCAGTGCCCCACTTTAATGAACTAAAAGTATAGTAAAAGAAAGGCAAGATGAGCAGACAGAGAAAGGTAAGGATTATAGAAAGTTTCTTCAGTAACAAGGAAGACCGAGGTGCACCCTCAGAGGAAGATGCCAACATATCTAAAGCTTCCAAGAAAAATATGAATTGGTCTCAGGCCATAGAGGCACTCAAAAAGGACTTTGAAGATAAAGTTAGAGAGGTAGAGGAAAAAATGGAAAGATAAATGAAGGTGATACAGGAAAGACATGAGAAAAAAGTCAACAGCTTGAAAAGTCAAATGGAAAAGCTCTCTGATGAAAATAATTGCCTAAGAATTAGGATTGAACAAATGGAAGCCAATGACTTTATGAGAAACCAAGGCACAATAAAGCAAATCCAAATGAATAAAAAAAATAGAGGGCACTGTCTTGGTGACTGTCTTGTGTCTGAGGCTCGGTTTTGGCTGGGATTCCCCTGGGTCCAGGGGTAGTGCTTTGTCCACTGTGTCACCTAGCTGCCCCATGATGACATCCTTAGGGTTAAATTGAGGGGTGAGGGGAATTGGGGAAGGGCAGAGGTAAAATCCTACATGAAAGAAACAGGAAAAGGCCTATAGTGTGGGGGAAGAGATGGGAGAGGAGCAGGGCAGTAAATGAGTTTTACACTCATCAGAAAAGGCTCAAAGACCTCAATCTCATTAGAATTGGCTCAAGGAGGGAATAATGTACACACTCAATTGGGTGAAGCAATCTCTCTAACCCTGCAGGAAAATAGGAGGGGAAGGGGATAAAGAGAGAGGGGCTAAAGAAGGAAGGGCAGAGTAGGGGAGGGGACAGACAGAAGCAAATCCCTTTTGAAGAGTGGTAGTATGAAAGAAGATGGATAATAGAATAAATATCATGGGGAAGGGAATAGGATGGAAGGGTAACAGTTAACAATAGTAATCATGAACAAGAGAAAAGGGGGGAAAGTTGTACAAAAAATATTTATAGCAACTCTTTGTGGAGGCTAAGAGTTGAGAATCAAGGGAATGTCCATCAATTGAGGAATGATGGAAGAAGCTTTGCTATATGATTGTGGTGGGATGGTCTTGTGCTGTAGGAAATGATAAACAGGATGATCCCAGAAAAACCTGGAAAGACTAATGAACATCAATGCATAGTGAAGTGAGCAGAGCTGGGAGGACATTGTGCATAGTGATATCAGTATTGTTAAATGAGCAATTGTGAATGACTTAACTACTCTCAGCAATTCAATGATCCAAGACAATCCCAAGGAACTAATGAGAAAGTTTACTATCTACCCCCATCAAAAAAATTGATAAAAAGAACACTTCTGGATTGTACACATGGTTGCAATCTTGTGGAGGGGGGAGGAAAGGGAGGGAAGGAGGGAAAAAATCTGGAACTCTAAATCTTATGAAAATGAATGCTGAAAACTACCCTTATATGTAACTGGAAAAAATAAAATAAATGTTTGTTGCTAAAAAAACAAAACAAAACAAAACAAACAAACAAACAAAAAACCCTTACTGTCCTATTCTATTTGAGGCTTATGGCGTGATAGACTAGAAAGTCTTTTCAACTAGTGAGAAATAATGGGTAAATAGTTTATTATTCATATATACCATTTTCATTTTAACAGCTATTTTCAATGTATACCCTAAAAGAATGCATTGTGGTGGGCATTTCTGGCCCACTGGTTGGCTTGTTCTTCCTGCTGTCACCCATGTTTATATTATTTCTTAGATTATATATCAGGACAAAGTTGAATATTCAGAGTAAGTTCTACATCTTAAATTTCTTCAGGTTTTTTACATTTTTGTTTAAGTTTGCATAGTTCCTTGGCCTTTCCAAGGATTCTCCTGAATCCAGTTGGATTTGGACTTTAAGCAAGGCTAATCTGGCTATTTCCTGGAGAGTAGTAATATTTGGTGAATGTATCCCATTAGTCTTCTTCTATATGAGTATAATGGGGAATGAGGTAGTAACATGACCTCAAATCTGTCAGAACAGTAGAAGAATTTGATGATAACTGGTTCCAGGCCATGTACCTTCTCTTTAGCAATAGAACAGAGTAGAAGGAGGGGAGGCAGTAGCTGATAGGATATGCCAAAGGCAAGCACAGACCTGTGTATTGTATATAGCCCCTTCAGTCATCTGGTGACCTGGGTGGCCCTGTATTATCATCATTCTGACAGTAAGCTTGGAAATTTATATTCACTTAAGTAATCTTAATGGGAAATTGATGCTCCTTAAGCTGCATTTAGATATGTAATATCTGAATTTGTAATGAAATTATTTAAGAAAAACAATGTGTTGACTTAGCAGAGTGAGCTGGTAGTGAAGGAAAATTCTAGTCCTATTGTGTGTGTTCATCAGAGAGATAATGATATGCTTCTTTGGTCAATCTGATTACAGTGTTTCGTTTAGCTATTTTACAAAATCTATTAGGATGTTGCCTTTTAGGTTAATTTTTCAGGTGAGAAGGACAATTTATTGATTTGATTAAAATGGAAGCTCTAATTGGGAAGGTTAGAAAAAATGATAGCTTTGACAATGACAACATTACCTATCTTTTCCACATTTCAGAAATACAAATATATACATATATATGTGTATATATATATATTGCAGTGATAAACAATTGATTTATTATTTCTAGTTATGCCCTAATATATTGGCAGTATGTTTATATTATCCATTGATGAAAGTTTTAAAGATTCTTTGCTAAAGGTCTGATAAAATGAACATACTATGGTTTGCATTCTTTCTTGCAACTCCAATGAGAAATATTCCCTGTTCACCACTTAACAGAAACACTTTATTAACCCACAGCTTTCAAGGAATTTGCTACTAACTGAACTTTACTAGTAACTGAACATTTTTTCTCTACTTCATCCCATTTTGTCTATATATTGTACATATATACAAATATATGTACAATATATCTAATGTTATGACATCAGCTATGAAGAACAATTGGGCAAGTGAAGGATATCATTTGTCCACAATTTGTAATCAACTTATTTTTAGGGCTTTATATAAATACACAAAGATATGTTTAAACACATTGGGTCATATTTTTAATTAAAGAAAAGGAGAAAAAAGAAAATAAAAAAACATCTTAAAATAAATATATATTAAAGAACTGACATGCAAAGTCACTGTCCTAGGAATCACAAGGAATAGAAAAATATAATCCCTGGCCACAAGAGGTACAATGTAAGTAAAATAATAGAATGCCATCCACATAATTGGCCATAATTAGAATTTAACATTACCTGATCTATTCAATTTCCAAGACCCTTTTTTCCCCTGAAACTGCTCTTTGATTACAACCTTCTCTTCTATCTCTTTGAGTACAAGTACATTTTTTGTACCTGCTTTGTTTTCATGATGATCCCCTGTGCCTCAATCACAACCCCTCATAGTCTAGAAAATATCATTTAACTTCTCCTGAAAAGGAATACTTCCTAACATATGTGTGTAAATGAGTGTGTATGTATGTATGTATATTTGTTAAGAAACCTCTAAACAACCCCTACCCCCAGCACCTAAGGGATATAATTAGTTACCCATAAAAACATCTTGATCCCTTGGGATGGAAGGGGGATTAGGTTGATGGCTTGGCTCAGTTCTTATATAACATTTTCCCACCAAATTCTAAGTCCAAAGCACTTTTGAAATTGTGTCCTGGGAATTTGGGTTCTCAGGGCTTCCTTGCTGGGCTGGTTGGGACCTGTGGCTTATAATCACAGTATTCAAAGATGCCATGGATACCCTTTGATCCATCAATACCACTGCTAGGTTTATATCCTAAAGATATTCCCCAAAGGGAAAAAAAAAGACCTATTTGTATAAAAATATTTATAGCAGCTCTTTTTGTGGTGGCTAAGAATTGGAAATCAAAGAGATACATATCAATTGGAGAATGGCTAAACAAGCTGTGGTAAATGATAGTGATGGAATATTATTGTGCTATAAGAAAGGACAAGCAGGATGATTTCAGAAAGGCCTGGAAAGACTTGTATGAACTGATGTATAATGAAGTGAGCAGAACCAGGAGAACTTTGTGCACAGTGACAGCAATATTGTTGAATGAAGAACTGTGAATTATGTAACTATTCTCACCAATACAATGATCTAAGACAAACCCACAGGGCTGATGATGAAGCATATTAGACACCTCCAAAGAAAGAACTAATATGGATTGAACAAAGACTGAAGCATGTTATTTGTCACTTTTATTTTTTTCTTTCATTGAATTCTCTTATAGAAAATGACTAATATATATAATTCCACACATATAATCTATATCTAAATGCTTACCACCCCAGGGATGGGAAGGTGAGGGAGGAAAGGAGGGATAGAATTTGGAACTCAAAACCTTAAATAAAAATTTTTATTATTTTTTAAAAATACCATGGCTCATGCAAGGAACTTATAATCCAATATGCTCAGGGGAGTGATGGCCAGTGGCACTTTGGTCCAAAATATAAGTTAATGAGCGAGGTTACAGGGAAGTAAATTATCACAATTATTCCAGGAAGAATGGCAGGATTCCAGAACTAGTGAGTTTTGGATAGCAAAGTAGTTTGGTGAGTAGGCTTGGGAGTAGGGAAACCCCATGTCTGGTGCCTAACTGAAATAGTTGACCACATGGGGTACTAGTCTTTTAGGATAGCAGATCACCAGGGTAGAAACTCCAGAATTAAAGATGGAAAACATCTAGAGTGAGAGCTCAGGTCAGTGTAAGGTGTCTGGGATGAAGATTCCTTTTTCAGATACTATTTTTTAAATCAGCTCTTCACACTTTCTAGGCTTGTTTGGGGCACGGGGTGAAGAGATAGAAAATTCAAAAGTTACTGAGTTTGAGAGTTCTACTCTGTGGACCTAAAAGATATCTAGATTTATCCTGATCCTTGGAAAAGAAGTAAATTGACAGTTTACATGACTCCTAGGTAGTAGCCTCCTTGGAGCACACAATCATTTTGAGCTATCAAATTTGAGCCAGGACCTGGATGGAAGTGGTGGGGGCTACAGTCACACAGTGTCCAGCAGTGTCTGGGAGAGACTAGGAGGTCAAAATTAGGGGAGTATTGTGAGAATGTTAATAGCCCTGCCACCATTCAGAATAGATCCTATGCATTACTCCTCTTCAGACATGCCTGGTTGTAGTACACACATTGGCCACCCTGGCCAATATGTATCCCTTATGCATGTGTCTATTTATGACCTTTATGTGTGTCAATTAACTTTGCCAACAGTGATCATATTTGTGGGAAAGTACATCACAGGTTTATGGCGGGGGTGGGGGGGATGCTTTATTGCTTCCTTTCTTTGACAATTAAATAAATGACTCTGTTTCAACCTAGTTTTATATTCACTATTAAGGTAAGGACTCATGAACTCTAGTTTTAGGGATGTAGATTAATAGGGAACATAACCTGAGGGAGCTGTGGAATCCTTCTATAAATGACTGATGTCTTCTGGCTGAGCTGTATATATCTCCCCAATATGGATAATCCTTCCACCAATAATGCAGATAAGATTGGGAATTCACCTATAATTTGTAATCTTATAAATATGCCAGGACACAGAAAGTTTAAATGACTTGCCCATAGGCATAGCTAATAATCAATTAGTAATTTTTTTTTAAGTGGGTACTCTTTGCCAGGCACTGTGCTAAGTACTAGGGTTACAAAAAGAGGAAAAAGACAATCTCTCCCTTTAAGAAGTTCACAACCTAATGATAATGATAATATATAATATATATTATGAGCAGTAATTGAACCCATCTTCCTCAGTCTGAGGTCAATATTCAGTCCATGACTCCTTGCTGCCTTTCCTAGACAAACAGACAGACAGATGGATGGATTGATGGATAGACAAAAGTAAATCAATTGATAGAGATAATAGACATATGCATGTGTACATGTATATATGCATGTGATGCATTATGTATGTAAGTGTACACTTAAAAATGAATCCAATGGCATCCTGTATGTTAATCTATTTCCCAAATAATTCTTTGAAACTGTTATTTAGATAGGTAAAATCAAAGCATTGCTTTTCTTTTCTTTTCTCTTTTTTTAACTAATGAAAGATTAATCAAAAATTTTAATTCTTTCCCCCCAAAAAACTACAGTTTTTTGTCTGCAAAACTCAGAAATACACAGAAACACACACATATGCACTCAGTGCCTGTGGGACTCAGGATTTTCTATGGTGTACTGAATAGCCTGAAGTAAAAGACAAACATCATGCCTGAAGCAATATTTCTTGATTAGTGAGAATGGTTCTTTCAAGTGATCACATGAACTCTAATCTGAAAGATTGCTTTGAACAGTAGGAATTGGAATCTGTTTCTATGAGAGTTGTCAAATAATTGAAGTAACTTTAACTCGTGACAGATAATAACCTTTGTCTGTTTTAATATTGAATTCCCTGTTAGTGATTCTTGTAAATAATCCCTACCTTCCTCTGGTGAATGACTGCTACATTCCAAAGCCCCCAAACCACGGGCAAAGACATTTTTGTGAAGAGTTTTCCTGTAAAGCACACAGACTGTATAGATCTGACATCATTGCTGATTGCCTTGGGCTATACACCTTCTGTTTTCCAGATTTCCTCTTGAGGTTGGCATTATCTAACGTTTGTAAATATTTCAGAAGTTTGAACCATACATAATCAGTTGCAAGTGCCATGGAATTAGCAAGTGGATCACCAGCAATTCTTGGGCACTATTCTTTTCTAAACTTACATTTAAATCACAATCCATTTTCATTCTTCTAGACAATAAACCCTATATAATCACATGCTTTGATCTTTCCCCAACAACATTACAAAATGACAAATAATGAGATTAGGTAGAAATGTTAGAACTGCTTTGGGATAAAAGAGGGACCTACTGCCTCACTTTCATTAATTTTTCACCATCATGATTCACCAAAAGCTGCATGGGAGAGCATTTCCTAAAGTGTTGTGTAACAGCCTATTGATTTCCATCCACTCTCTTGCCACTCATACCTCTTGACACTAAATAGTCTGTGTTGGAAGGGGGCCAAGCTGAGAGTTTACATTCTACCCTGAAGGAGAGGTGCTTCTTTTCTTTTTTCTTTTCTTTTTTTTCTCTTTTCCTTCTTTCCTTCCTTCCTTCCTTCCTATTTGAAGTGAGGGATTGTGGGTCTAATATCCTTTATTTACTTACTAACTTATTTATTTATGCATCCATTCATTCATCTATATATTTATCTGCTTATTCATTTATTTATTTGTTTGTTTTGGGCAAGGACTGTCTAACCACATGGATGGAGAAAACACAAAATATATGTTTTTTAAAACAATACTGGGGTGTTTTTATTTCTCTCTTTAAACTGAATCTGTGATTTTATGTGTACAGGGAACTCCTTTCT